>NW_027142354.1:39822110-40288462 GCF_026170545.1 Melanerpes formicivorus
AGACTGGAATAGGATCCTCAGGGAGGTGGTTGAATTCCCATCCCTGGAGGTGTTTAAAAGAGGAGAGGTGTGGTGTTAATGGGCATGGGTTAGCATCAGACTTGGTAGAGTTGGATTGTGGTTGGACCCAATGATCTTAAAGGTCTTTTCCAACCAAACTGACTCTATGATATGATACAGCTTCTAAAGAAAATACACTTAATGATACTGACCCAGCTTTTAAAGAAAATACCATTTTCTTGTGGTTTCAAACCAACCCATTTCAAAGTGTGCATTGCAAGTACAGGTGAGCTTCAATCTAGATCAAGATGTTATTGATATGCTGTACAGTAGCAACAGAAATATTACTCTTTTTTTACAGTGAAAGCAATCATTCAGGAACAACCTCTCCAGGGGAACAGTACAGTTCCTGTTGCTGAATGTTTTCAAGATCCAATTAGACAGGGTGCTAGATGATGTCCTTTAGGCTCCCTTTCCTGTGAAAGGTTGGACCAGGTGATCTTTTCAGGTCTATTCCAACCTGGGCTGTTCTGTGATTCCACGAACTTGCCAGAATTTGTAGCAGTTATCTGTCTTTCACAGAGAATCATCAAACAGTATTTTTCACAGTGTTTACATTTCACAAGTATACTGCAAAGTACAAGTAGACATTATCTAGCATTATCTGTTATAGCTTGGTATATTTACCATTTATAGGAAAGAAGAAGAAAACCAAATTGTAATCATCTCCATGAATAACAAAGCCTGTTACTTTATTAGTTGCATGTTCATAGAATAGAATAAAACCTTTATTAGAATAAACTAAACCAGGTTGGAAGAGACCTTCAAGGAGAAGCACACTTATGTTACACAACTGACCTTACAAAATTCTTGTGAAAAACTTACATGTAACAACTATGAGGTTTTTAACTCATTGGGTTTAAACTCTGAAATCCTAGAATATATAATGAGTTATCTTTAGTTTGTGATGCTTTTATTCTTACTGTTCTTTCTGTGACCAGAAGTGGAAAAAGTACTAATCACAGAACCACAGCTTGGAAGAGACCTCAAAGATCAGCCAGGCCAACTCTCAACTCAAAAATGAAGGGTCAACACTAAACCATGTCCCTAAGCACCAGGTCTACACACTGCTTAAACACCTGCAGGGACTTCACTACTTCCCTGGGAAGACCATTTCAATGTTTGATAACCCTCTCTGTGAAGAAATATTTCCTAATATCAAGCCTGAACCTCCCCTGGTGCAGCTTGAAACCATTTCCTCTAGTCCTGTTACTTGTCACCAAAGAGAAGAGGCTGGCTCCCTCCTCTTTCCAGCTTTCCTTCAGGTAGTTGTAGAGAGCAATAAGGTCTCCCCTCAGCCTCCTCTTCTCCAGACCAAACAACCTCAGCTCCCTCAGACACTCCAGGCCCTTCATGAGCCTTGTTGCCCTTTTCTGAACATGCACAAGCACCTCAAAGTTGGGTTTTGGTTTTTTTGGAATCACTCTCAGAAAAAGTTTTGATGCCTGGAGCACATTCAAATTATCATTTAAAGACAGTATTGAGATGCCAGTCAAAACATCATTCCATTTGCATCATAAATGGCACAGCTAGTAATCATACTGATCTCTGGTGATTGAAGAGCAGCACTTATGGTGGTATGAAAAAAGATCATGAACCAGATTCTTTTGACCAAAGAAAATAGTTAGCCTAATAGCAAACAAACCTAAGACACAGATGGTCTTGAACTTGATGGTAGCTTAAAACTCTGTGTTCAAAAAGAAAGGAGAAAGAAGTCTGCTAAGTACAAAACATGCTATTGCTAGAGGTAAGAATAGAATAGAATAGAATAGAATAGAATAGAATAGAATAGAATAGAATAGAATAGAATAGAATAGAATAGAATAGGATAGAATTAACCAGGTTGGAAGAGACCCTGAGCTATGGCAACTTACTAGGGGGGAAGCAGCAGCTCAGGAACATCTCCCACCCCCCCACCCAAAGAAGGACCATGGGGTGGTAACTATTACTCCTGCTCTCTCTTTCTCCATTGTCCTTCTCCCTCTCTTTCTCCCTTTGCTTCCTCTCTGTTCTGTTTATTCTCTCTCTCTCTTTAACAAATAGTCTCATCTTGATATATGCCCTCATTTGTGCCTTAATTTCACTCACGGGAATGTTCAAAAAAAGAACTGCATCTCCTTCCCAACCTTTGGATCAAGACAACTTAGAATAAGCAGTCTTATGAAAACACAAATATTGTATTATAGAGATATAATAAATTTTTTAGCAAAATTTAGAAACCTGAATAACGGTTTATTTATACAAGAATATCTAGTATTTGAGACATTAATGTATGTTCAAGTACTACATTAATTATATGTATATCACACATTAGCATTAACTTCTAATTGGTTTTGTCCTAATTAGCATGTTAAACCACTTTAAATCTTGAAGTGCTGTCTTCTACTGCATAGCCATGTACTTTCATGATTTCTCCCCTGGCTTGTCAGTATTTCATTTGGTAGCTTTTTCTCCTTGTAGATATCTGACAGCCCACAAAACTCTAGTCTTCATTTTCTTTATGACCTATCAAGAAGGAACTGATGCCTTTTCATTTTCAAGTCTTTACAGCAATCACTCTTAAGTGTGCAGTTCTCTACAGTTAACTTTGCTCTCCTTGCCTCACTCTCATTCTGACAACTACAAGTAGTGCTTCATCCAGCATAAAATAGTAGCTATTCAGATTTTGGTGACTGAATTATCAGCTTCTGAGACACTTATAGAGAAACAATTAGGCATTTGCTACAAATGTTCCCATTTTGTAGCTTTTTTCCTCTTTATAACACATCCAAACCTCTTTACCTGCCCAGTTATGTTTTATCTTGTGTTTACACTGTCCACTCCTTTACCTCTCAAACCTTCTTTATTGCAAGCCTCTGTAAAGCCTGCTCCAAATACTACTGAAAAACCCACCAAACTCACTACCTGATTGTGTCATTCTCTACCTTAATATCTCTCTGCACCTCCTATTTTTTCACTTACAGATCAGGTATTTTTAATCCTTTGTAGGCACTGCCTCATCTAGATTCCCCACGCTAATATAGTTACTTTTATTATCACATTTAGACACAGCTTTTCTGATTTCCATTAATGAATTTTATTATATTTTTTCAAGTTTTCATTAACAAAAAGCCTCTTCCTTAAGTTGCCCCTACATAAATATCAGCTCACGTAATTGGTATGTCTGCTCTCCCTCCTTGAAACAAACCGCTACCATGGATCCTGTAGCTGATTGCCTAATAGTGATTTGTAAATCGATATCTTGAGTAAACCTTTTTTAAGAGTAGTAGCAAAGGAAAAAAAATAATATATTATTTTATGTACCACTTTAGTTCCTATTTTGACCCAAACCAAAGGTTTCTAATTAATCAGGGCATTGCTTTTTTTATAAAACTCTGACTATGTCTCTAACTTTCAGTGCAGAGCCACGCAGATAAGTCAGCAAGATTTGGTTGGTTGGTTGGTTTTGGTATTGTGAGATACATACTAAATCTCTGGCTTAATTTCTTAAGGGTTTCTGACAGCAATGAGACAAGAAGCAACTCGAGCACATAAAGGCTGGGCTTTAGATACAGTTACAATACACAACGAAGTGCTAAAGCAAAACAAAGATGAAATCAAAGCACCTCCTTCTGTACGTATGGCATGCAAGGAAGTTTCAGTATTCATATCTGTATTTAATTTATATTGTGCATCGTTCAATCAATGTGCATTGCTAGAGGAAAAAGTTGCTGCTGTATTCACCTCACTGTTTTTATTCAGAACATGAGATTAGTTTTTCAGTTACAAAAATATTTCAGTTGAAGAATGATTTCGTTGTACCCAAACATTCTTGAGTTTTGGAATTTATAGCAAACTTTAGATCAAATTTGGTACTGCGTGACCTTTATTTAGCAACTTTTATTGCCATCCATTCCAGTAGCATCATCTTCTGAAAAGGGAAGCTATTATAGTTTAAAATTAAATAGTCTGAGAAGATTCAATGTCAGATATTTTGTACTATTAAAAAAACCTCACTATATATTCCTTTTAATGTTTTAAGCCCATTACTCATTTTGCAATACAGATGCTTTATTTTGTGTGATGTATCTCTTGCTCTCCACACAGGAAGGAGTATATATCCATGGCCTGTACTTGGAAGGCGCAGGCTGGGACAGACTACATAGCAAACTCACTGAATCTACACCAAAGATTCTTTTTGTCCAGCTGCCTGTGGTGCATATATTTGCTGTCAATACAGCCAGGTCTAAGGATCCCAGGCTCTACCTTTGTCCTCTTTACAGGAAGCCCAAGAGGACAGATCTGAACTACATTACAGAGATTTATTTAAGGACAGTAGTGTCTCCAGACCACTGGATACTAAGAGGAGTGGCTCTCCTGTGTGACATCAAGTAAACTGTTTCTCATGTCATTAACAATATATGGCACACACAACCAATTATATGTGCAGTTCTTCCACTGCTTCTTATTTGGTGGCCTTTGGTCATTATACTAGAAATGCCATTTGAGTCTTGGCTTAACTTCTCCTCTTCTCTGATTCCAGTGCATTCAGTTTGTCTTGGCTATTTGGTAATAGTTTTAAAGCAAAATTTTCAAAATAAGTTCACCAATTGCAATCTTTGTTTCCATTGTATTACTCTAAAAAAAATAGTATTTGCTTTAATGATACAATTAACATAAAATTAAAAGTTGTTAAACCTCAAAAAATAAAAACTTTGCTTTTCATATTCTTTCTCACATACAGCTATTAGCTTGCATTTCAGTGGCTTGTGATGACAACAGAAGACAATATCATAGTATCACAGTATCAGTCAGGGTTGGAAGGGACCACAAGGATCATCTAGTTCCAACCCCCCTGCCATGGGCAGGGACACCCCACACTAGATCAGGCTGGACAGAGCCTCATCCAGCCTGGTCTTAAACACCCCCAGGGACGGGGCCTCAACCACCTCCCTGGACAACCCATTCCAGGGTTTCACCACTCTCATGGGGAAGAACCTCCTCCTCGTGTCCAGCCTGAATCTCCCCACCTCCAGCTTCATTCCATTCCCCCTAGTCCTATCACTACCAGATATTTTGAGAAGTCTCTCCCCAGCCTTCTTGTAGGCCCCCTTCAGATACTGGAAGGCCACAATAAGGTCACCTCGGAGCTTTCTCTTCTGCAGACTGAACAGCCCCAACTCCTTCAGTCTGTCCTCATAGGAGAGGTGCTCCAGCCCTCCTCGTGGCCCTCCTCTGGACACCTTCCAGCACCTCCAGATCGCTCTTGTAATAGGGGCTCCAGAACTGGATGCAGTACTCCAGGTGGGGTCTCACCAGGGCTGAGTAGAGGGGGAGAATCACCTCCCTCAACCTGCTGGCCACACTTCTCCTGATGCAGCCCAGGATCTGATTGGCTTTGCGGTCTGCAAGTGCACACTGAGAGCTCATGTTGAGCTTCTCATCCACCAGCACCCCCAAGTCTCTCTCAGGGCTGCTTTCCAGCCAGTCACTGCCCAGCCTGTATTTGTGCCTGGGATTGCCTCGACCCAGATGCAGGACCCTGCACTTGGTCTTGTTGAACCTCATGAGGTTGGCTTGTGCCCACCTCTCCAGCTTCTCAAGGTCCATCTGGATGGCCTCCCTTCCCTCCAACGTGTCTACTGCACCACACAGCTTGGTGTCATCAGCAAACTTGCTGAGGGTGCACTCAATGCCACTGTCCATGTCCCCCACAAAGATGTTGAACAAGACAGGTCCCAGAACTGATCCCTGAGGGACTCCGCTTGTCACTGGCCTCCACTGGGCCATGGAGCCATTGACAGCCACTCTTTGGGTGCGGCCATCAAGCCAGTTCTTTATCCATCTAGTGGTCCACCCATCAGACCCATGTTTGGAGACCAGGATGTGGTGTGGGACAGTGTCGAAGGCTTTACTCAGCCCAGAAATATAAAACCTTAAAAACTTTAATTTCTTCTCTGTAGAGTTAGTTATATCCAAATGCAACAAACCAGCAAAGGTGTTAAATAAAAATTGTGAAATTAGAAGTTGTACCACAGAACTGTATCTATCTGCACAGAAGGGAAAAATAATAACCTGACTCTGCAACTACAGGAGATTTTGCTCAAAGTAATCAAAAATCTAATGACATTACTTGTGGTATGTTGAATTTTAGACTGGATGTTAGGAAGAAATTCTTCATAGAGAGAGTGATTGCCCACTGGAATGGGCTGCCTGGGCAGGTGGTGGAGTCACGATCATTGGAGGTGTTTTGGAGGAAACTTGATGGGGTGCTTGGTGCCATGGTTTAGTTGATGAGATAATGTTGGATGTGATGATCTTGAAGGTCTCTTCCAACCTAGTCTATTCCATTCCATTCCATTCCATTCCATTCCATTCCATTCCATTCCATTCCATTCCATTCCATTCCATTCCATTCCATTCTGCCAGCAGCCAAGTACCTGTCCAGTTGCTTGCTCACTGATCTCCACCCTACGAGGATAAAGAAAAGAACTAAAAGGGCACAAGATGAAAATAAGTAAGTTGAGATGAAGACAGGTTAGTAATTAAAGCAAAGCTGCACATAAAAGTAAAACAAATGAATTAATTTATTTACTGCTTCCTACTGGCAGGCAGATATTTAGCCACTTCCTAGGGCTAAATATAGGGCTTCACCATGCATAACAATTACTTGGAAAGATGGATGAAATAAACATATTTACTTTCTTTCTCTTTTCCCCAATCCTTTAGTGCTGTACATGACATCATATGGTATACAATATCCCTTTGAACAGTCTGGATCTCTACTGCACTGGCTTTTTGCTCCACCATGTTATTGTGCATTCCTAGCCTAAAACAACTATAGTGTACTCATTCCTGACAAATTTTTCCTGGTCTGGCATTTCAGCTTAATGACAACGGAGAAATAAAGTGTAATGCTATGATTGCCTCCACAGGAGGAGGATGTTCATGGTCACACATACTAGTGAAAGTCTATAGGGAGAATGCTAGGGAAGATGTGAATTAATATTGTGTTGAGGTATAGAACACTGAAGAGGACTTTATTCTCCATCCTTATAATATCAAGAACAGAGATAAACAGTATATTTTTAGTCTCAACTATGTAATATATTGCATCAGGTTCTTGATAGTATCTGTCAGTGTCAAATAACTGGTTCTTATCTCAGAATCATAGAACTGTTTTTTGGTTGTAAAAGCCCTCTAAAGTCACTAAGTCTAATTGTTGACCTAACACCACCATGGCCATTAAACCACGTACTGAAGTGCCATATCTAGATGTTTTTTGAACACCTCTTAGGAAGCATAAGGGAAAACTTTGAGGGTGGTGGAGTACTGGAGCTGCTCAGAGAGGTTTCGAAGTCTCCTTGTCTGAAGACTTTCACACCTACCTGAATGCATTCCTGTGCAACCTGATCCAGGCAAACCTGCTTTAACAGGGGGATTAGACTAGATGATCCTCAGAGGTCTTTTCCAACGCCTACCATTCTATGATCTGAGCCTCTTTAGGGGTGCATCCCATTCTGTTTTTCAAGCTACTGAACAAGTTCTAAGGGACCTTGAAGATCATAGAGTTCTACCATAGGCAGGGACACCTTCCACTAGACCAGGCTGTTCAAGGCTTCATCCAACCTGGCCTTGAATATCCCAAGGAGGGGGGCATCCATGACCCGCCTTGGGTATCCTGTTTCAGTGTCACACCACCCTTACTGTAAAGAAGTTTTTTTCTATTATCTAGTCTAAATCTGCCTCCCTCAAGTTTCAGTCCATTCCCTCTTGTCCTATCACAAGTAAAAAGTCCCATCCCCCCTTTCTTGTAGGCCCCCTTCAAATACTGTAAGGTCACTAAAAGGACTCACTGGATCCTTTTTTTCTCCAGGCTCAACAGTCTCTCATAGCCTATCTCCGTAGCCTATGCTCCAGCCTTATGATCATCTTTGTATCCCTCCTCTGGACGCATTCCAGCAGTTCAACCACCTAAAAATTATTTTACAATTTTTCATAAATACTGAGGTCTCACTCAAAACTTATCCTTAATATAATTTCTAACATTTACCTTAATTAACACATAGTTATTGGTATTTGTAATGGGTTGGGGCAAACCCCCTCCCTGCCACGGGCAGAAACAACAACTCAGACAAAGGGATTGCAAAAGTGATGGAAAGTTTAAATAGAAAAACAATTTAAAAACAAACAACAATGAAAGCTTTACAGAGAACCACAAGCACCGTGACAAAGAGAGAAATCCCAGAACATGCCCAAGAACATCCCATCCCCACCTGGGGTACACCCAAACCCCCCAGGGCTCTTTCCTCCCCCCCAACCCAGCCTTGGCCTGGGCAGGCCCAAGGGAGGCGGCTCATGCCATTTTACCTAGGCTGCAGCTGGGGACGAAAGAGGAAGTGAAGACCCCGCATGGACATTTTATAGGGGAGCAGGGCATTATGGGATTGGAATACCTGCCTGTGACCATCCCCTGGGCTGGGCCCCCCCATTTGGGATCTCCAAGGTGTGGTCTATGCAGTGGCATCCAGGCCAGCACCCAGCCTAAACCACCACAGTATTTTTCTTCCTAAGCCTCATTCAGTTCCAGAGAAGTGTGATTCCACTCTCTGGACATTAGGAAAACACGACCATTTATTCTTTCTAGGACAAAATAGAAGGTTAAGAAGATCCTCTCTGACCCCTTGCCTTTGCCCTAACTCATGCCTCAACTTCTGGACTTCCCTCATGGATCTGCAACTTCTAAGGTCTTCCAGTATCAACAAGTTGATTCCTCCAATTTATTGTACACCTCATTTTCTGAAAGCAATTTTGGCAGAAATGTAATAAATAAACTGCCTGCAGCTTCCTGTGTATATTCACTAATCAGTAATTCCTCCTACCAGTGTTTATGTTTGATGTTTAGACTAGTCAAGTGGTTGTTCAAGAGGTTAGCTAAGTAAAAGCTCCTAGAATTAATTTCTCAAAGTCTGCTGGCTAATCATCAAAGTAAGATTCCTGTGAACAGATACTCAAAGGCAGAATGATTATTTGCCTTACAGACACAGTAATTCAGAGAACTGCATTAAACAGATAGTTATCCTTTGTCCTTGCAGCTTCAGATGACTTATGAGCACTATGCTGTATAGTGATGGAAACAAATGATGGTTTGGGTCACTCTCTTATTTTTGGCAATGATTATGATGTGAAAGGCTAGGGCCCCAAAAGACATTGTGATTAACAGTTTGTGGTCTTCTCACTGGGCACATGAGCACAAGAAGTAAAGTTACTGTAAAATAAAGAGCCATGTAAATGGTAAGTGATTTAACCTGCATATTGATGATCTAGAGAATTTGATCCTAATAGTACCTTTCTTTCTCACTTCAGTCATAGCTATAATAGCATACAGGAAACACACAAACCAGGTTTTCCATTTCACTCATTCACCCCAAGAATACTTTTTGATACAAATTACTACACTTCTTTCCTAAGAGACACATCCTGTCCTTCTTTAAAGGATATTTTCCTCAAAAAACATCAGATGCTACAGACAAGTTACTAAACGCTTGTCTTAACAGCTGGGAAGCCTTTTACTGAGAGAAACCAGGTCCTACTTGCTACCTACCTCTATAATTCCAAGACTTTGAAGTATAGGAATATCTGGGCAAGAATTAGAAGTTACTCAGCACCAGGCTATATGAATCCTTGAACCACATTTTATTTAAAAGATTTAAACCAATTTCTTCTTTATAAGACACAGAACGTAAGCTTTGCATTGAAATTAAACACCTGCATAATTCCCTCCATACAAATCATTATATACAACAAATTCCACAAGGCTGCTAGACCTGAAAAGCAGATACAGCTATTTCAGTTCACTACTTTGCCTAGAGGGGAGAAAAAAATAAAATTGCACAATTTTTTTTTCCATCAATAAATATATACCCCACACTGTACAATCCATACTGACTTCTGAAAAATGGAGCTGTCCATCTTGCTCAAGTACTATTTGTTGTATATTTACACACCACTAGACCCTTGCATCTGGAAATTTACACAGAATCACACAGAATCACCAAGGTTGGAAGAGACCTCAAAGATCATCAAGTCCAACCTGTCACCACAGACCTAACGACTAAACCATGGCACCAAGTGCCACGTCCAATCCCCTCTTGAACACCTCCAGGGATGGTGACTCCACCACCTCCCTAGGCAGCACATTCCAATTGCTAACAACTCTTTCTGTGAAGAACTTTCTCCTCACCTCCAGCCTAAACCTCCCCTGGTGCAGCTTGAGACTGTGTCCTCTTGTTCTGGTGCTGGTTGCCTGGGAGAAGAGACCAACCCCCACCTGGCTACAACCTCCCTTCAGGTAGTTGTAGACAGCAATGAGGTCTCCCCTGAGCCTCCTCTTCTCCAGGCTAAACAATCCCAGCTCCCTCAGCCTATCCTCATAGGGCTTGTGCTCAAAGCCTCTCTCCAGCTTCGTTGCCCTTCTCTGGACACATTCAAGAGTCTCAATGTCCTTCTTAAATTGAGGGGCTAAGAACTGGACACAGTACTCAAGGTGTGGCCTAACCAGTGTTGACTCCAGAGGCACAATGATTTCCCTGCTCCTGCTGGCCACACTATTCTTGATGCAGGCCAGGATGCCATTGGCCTTTTTGGCCACTTGGGCACACTGCTGGCTCATTTTCAGAAACTAACAGAAACTTATGTTCATTCTCAGTGTGCATCCACAGTACAGCACATTATAGAAAACTGGGTGATTTCAGCCTTGCACTCCAGCACCACACTACCATGAGACATTTCATGTCCTAAGCACGTTCTACATATGGCCAAGTCCCTTAGAACAGTCAGTGCCTTGAAGCACTAAACTAAAACCAACAAGATTTAATGCATAAATATGAACTATGGCCAGTTACTCCTGCTTCCTAAAGCAGCACACACTTTAAAGTTTTGTACATTGATTTGTCATATAACTATTTACTGCAGTTGTGTTTCGATACAGAATCCTGTAAGACTTTTTTTTGAGTATTACTAAGATGCAGAAATTGCCCACTTCCCAACATCCAGGTGAGTTAGTCTGTCTAAAGATAATGTTGTACATATATATCCAAGCCAAGATGATGTCCCTTCTAAACACCAATGTGCTTGTAACCACAGTTGTAGCTTGTGTGTTTGTAACTCTTATTTGTGTAATACTGCTCAGAGCTGCCTCCCCTCCCAACCCCCCCCCCCAAACTCGTCTACAGAGGGACTCAACTTAGGTGAACCTTTATTTCAATTAAGTAGATATCTGTATTAATGAAAACATTACAAGCACAATTCACATTCAATGATTTGACACTGAAATCTGTCTACTGTCTTTCCTAAATACACATTTCAAACTTCTGAGTAACTTCACAGGCACTGGAACTCACCTCAGACACGTTAGCTTTTATTGAGCTTGTAAAGATTTCTACTAATTGTTCCTGTTGGCTTTGCAAAGAAATGAATGAGTCAAATAAGACACTGCTATGGCACACTGCAGTTATATAAAACAAGAGTAAATAGCAAACAGGCTTTCAGTCATAGGCAACTTTTACACAGCCACTGTACAGCAACTCCCTCTATTTTTCCTGAGTTTAGGTAAAACATTTCATTCTCCAAAATTCAGCAACCCTGTATCCTGCAACTTCAAATGCACATATACAAGGTAGAAAGGAACAAGATTTCACTAAGAGTTCATGTCTGTTTGGACTGTGGTTGTTTCCAAGAACTGTATGTCTCTGTTCCATAAATAACCCCCCTAATTATAAAAGACAATGTTTATAAAAGCAAATAATTAATGGTCATGGAGAAGCATGAAGAGCATAACTTGCACTGAAAACTGGTCACATTCTTTAAGATGTTGTCTAAGGGGCTGGGGAAAATGTCTGTTACTTGGCAAATGCCACAGAAGAAACATGCACTTTCTCTGTGAAGCAGATTTTAGAAAGTTTGAGAGACAAAGTATTCAATCACATAGAATCATAGAATCAATAAGGTTGGAAATGACCTCAAAGATCATCAAGTCCAACCCGTCACCCAACACCTCATGACTATGGCACAAAGTGCCACGTCCAATCCCCTCTTGAACACCTCCAGGGATGGTGACTCCACCACCTCCCTGGGCAGCACATTCCAATGGCTAACAACTCTCTCTGTGAAGAACTTTCTCCTATGCTCCAGCCTAAACTTCCCCTGGTGCAGCTTGAGACCATGTCCTCTTGTTCTGGTGCTGGTTGCCTGGGAGAAGAGACCAACCCCCACCTGGCTACAACCTCCCTTCAGGTAGTTGTAGACAGCAATGAGGTCTCCCCTGAGCCGCCTCCTCTTCTCCAGGCTAAACAACCCCAGCTCACTCAGCCTCTCCTCTTAGGGCTTGTGCTCGAGGCCTCTCCCCAGCCTCATTGCCCTTCTCTGGATATGTTCAAGAGTCTCAATGTCTCACTGTCCTTCTTAAATCGAGGGGCCCAGAACTGGACATAGGACTCAAGGTGTGGCCTAACCAGTCCTGAGTACAGGGGCACAATGACTTCCCTGGTCCTGTTGGCCACACCATTTCTGATGCAGGTCAGGATGCCATTGGCCCTCTTGGCCACCTGGGCACACTGCTGGCTCATGTTCAGCTGGCTGTCAATCAATATCCCCAGGTTCCTCCGTCTGGCTGCTCTCCAGTCACTCCAACCCCAGCCTGTAGCACTGCATGGGGTTGTTGTGGCTAAAGTGCAACACCCGGCACTCGGACTCATTGAATGTCATCATGTTGGATGCTGCCCATCTGTCCAGCCTGTCAAGGTCCCTCTGCAGAGCTCTCCGACCCTCTAATTGATCAACACGTGCTCCCAACTTGGTGTCATCTGCAAATTTACTGATGACTGCCTCAATCCTATCATCCAGATAATCAATAAAGATATTGAACAGTATGGGGCCCAGAGCTGATCCCTGGGGGACACCACTAGTGACTGGGACAAAGATGTGGGACAAAGATGTTGCTTTGTGCATACACAAGGCTAGCAGTCATAGTTCTCAAGCAGCAGAGAGCCCGAACCCTTGCAAAAGCTTAGCCTCTCACCTGTGGCAAGCCACTGGTTACACTGTTTCTGCAGAAACAATTAACAGGGGAGGTTATTAAAAGAGATGCTGAGCTTTTTTTTAAACATTGGTTTGCCCTCAAAATACAGTAAATTGCATTAAAAATGCTCAGCGGTCATAGGAGCCTGATAATCCCTGTGTGGCAGTGTAACTTCTCCAGCCTATACGGAACGAAAGAGGGAAGTTACAAAGTCCTGCATTTTAAGTATCATTTGCAGTCCTTCAGCTACAGAAAAAAAAACTGCTTGCCTCAACAAGCAAATTTCTTAAGTTGAACAAAGCTTCCTCACCTCACTGCATTGGGCTTATCAAAGTGAAAGGACTCCAGTGCCATTCAAATTTGCATAGTGTTATTTGAGTGCTTCATCTGGCTATTTTCAAATGCTCTTTTCTTACATCAGCATTTCTCACCCTTAAAAAATTATTTTATTGGACAAATACCTTTCCAGCTCTAAGAAAATGGTCTCTTTTATTACAGTGATTTAGATCAACAGGGCTTGGAGCACAAGCCCTATGAGGAGAGGCTAAGGGAGCTGGGATTGTTTAGCCTGGAGATGAGGAGGCTCATGGGAGACATTAATGCTGCCTTCAACTTCCTGAAGGAAAGTTGTAACCAGGTGGGGGTTGATCTCTTCTCCCAGGCAATCAACACCAGAACAAGAGGACACAGTCTCAAGCTGCACCAGGGGAGGTTTAGGCTGGATGTCAGGAAGAAGTTTAGAATAGAATAGAATCAATTTAGAATAGAATAAACCAGGTTGAAAGAGACCTTCAAGATCATCATGTCCAACCTATCAACTAATCCAACCCACCTAATCAACTAAATCATGGCACCAAACACCCTATCAAGTCTCCTCCTGAACACCTCCAGTGATGGTGACTCCACCACCTCCCTGGACAGCCCATTCCAATGGGCAATCACTCTCTCTGTATAGAACTTCTTCCTAACATCCAACTTAAACCTCCCCTGGTGCGGCTTGAGACTGTGTCCTCTTGTTCTGGTACTGGCTGCCTGGGAGAAGAGACCAACATCTGCCCGTCTACAACCTCCCTTCAGGTAGTTGTAGTGAGCAATAAGGTTACCCCTGAGTCTCCTCTTCTCCAGGCTAAGCACCCCCAGCTCCCTCAGCCTCTCCTCATAGGGCTTGTGTTCCAAACCACTCACCAACTTCATTGACCTTCTCTGGACTCGTTCCAGCAAGTCAACATCCTTCCTAAACTGAGGGGCCCAGAACTGGACACAGGACTCAAGGTGTGGCCTAACCAGTGCAGTGTACAGAGGCAGAATGACCTCCCTGCTCCTGCTGGCCACACTGGCCAGGATGCCATTGGCCCTCTTGGCTGCCTAGGCACACTGCAGGCTCATGTTCAGCCTACCATCGACGAGTACCCCCAGATCCCTCTCTTCCTGGCCGCTCTCCAACCAATCTGACCCCAGCCTGTAGCACTGCATGGGGTTGTTGTGGCCAGTGTGCAGAACCCGGCACTTGGATGTGTTAAATCTCATGCCGTTGGACTCTGCCCATCTGTCCAGCCTGTCGAGGTCCCTCTGCAAAGTCTCTCTACTCTTCAGCAGATCAACTCCTGCCCCCAGCTTGGTGTCGTCTGCAAATTTACTGATGATGGACTCAATGCCCTCTTCTTCATAGAAAGAGTGATTGGCCATTGGAATGGGCTGCCCAGGGAGGTGGTGGAGTCACCATCACTGGAGGTGTTTAGGAAGAGACTGGATGGGGTGCTTGTTGCCATGGTTTAGTTGATTAGATAGTGTTGGGTGATAGGTTGGACTCTATGATCTCAAAGATCTCTTCCAACCTGGTTAATTCTATCCTATCCTATCCTATCCTATCCTATCCTATCCTATCCTATCCTATCCTATCCTATCCTATCCTATCCTATCCTATCCTATCCTACTCTATTCTTTCTATTTTAGTCTATTCAACAGGACTTGTTCAGTCTTCTAAAATTTGGTAACAGCTCTTAATGCACACTATGAAATTGTGTCTCTTCAGAGGCTTCTACATTCACGTAGGTGACGCTAGCATATGATATCATCAGCCCTAAAAAGTTACCTTTGGTTGTTTCTGGAAAGAAGATTTATTCCAAAGTAATACCTCTGCTTCCAAAGTGATATATGTCACCCTCATATCTCTGATAAAGGTTTTCAACAGACACATGAGTCCATTAAGGTCCTGCAAAAGAAGCTGGTCCTCTGCTGTAAACAGGTGCTGGGGTTTATCTTGGGAGCAGAAAAATTAATAGGTCTGCTGCAGAAGTAATAGACAGCAGTAGACCATTGGTGTGTGAAGTAGGAGCACCCTGCTAAAGCTGGTGGTGCTACCCACATTGAAGAGTTTTCCTCTTCTTTATTTAAAGGTTTCTGTGGCATGGCCTGAAGGAAACTGGAGGATATTTTGCTCAGTTGCTCAGTGTTCTTGTTTGTTTATTGAAAGCAGATGTAACAGGCATGATCTTCAGGTGCCAGAAAGTTAGAGCCAGCACATAGGCACTTCCAGTGTGATCAGGTGTTGGGTTTCAAGTAAAACATTCCTGTGTAGTGGAACCAGCCTTGGGCAGGGGCATCTCCTAGCCTTTCAAGGAAGTCAAATGATGTAAAATAGTTAAAAGCCAACTGTCAGTTTTCCTAGTAGTATTTTTCAGCAGTCTGGTATTGCAGATACTGATGCTCTCTAGCTGCTTCCTACAAGAATAGGTGTTAACTGCACGTAAAGGAAATGTGATCTTTTACCGAAGTTTATTCTATTAGTCTTAGCATATACACAAATACAGAGGGAAATTTGGCCACAACAACCCCGCGCAGCACTACAGGCTGGGGTCGGAGTGGTTGGAGAGCTGAGAAACAGAAAGGGACCTGGGGGTGCTGATGGACAGCTGGCCAGCAGTGTCTCCAGGTGGCTAAGATGGCCAATGGCATCCTGGCTATGGTGTGGCCAGCAGGAGCAGAGAAGTCATTGTGCCCCTGTACTCAGCACTGGTTAGGCCACACCTTCAGTCCTGTGTCCAGTTCTGGGCCCCTCAGTTTAAGAAGGACATTGAGACTGTTGAACATGTCCACAGAAGGGCAACGAGGCTGGGGAGAGGCCTCAAGCACAAGCCCCATGAGGAGAGGCTGAGGGAGCTGGGGTTGTTTAGCCTGGAGAAGAGGAGGCTCAGGGGAGACCTTATTGCTCTCTACAACTACCTGAAAGATGGTTGTAGCCAGGAGGGTGTTGGTCTCTTCTCCCAGGTAACCAGCACCAGAACAAGAGGACACAGTCTCAAGCTGCGCCAGGGGAAGTTTAGGCTGGAGCATAGGAGAAAGTTCTTCACAGAGAGAGTTGTTCACCATTGGAATATGCTGCCCTGGAATTGTTCAAGAGGGGACTGGACATGGCACTTGGTGCCATGGTTTACTAGTCATGAGGTGTTGGGTGATGGGTAGGACTTGATGATCTTTGAGGTCTTTTCCAACCTTATTGATTCTATGAAAAGAAGCAGGCTTTTCTGTATCTCATTATCTTCATCCCTTTGAGGGAAATATTAGATATAGGTTTAAATCTTTTAAATCCAGAGGACCACTGATTCCTTGAAAAAAATCATAGTGTCTTTTCTCTGTTCCAGGTGACATAGCTATAGCTGAACATGTTTTTTTTTTGTTGTTGTTGTTGCTTGTCTGTTTTGGTTTTTTTTTCCAATTAGATTGTTAATTCTTCATTCCTTCTCACCATTCCCTAAGACTTCAGCTGTGTCTGTAGCAGTTGTAATTATTCTACAGGAACAGAGTATTTATTTTATGGGGATAGTAAAAAAAACAAAACTTGAGCAGCTACATAAAGATATTTGCTAAGGCAGACATTAGGGGTTTCAAGTAACTTGGGTTGTTCGGGGATCATCTCTTTAACAACCCAAAATGTGTCTTCTTTCCTCTTTAGGAGTGGTTGGTTTGTTGGGTTGTTTTTTGGGGGGTTTTGTGGGTGTTTTTCCTCTTCAATCTTTGTATTCTCTCACTTTAGAAAGGGTGAAGGAAGTATCTTTTCAGCTGTCAGTCAACCAAATCACCATGGAAAATGATTTTTTTTTTGCCTACAGTTAAATGTTGAAATACAACTGCTGTCCTGGCAATTTGCACACAGAGGAATTTAATGATTTCACAATCTCACAGCATCGATGCTCTGACCAGTCAAATTCCCAAAGCATCAGCCTGATGCTGTGTTGTATTTAAAATTAATATACACCATTAATATTTAAGCTATTAACATTTCTATATTTCAACAGCATGTAACAGACCAATGTGTTTTTTTTTTTCCCGTTCCCAGTTTGATTCTGAGCTTTCACTCTAAAGCTGTTAGGTTCTGTACGCTTCCTTCCAGATCCTCACCACCGAGCTGTCCTTTAGTGAAGGTTGTTTTGCTAGCCTATGCAAATTAATTAACGACAACAATATGAGACTAGTAAAAGCAGATTCAGAGCTGTCTTTTGTCTGGCAAGGAAGTTTTTAAAAGCCTCCAAACTTAGACTTTATACTAGTGCTAGGAGCGACCTGTACCCCGACTTCAGCTGGGAAACCAAGCTCTGATCAGACATACAGCTCTGCAAGTTAATGCTATAAATGGGTAATTACATTTACTGTTATTAAAAAATAATAAAACTTAGACATCACAAACAGCATGAAGGCCACCAAGATGCCCAAGCCTAGACTAAGTCAAACAGACAAAGGAAAAGAAGTTGGAAAGCGTGTGCGTGGGGGCAGGATCGCAAAGTCACTTTCTCGACAGATTTTTCTTTTTCCTTTTCCCTCCCCAAAATTCCTCTTCGCGCTAACGACGCCAGAAACCCACCCACCCGTCCGCCTACCGTGTTCGCCACGGAGGACCCCGGAGCCGCAACACACATAGCCCCTCATCCCCGCCGGGCAGCGGGGGGCCGGGCCGGGCTGGGCTTCGCCGCACCTGGACCGGCCCCGTCTCCGCCTCCGCCGCCGCTACAAAAGCGGCCGTCGGAGGCCCCCAGGCGCCTGTCGCGACGCTGTTTTCTACTGTCACGGAGCCTCTGCGGGGGGTGGGAGCTTCACCGGGCCCCCACGCATGGGGGGCTGCCCTGGACATGCCCTTCTTGCCAGCGCCGCTCGGTTTCGCTCTACTGCTGTTGGCAGCTGTGGGAAGGTCCCTCCCTATGAGGCCGGTGAGTGCCGCGGAGGTGCCGCCGCCTGCTCCCGGTGACCGCGTCGCTGCCCGGCCTGGCGCCCCGCAGCTATTCCTCTCCCGACTGCGCGGGCACTGCTCTTCGCCGCGGTTCTCCGTGCCACGGGGCGGGACGCGGCTCCGGCTGCGCCGGGGGGAAAAGTTCGAAGTTACCGCCGGTGCCTCTTGGGTGCGCGCCGCAGAGTGGCCGCGGGTCGGTGCATGGAGCCCCTGCGGGGGTCTCGGGGCGGGGGCGAGTTTGGGTGAAGGCAAAGGGAGGGGAGGAAAGAAGCGGAGGTGCTGCTGCTGCGAGGACGTTGCCCTCGGGGTAACGCTTCCCCTCTCACGCACAGGAAATAACGCGCTCCTCTGCAATGTTAAAAAAATCTCGTGTGTGGGAAAAACGGAATGGGGTTGTTGCCGGGAGCGTGGGGGAAAGAGGGAGAGAAACCGGGTAGGAAGTCCCCTTACTAGAATGGAGCAGGGGTCGGTGGGTAGCGTTTGTCCCGGGTGGTTCGCCCCAGCGTTGCCTTCCTGAAACGCTGGCCAAATGGAACGAATGAGGCTGTTGAGTTTTTCCTCTTCTTCCGCGGGAGCCGGCGAGGGGCTGCCTGTCGAGCCGTGCCGAGCCCGGAGCAGCGTTGGGCAGGGGAGGTGGCTTCTTGGGTAGAAGCTGTGGTACAGCCCGGACATAGCGAGGCTGGGAGAACAAAGTGTAATTCCTTGCGAGGAGCATCGGCAGGCCAATGGAAAGAGGGTGAGAGTGATGTAGGGTGTGATAGGCAGAGAAACCTGAATGCAGTTTGTTGGTGTTGAGGACAGCGGGTAAGAGACTGGTGAGAGAGCTGTTGGAGGTGAGAGACAAAGGCATCCCGCTGTACCGAGAGCGAGGATGGACTTCGAAGCTGAGGTTGTCGGCTTCAGAAGTGAAGGAAGAGACAATGGAGCTGATGGACCAAATTTAGTCTATGCAGTTTCTTTTCAGGTACTATAGAAGTTTGTGAGGTTGCTGGTTTATACAGAATAGCACTGAGATGCTCTCTTTTGCTCCAAACAAGGTGTAAGTCTGTAGGGTTGTTGTAGATCTGGCTTACTGGGGGGTTGGGTATTTTTGTTTCTCCTTATTATGGATATCGGGCCCATAACAAGCACAAACTGCATCAGGGAAAATTGCAGTTGGGAAAATATCTTCATTGTGAGGATGATCAAATACTGAAATGAAGGCCCAGAGAGCTTCTGTCTGTGTAGGTGTTCATTATTTGACATAAGGCATTGAGCAGCTTGAGCTTGTACCAGTAAGCAAACTAATGATGGGGCTGCCAGAAGCAGAAAAAATGTATTACGTTTCCTAGCAAAGGGGTCTTCTTCAGCTGGATGGGGAAATAGGGATGTGAGAAGAAATAAGTTTATCTTGCTTCAGCACTGTGGTCACCCTTTGACTTCAGTCCTGTATAGCCTCTTCTGACACTAGAGGGTCTTCTCTGACAACTTGAATATAGCAGAGATAGTACAAAATACTCTGCTCAGTCTGAAGTGAAAGCATGAGACTTTTGCTATTGGGAATCTTCTCTCAGGTTCAGTTCAGAGTAGCATTAAATTTTAATATTTAAAGTAAACTGAAAATAGTACTACTAAAGAAGTACTGGGTAGTAAAATCTGGGCAATAACCAGTTGCAAGGTCTTCTGCTTGAAATGGGCAAGACAGGCATGAGAGGAAAGTATAATGACTTGATACAGAGTTGGAGAAGGAAATATTTTATTGATGCCATGACTACTATTTTACTTGGAACTTCCTTCTCTCTTCCCCCAACCCATCAAATGGGAGAAAGAGGATTGGGAAAACAGAGCAGAGGAGTACATAGAAGGAAGAAAATTAAGTTTGGTGTTTTTAATTGAGGTGGTTCTGCTTATTTGCTATCATCCTAAATGTAGGATGACTGGAAATTGCTTGATAGATCTTCGTTACTGCATTGAGGGTAGTAAAATGACCAAGAGCTAGTAGCACATGGCTGTATTACAGAATCTTCTTACTAATTACAAGCTGGTGTCTTTTCCCTGCTTGTCTTTGAGTGGCAATGTCCTGCTGGTGACAGAGTTGACACACAGCTGGTCACTGGTTCCTTACCATCCAGTTCTCTCTCAGATTTGTTTTTCAGTTTTCTATGTAGTCCTTCTGCTCAAAGGTTTGGTATGATAAGCTTGAAGAAAGTGGTTTAAATGTCAGTGAAGAGCAGACAGGAGCCATGCCACAGCTCTTAATCAGGGCTTCTTCTCTTCAAACTTCTCTGATGCTTTCTATTCCACAGGCTAAAATGTGAATAATCCAGACTCATGGGTGGAAGTACAAACAGTGGAATTCTGTGGAAATGTTACAGAGCTCTTTCTCTCCTCTTTTGGAAACTCTTGTTTCCAAAGTGCTCTTGTATGGGAATAGAAAAGTACCTAGATCCGTATCAATATTAATTAGAGCATATAAGTATTTAGGTAGGTGTATGTTATTGGTGCTCTCAATTACTATCAAGGCTTATTTAGATGCAGTTTCATAGTTTCATTCAGGGTTGGAAGGGACCACACAGATCATCTAGTTCCAACCCCCCTGCCATGGGCAGGGACACCCCACACTAGATCAGGCTGGACAGAGCCTCATCCAGCCTGCTCTTAAACACCCCCAGGGACGGGGCCTCGACCACCTCCCTGGACAACCCATTCCAGGGTCTCACCACTCTCATGGTGAAGAACCTCCTCCTCACATCCAACCTGAATCTCCCCACCTCCAGCTTCATTCCATTCCCCCTAGTCTTATCACTACCTGAGATCCTGAGAAGTCCTTCTCCAGCCTTCCTGTAGGCCCCCTTCAGTTACTGGAAGGCCACAATTAGGTCACCTCGGAGCCTTCTCTTCTGCAGACTGAACAACCCCAACTCCTTCAGTCTGTCCTCATAGGAGAGGTGCTCCAGCCCTCTGATCATCCTTGTGGCCCTTCTCTGGACACGTTCCAGCACCTCCAGATCCCTCTTGTAATAGGGGCTCCAGAACTGGACACAGTACTCCAGGTGGGGTCTCACCAGGGCTGAGTAGAGGGGGAGGATCACCTCCCTTGACCTGCTAGCCACACTTCTCCTGATGCAGCCCAGGATCTGATTGGCTTTGCAGTCTGCAAGTGCACATTGAGAGCTCATGTTGAGCTTTTTGTCCACCAGCACCCCGAAGTCTCTCTCCTCAGGGCTACTTTCCAGCCAGTCACTGCCCAGCCTGTATTTGTGCCTGGGATTGCCTCGACCCAGATGCAGGACCCTGCACTTGCTCTTGTTGAACTTCATGAGGTTGGCTTGTGCCCACCTCTCCAGCCTGTCAAGGTCCCTCTGGATGGCCTCCCTTCCCTCCAGCGTGTCTGCTGTACCACACAGCTTGGTGTCATCAGCAAACTTGCTGAGGGTGCACTCAATGCCACTGTCCATGTCACCCACAAAGATGTTGAACAAGACAGGTCCCAGGACTGATCCCTGAGGGACTCCGCTTGTCACTGGCCTCCATGGAGCCATTGACAGCCACTCTTTGGGTGCGGCCATCAAGCCAGTTCTTTATCCATCTAGTGGTCCACCCATCAAACCCATGTGTCACCAGTTTGGAGACCAGGATGTGGTGCGGGACAGTGTCGAAGGCTTTGCTCAGGTCCCGGTAAATGACATCAGTTGCTCGCCCCTCATCTATTAATTTTGTCACCTGCTCATAGAAGGCAACCAGGTTGGTCAGGCAGGATTTGCTAGTCAGTTCTCCAAACCAACAGTCAGCATGGCTTGTTAGGTTGCAGGTGCTAGGGGCACACATAGTTACTGCTATTTGCTCATGATTCTGAAGCCTGCTGGCTTCAGAGCCTTCTAGCTCTGCAGCATTTGCTTCTTTAACCAAGGGTGTCTAGGATCTGGTATTTGTCTCAGTGTGCCTGCTTTGAGTCCTGATAAGCCATGATGAAAAAAATGGTGTGTGGTTTCAAATGCTTCGTCCTTGACTACACAGAGGTTGCTAGGTGTTTGAATGTTCCAGCACAGGCTTGCACATGCCTACTTTGACTTCTGTTGTGTGTTCTAACTGAACTAAGGTTCCTGACTACCACTGTCCTGTAGATTTGTGTTCTTTAGAAGCCATTAGACTGGGAAAATGGCCGAAAAAACCAGGAAAGTGACCTGAAACAAGTAACTCTATGCAGAAGTGAGGATGGGGGATTGGACTGTATCTTGATCAGTTTGGTCTTCAGCTGAGCAAAACTCCCTCTGTAGTTAGTTTGGCTGAAGTTCTGAGTTAGTCCTTCTCTTTCTCCATTTTCTCCTCCCTCAAACTTGCACAGAGGTGGTTTCTTGTTGCCCAACTCTGAAAATCAAAATGTGCTGGACCAGGCTCAGCAGCATGTACTGAAAGTGATACAGAACGTCAGGAGAAGGTCTGACAGTGTGCCACTTTGCTGTGGTTATTATCACAGGGCTCTTGGCTGGCTTCTAGGTAATTCTTTACCAGGAACATGGCCAAGTACTTAATGTTTGTAGGCCACTTAAATTCCTGATTATATTAGTATGGTGTAAAACTCTAAATGACTTAATCTGTAATAGTACAATCATCTAAATTAAATCACTGTCCCAAATGACTAAAACCTTTATGTATGCATAAAACAATGTGGGGATTTTGTTGTTTGCTTTCTTTTAAGGAGCAACTCTAATTTTCTGGGGACTTTATAAAGACAGTGGCAGTGTGTGTGCTATAAAGCCAGGTGGCCTAACATAGATAATCTGATTATGCAAACTATAAAGAAGATACTTGTCTCTTGTAATAGCCTAAACCTAATGGGGGCTGTTGTTAGAGAACATTTCAGGCTTAAGGAGCCTAGGATATCAGATCTCCAAGGGCTAAAGGAAAGGACTGTTTCACACAGCAGATCAATGATTTGGCTCTTACTGTCATTTTAAAGCTCTGATGTCTGATCCCAGCAAGTTTCAGTTCATTAAGCAGTTGTCAAGTCTTCCTGCCTTTGCTGTATTTTGAGTGCCATTGCTGTAGCCACCCACCAAATTAGGCAGCAATCTGTAAGTATTTGATGTCAAGAGCAGTCAGATATAGCTGGGCATGGAAAGACATGCTTTGTGGCTGTACCAACAGCAAAGCACGTGTAACTGTTTTCTGTGGTGAGAATAACTTGTTCCTTGAAGTGATGGAGCTTTGCAAAACTCACTCTTTCCCTCCAAAATTTGTAGCTCTGTAGTTGCAATCAAGTTTGGTGAAACTGGGCTTGATAAAGCATAAACAGTTGTGTACTGGCTGTCAAACAGTTTTTTTGAAGGTGGTATATCATATCCGCTTTCCATTAGCCTGTCAAACGAAACTGAGCTTGAGTTTCCTGTGGTGATTGCCAGTTACTTGAGAGTACAACCCAGGAGGAGCTGCTACCTGTGAAATCACAAGGTCTTTACTAGTTTATAACTTGGTTTAGTCCTTTGAAAAACATTGTTTCCTTCTGCAATGTTGTAGTGAAGTGAAAGCCATTATCTTTGTATTTGGTCTTTCATTAAAAGCTTTTGTATCTTTTGTGGTACACCAGTGTATGTACTGCTGCCAAGGCTGTCAACTTAAACTTCCTTGGAGCAGTGCATCTATTCAATTTGTTTGTGTTTTAGAAGTAGGTTTACACAATAGCAGGTATGTCTTTCCTATGGGGCAAAAAGTTGTCTACTGAGTAGACAAAAGACCTTCTATTTAAGCCCTACAATGTGGGGCTGAATTAAAACATTGGGCAGAAACTCCTTTAATTGAAAAATTTGTAATCTGATTACTCAAATGACCAATGCTTCCCTTCACAGAAGAGGGATAGGGTAAATGGTATCTAGGGGTCTGTAGCTTGCCAAATGGAAGACAGACCCTTCAAATGTCACAGTTAGTACAAAATGCAGCAAATTTGAACTTAAAATAGGTGAATATGTTTTGCTGGTGATGGCTCAGCAGTATTTGACACTTCTTTTGTTGTTCAGTATTGGCAACTGGTATCTATACATTGAAACCATAATGACTTATCTGCTGCATTCCAGTGAATGTGAAGGAACTTTGTTAATGTATATTGACCTTCAGGCCATGTTGAAGCAGCTGCATTTGTGGTTTGTAAGCACAAGTGTGGAAAGTCTACCTCTTCCACTGCTGAAGGCAAGTAGTTGATTCTACTCCTGCTGCCATGAATGCAGACCTATGCAAATGGAAACTCTGCAGTTTTACTGGGACTTCAGGAGGCCTTACAGGCAGTGTTTCTGAGCTACAGTGTGTCAAATCTTTGTAGAGGAGTGGATTTCCACCAGTTATCTTCCCCTTTATCTTTACAATCTTATCTTAATGAAACAGCTGTCCAGTCTACATAAATGACTTGCTATAACTTGCCAAGTGCAGGTGTGATAGCATAATCTCTTTTCCCAAATGTTTAAATGAAAACCCTGCAAGCAGCTCCCCACCAAGTTCAAGTATGACTTCCTAATAGTCTCTTAAATAGTGCAGCAGTGTATTGAAAAGACACAGACTTAGTTACCATTAATTGTTCACTCAAATTGAATAGAGGAAATTGTGGTTTACACATGTAGAAAAGAATGCTTCCTTCAGCTGACTGTTTTACTGACTACATCTTGTTGCTGTTTCAGTGTAATTGATTGTTAATGGATTGCTGTTTCAGTGCAGTCTGGTATTGACTGCTGATTTTTCTTGCAATTGATTGCATTTCATTTTTTGTTCACCCTCTTGCCATCTTTTTCCTAAATTGTTTTATGCTGGCTTTCCTAATTACTGTATTGTTCTGTCTTGTTCTCTCCTGCATATTGAGCTCATCTGTGTTCTCCTGTTGTGTCCATGCCTTGTCTCATGCAGCTGCCCTGCTGCTTTCCCACTGCCTTCCCTGACTTCAGGACCATTTTTGAAACTTTGAATTCTTGTGTTACACTTGCTGTGTAGTTTTAGCTGTTTGCAGCTGTCCTTTTTTCTGTTGCTACTCCTGGGTATTCTGTCTGCTGCACTACAGGAGAAGTTCAGGAAAGTGAACCTGTTTTCTGATTGTGGTTTGGAAGTAGCTTAAGAGTCAAGACCTGTGTGGAAGGAGCATTTGCAAATGTGTTATGGGTTGAAGAACTGGGATATCTTAACTATGGAGTTGAAAGTCCTCCAAGTGCCCGAGAGGTGCTGGGAGGTGGACAATGAAAAGTGCAGTTGTTTATTTCATCCCATAATCCTGCATAATTGTCTGTTCGCCCCTTCTCTCCCTGGGCATTGCAGCAGCTCCTATCTCTGGCTTGTGAGGGAGTAGGGATTTGAGCTGGCAGCTCATTTATTGCTGTACAATGTGGCCTGGGGGAGGAGGGAGGCCTTGAGGCCCTTTGGCCTGCTGCATTTAGTTTGGGGAGGAAGGAGCTGATGGCCTGTTTGGGAGCATTGAGGGCTGGTTGGAGGGAAGGTTTTTGGGAAGGTTCTGGACTAGTGAAGTTTTGGTAAGCCCAGGATGGAGAACTGGGCTGAAGTTGAATATGAAATTTGTGTATTTTGTATGGTTGTGGTGTGAAGAGTGCTTCCATTTAAATTTCCAAGCTCTTTCCAATCCTGTGTGGAGTGTTTTGTTTGTTTTGTTGGTTTTTTTTCAGTCCTTTGGGGAGGGATAAAAGAGTTTCTGTCCATTCTTCACCATCTCCTGTTTTCATAGAGGGCAAGGGAGTATGAGTTAGCTTGCCATCTAAATACTCAAGTACTTTATATGTGTTGTCTGCCTGTTCACTTACTCATGCCTCTTGCAATTTTCAAGACTGATTGCTTCCTCTGTAAAACTGCACTGCTGCTTTTCCCCTCTTCCTTCTGTGAAGCACTTCTTTGCCAATTTCTTAGAGGATGTCTTCAAGGAGGCCTGTATGTATAGACATGTCTGTGGAGGACTGTCCTGTAAATCGTGCTCTCTAAGGCGTGAATTTCTGAATAGGACATTTTTAGTAACCTCTCTGACCTCTGTAGTTCTGGTGCTGCTCCACACATCCACTCTGTCTATGGAACCATATCAGATGGCCTAGTGTCAGGTAAGCCAAAACACATATCTGTAACCAGAACTAAGGGAATAGAATAGAATTAACCAGGTTGGAAAAGACCTTTGAGATCATAGAGTCCAACCTATGACCCAACAGTATCTAATCAACTAAACCATGGCACCAAGTGCCTCATTGAGTCTCTTCCTAAACACCTCCAGTGATGGTGACTCCACCACCTCCCTGGGCAGCACATTCCAATGGCCAATCACTCTCTCTGTGAAGAAATTCTTCCTAACGTCCAGCCTAAACCTCCCCTGGTGCAGCTTGAGACTGTGTCCTCTTGTTCTGGTGCTGGTTGCTGGGAGAAGAGACCAACCCTCACCTGGCTACAACCTCCCTTCAGGTAGTTGTAGACAGCAATAAGGTCTGCCCTTAGCCTCCTCTTCTCCAGGCTAAACAACCCCAGCTCCCTCAGCCTCTCCTCATAGGGCTTGTGCTCCCAGCTTTGTCCTTCTCTGGGCACATTCCAGCAAGTCAACATCTTTCCTAAACTGAGGGGCCCAGAACTGGACACAGGACTCAAGGTGTGGCTGAACCGGTGCTGAGTACAGGGACAGAATGACTTCCCTGCTCCTGCTGGCCACACTGTTCCTGATGCAGGCCAGGATGCCAGCTTAAGGGAAAACAGTGCTCTCATACATATGCTTCTCTACATGGGAAGAACGGTGCCCAGCAAGACTTGCACTCAATATGTCTCTGGTGCTTAGCCAAATTTTATGGAAGTCTTTCCACACCAGAATGTTTTTTTTCCAGCATGAGTGGTTTAGACTGTGACTTGCTCTTACACGTGGACAAGCTAAATGCAGACAAGAAGCTCAACTACCTCAATAGCTGCCTCCTGAGCGCATGCCATGTGTGCTTTCAGAAACCCAGCAGATATTTATTTTTTCTCTCATGTGAAGGAGAATAACTCAAAACTATGAGGTGAAGTAATGGCAGAGACCTTACTCCCTTTGCTAGGTGTTTCAGGTCTGTTTATCTGCTTTTGCAGGTGCCTGGTAGATGTTCTGAATTATTTGGTTAACTAACTATTTAGCTGTAATGTGAAAGAATAGTAATTATTGCCTTTCAAACCTCATGGGAGAGACTCATATTCATGGTCTTCTATTATAAGATTCATTGCCTGACAGGCACAGACTCCTGGCAATGCAGTAGCCTCTTCATGGATTTTCTTTGAGATGGTAATTGATAACTTTTTTGCACCTCTGACGTCTATGGAGTGTTATACAGAAGCTACTGAAGAATTGCTGCAAGATATTCTGACATACAGAAGGGGTTTGGTGTTGTGGCTGTTTGGGCTGGGTATCTCCAAAAAAGAGACAGAATTGAGATTTCCAGTTGTGGTGGGTTGAAGTTTCCCATTCACATTAACTAAGCATGACTAACTCAGTTACAAGCAAACAGAAGCTGTATTTACAAGCAAAAAACTACACTCTATAATGGAATGCAATGAATATGTACAAAATATACAGTATTTACTATGTTATACAGATATTTACAATTAGAAAATATCATGGAAATCTCCCTGTACTCCCTCTGGTTTCCCAGAGAGCAGCAAAGCTGCTCCACTGCCTCCTACCCCCCCTGCCTGTAGTAAAAGGAAAGAATGAAGAAATGTTATGGGACTGAAAAAGCAGTGTTAGTGTTCTTATCTTTTCTCAAGGCCAGCCAGAAGCAGTTATGTTCTCCCCAGCAGAACAGCTAAGCTAAAGAAAAATCAAAGGAATGGGAATGGAAGTGAAATGTGAAAGATTGTTAGGGTACATCTATGTCCATCCCACATATTTTGTCCACTGAATTTGTTTAGAATAATCTTTTCTTTTTTACACCCAATAGTAATTTATTTATTTTTTCTACTTTTCTGCTTGAAATCTGCAGCTAATTTTAAAGGCATAGCCTAGAACTGCCACACCAGTGTCCAGCCCAGTGGATGGACACTGGAGATAGTGTATTTATACCCATAAATCCTGTACCCTTATAAATCTGTCTGCAAAGTTATTGTCGTTATTGTCTCTTTCTTTCCTCTCTGCTCCTGTGGTATCTGGTAACAGTGGGGAAGTGTCAGGGGCCTCTTTGGCCTGAGTTTCTATGTGCAAGCTTGGCCTGTCCAGGCCTAATGCCAGAGTAAAAAAAAAAAAAAAAAAAGAGGGGGGAAGTGTGCAGGCATTTCAGGCCTGATCAGCCTGAAACCAGCCTAGCAACTGGGGGGAAGAAAGAGCCCTGGGGTTTTGGGTGAACCCCAGATGGGAAGAAGGAAAGCATTGGGCTTTTGTTCTGGTGTAAAGGAACTTGTGTGGTTAGATTGAGGACTTCTTTGAACTTTGTATGCTTTGCTATGCTCACCACTATGCTTTGTAGTTTTGTAGTACAGGAATTGCTTTTCCATTTAAACTTTCCATGACTCTGCAATCTGTTTGTGTGAGTATTATTCTTTTGCCCCTTTTGGAGCAACAGAACAAACTGTCCTGCTCTGAACTAGGGCAGGTATACAGAAGTATTGGCATGCGTTGGGTGGCTTACTTTATGCTCAGCTGGAGAGGGAAGATCAGGAAACTTACAAAAGACTTGTTTTATAAGTTGCAGAATGCTCTTTTCGAGTTACTGCTTTATGAAAGTAATCAATGTACTCATCGCTATTTGATCTTCGTGTTGTTCAGGTTGAGGTAGTGAGCCCCTTGGGAGCTGAAATAGTGTGGTGGAGCAAGGTAGCTGTCTGGTTTGGTAATTCCAGAAGCCCTTTGCCTTTATGGCTGGCTATAACTCTCAGAGTGATCATTGTGCTGAGCAATTTGGACCTGATGATCTCCTGAGGTCCCTTCCAACCTCTAATGTACTGTGATACTGTAAATTCTGTACACAGAAGTCCAAATTCTGCATGCTTTGGACATGGTGAGAATCTGTTGTTAGGCATTAGGACGTGAATTTTTTTATCATGTTTCAGTAGGTGACATTGAGTAGAAAGCCAAAGTTGGAAGAGATTAGCAGCATCTAGAAAGGAAACAACCTGCCTGATAGTATCACTAGGGCTGCTACTGCTGTTGTGGAAAGAACCAGACCCTTTGGGGAAAAAATATTACATTTCCGCATAAGTCACCTTTTAAAAGCATTGTGGATGCTGGTACAGCTATGTGTGGCTTATGAATAAGATAGTCCTATCTCACTGCATCAGTGATACTGGGTTAGGGAATTCATAGAGTTGTTAAGGTTGAAAAAGACTCTAAGGTCATCAAGGTCAACAAAAAAAGATGTATTTGTAGTGGACTTCTTTCAAAACCCCAAAATCTTTAATATTTAGGACTTCTCATATGAAATATGAAGTGTCACAGGGATATTATGGAAGACATTCAGGTATGAAGGTGATCAGAAAGATCCTGTTCAAATAATATTTCAGTAAACTAAATTCCAACACATTTAGTGTTGATAGACGTGTTTTAAGTGTAGAAAAGAATAGCGTAGAGTACAATAAAATTAACCAGGTTGGAAGAGACCCTTGAGATTGAGTCCAACCTATCATCCAACACTATATAATCAACTAAACCATGGCACCAAGCACCGCATCCAGTCTCTTCCTAAACACCTCCAGTGATGGTGACTCCACCACCTCCCTGGGCAGCCCATTCCAATGGCCAATCTCTCTTTCTATGAAGAACTTCTTCCTAATATCCAGCCTAAACCTCCCCTGGTGCAGCTTGAGACTTTGTCCTCTTGTTCTGGTGCTGGTTGGCTGGGAGAAGAGACCAACCCTCACCTGGCTACAGCCTCCCTTCAGGTAGTTGTAGGCAGCAATAAGGTCTCCCCTGAGCCTCCTGTTCTGCAGGCTAAGCAACCCTAGCTGCCTCAGCCTCTCCTCATAGTGCTTGTGCTCCAAACCCCTCCCCAGCTTTGTTGCCCTTCTCTGGACTCATTCCAGCAAGTCAACATCTTTCCTAAACTGAGGGACCCAGAACTGGACACAGGACTGAAGGTGTGGCCTAACCAGTGCTGAGTACAGGGGCACAATGACTTCCCTGCTCCTGCTGGCCACACTGTTCCTGCTGCAGGCCAGGATGCCATTGACCTTCTTGGCCACCTGGTCACACTGCTGGCTTATGTTCAGCCTACTATCAAGTGGTACCCTTTGTGTCTGGCTGCTCTCCAGCCACTCTGACTCCAGCCTGTAGCACTGCATGGGGTTGTTGTGGCCAATGTGCAGAACCCTGCGCTTATATGTATTAAATCTCATGCCCGTGGACTCTGCCCATCTGTCCAGCCTGTCAAGGTCCACCTGCCCCCAGCTGTTGATCTGTTAGAAGGTAGAAGAGCTCTGCCTTCCTTTAGTAGATCTCAGCACTCCTGTTTGTTAGTTGAATTTAGCTGAAAGTCAACACAAACTTTTGAAAGAAAACTCTGTTCAGCCTCATCCAGCTGACCCCCCTATGGACTTCCAAGGGGCAGCTTAGATAAAGAATAAGTTTGCATTAGAAGATAAGGTCTGAATTTGCTCTTTGGGGGTTGAGACACCTGGTGATAACAAATGAGACTATTCAAGCTTTCTAGGATTAAATTCTTTCATTATTTAATGAGATGTAAAGATAAAAGAATCCTTGCTTTATAGTTTGAATTCTTAATGGCCTTGCAGTACTAGGGATGGTTCGAAATTGCAGAAAACAAAAGTGGAGTTTGAAACTGCATTTCTTGATTTCTTACTTGTTTTGATGTCAAAAGTTAGGGTCTCTCTCTGGCATCACAGAATGGATGAGGTTGGGAGGAACGTCTAGAGGTAGTCTGGTCCAACCTTCCTGCTCAAACAGGGCCATCAAACTGACTGTGTGATTGGCAAAAATTATTTACTTCTGTGGTAAGATAGTATCCTTGCTGATGGGTCAGTGAGCAGCAAAAGAGCTCTGTATTTCCTGGTCTGCTTTCCTGCTTACAGTAAATGATCATTGGGGCATCTTCTAATGATTCAAGGAAGCTTTCATCTTGCTCCTCATTCTTACCTTCTTTCACACTTTGTCACCTTTCTGAATTGACTAGAAACTGTGTTTATATGTGTATTACACCATTGAAGTCTTTATTTTGAATATGCAAAGGTCTAATAAATCTCCATACAATAGACTTACGATCACCTGATTAGACTCAGATAGCCTTTACATGATTGCACCAGGGATGAAACATTATATGAGATGGGAAATGGACAGATTATTACATGGATTAGTCTCTTCTCCTGCCTATTAATTGTAGAGGAAGCTGTTAGAGTTGCAGACTGGTGTTTTTCAGTAAAAGAAGCCTTGAGGTAATGCAGCTTTCACTGCTTCTACTTGGCTTATGCAAAAGGTTGTCACAGGATTTCTGAATGAAAGCAGCAGTTTCTTGTTTGGACCTTTTATGGTGATCTTCCAGGATGCTCTTTCTTTTCACAGAAGGAAGATTGTAGAGTGGGGTGTTTTCCTGGGATTCTTTTGGTTGTGTGTGTTTGGGGGTGTTGGAGATGCTCTTTCAAAAACTAATCAAGATAAATGTTTTAGTTTTCAACAGAAAAGTAATTTGTGTGTAGGGGTGGGTAGGATGTATGTATTTTCAGGTACAAAAAGTAATTAGCATCCTTTTTGGGGGTAAGGCATTAAATGAGTCCAGGACTTACTGCAACTATTTGGCAAAATTATCACAGATCTCTCTTCTAGTGCCCCACTAAGGACTTGCATTGACAAATCATCAGAAAGTTAATAAAATGGTTTAGCTGTTCAAAGCAACAGATACAACATTCAGGATTGTCAGTGATAAATGCACTGAATTCAAGATGGTCTCAGGTTACTAAACACTGGGTAACATCTGACTAAGTGAGAGGCGCAAACCTTTGCAATAGCTCTGAAATAGAATGGAAATGTAGCAAAAGTTAAGGTGGGTATTGAAGGTGCAATTATCACAAACCCAGATGTATCTGCCTTGGGTAGAGGAAAAGGAGCACAACCTGTTGACCATCTTCGGTCTTTGTTGTCTTCCCCCTTGCAGCTGCTGCTGGAGCTGGTGGTGCTGACCGTGATGTACCCCTTTCTCTGGCCCTGGCATTGGTGCCAACAGGGGGTGCACACAAGGGAATGTCCCTTTCATGGGTTTTATGCCACAGCCCAAGTTGTCCCTGCCTTCTAGGTGATGGCTAGTATGATTTGAGAGAAACATTGAGTGATATGCTTAGCATGTACTGAATTTTTCTCATTATCATATTAAAGGGTGTCATCTTTAGTACTAAAATTGCAGTTAATTAAGCAAAGGTCTATGTTTGGGCACCCTGGCCCTCAAAATGTGCTTTGAAGTTGGGTGCTTCTTATTTGAGCTCTGCTTCATCAGTTTTAGCCAAAGCCAGGGCCATCTTATCTTCATAAGACTCCCTCCTTACACTCTTTGACAGGCCAGCTTCACAGATCTTCATTTAACACAACCATCTACTGATATAACTGACCTTGGTCCCAAAGTGTGCTAAATTAACTTGCCTTCCTGGTTCATGGCAAGCTAGGTGGTTTCATCACAACATGGGAAAGGGAAGAGGAGTAACAAGCTGTCAGCATTGTGGCTGTAGTAGCTACGGTTAGCCTAAGCAATCAAGGGAGGTGTGCCATCCAAGAGTGTGGTTGTTGATGGCAAAGCATCTGGCTAAACTTGTGGTTCATTTGCGAGCTCATATTCTATACTGGAGAAAACTTTCCTTCTAGGAATAGGGAATGGAATAGTCAAGTGAGAAAAATATATGGCTCAAGATTTACATTAAATGTCTCTGGTTCCCATGCAAGTCTGGTAGAACTTCTTGTCTTGTAGATGACAAGAAATGTCTATTTTTGTTTGGAGGTGTGTGGTGGTGTGTTTTTTAATTATCTTGCATAGAAAGACTTAAAGCTTCAAACTTCTAATATATTTTTATTTTCATTTCAGAGGGATGAGTTAAGTGATTAATGTTCCTGTGAGCATAAATTGTATTTTACATAGAAAGCAGAAGTGGTGGTGACTCTTGCTATCAATGACAAGGTAGAATGACCACATGTGCATGTTCACAGAATCACCAAGGTTGGAAGAGACCTCAAAGATCAAGTCCAATCTGTCACCACAGACCTCATGACTACTAAACCATGGCTTCAAGTGCCACGTCCAATCCCTTCTTGAACACCTCCAGGGATGGTGACTTCACCACCTCCCTGGGCAGCACATTCCAATGGTGAACAACTCTCTCTGTGAAGAACTTTCTCCTCACCTCCAGCCTAGCCTTCCCCTGGTGCAGCTTGAGACTGTGTCCTCTTGTTCTGGTGCTGGTTGCCTGGGAGAAGAGACCAACCTCCTCCTGGCTACAACCTCCCTTCAGGTAGTTGTAGACAGCAAGAAGGTCTCCCCTGAGCCTCCTCTTCTCCAGGCTAAGCAACCCCAGCTCCCTCAGCCTCTCCTCATAGGGATTGTGCTTGAGGCCTCTCCCCAGCCTCATTGCCCTTCTCTGGACACCTTCAAGTGTCTCAACATCCTTCTTAAACTGAGGGGCCCAGAACTGGACAGAGGACTCAAGTTGTGGCCTAACCAGTGCTGCGTACAGGGCCACAATGACTTCCCTGCTCCTGCTGGCCACACTATTCTTGATGCAGGCCAGGATGCCTTAGCTACCTGGGCACACTGCTGGCTCATATTCAGCTACATTTGTTAAGATGACCCCTTCCAAATACCTGTTTTGGGGAAGGAGGGGTAGTGATGAGCTTTCTTCTATGTGCATGTAATTTACAAAACCTGTGTGCTCAGTTATTAATATGATAGGTGCCCTGGAAATAGCTCCAGTAGCTACAGAAAGCATTAAAACACTAATCCCGTTTTATATTGAGCCAAGGTTGAAGGGTGATAACTTTCTGAACATGTTCTCAGTTCCAGTATAACCAATTGTGGGAGGAGGAGGAGTTACAGCTGTGTGATACACATCTTAATCAATTAGCATATTTGTGCTGTTAAACAGTAGGCTCTTTGGAGCTGGGTGCTTAATAATCAACTAAGCTGTCAGTCGGTGCTACGAATACTACTTGAAGAGATTTAACACTAATTCTGAGAGAACAAAGCTGCTGTAAACATCCTTTATAGTTCATGCTCAAGCTTTCAATGATTTTCCTTCATGTCTATTCCCTTGTATTGCTTCTTGCTTGTGGACTTCTCAAGTTCAGCAACCTGGTTCCCAGCCTGGCTTCAATCTTTGCTATGTGCTGTCCCGTTGTCTTAAATGAGCTGGTTTGGGTTTTTTTTTGGTGTTGGTTTTTTTTGTTTGTTTGTTTTTTTGTGTTTTTTTCCTCTTCAACAGAAAGACAGTCTTTTTCAATCTTGGCTTTGCCATTTCATCCTAACTGCTTGATGTAATGCTTAAATAAAGGTTTAAAGAAAATTCATATGCTCAAGTAATTCACGAATGTCTCTGCTTCAGAGAAGGAGAGGGAGAGGGAGTCTGTGTGCTGGTTGATCAAGAGAAAGTAAATTTCCACTTTGTTTGTTTGAAAGGACTTGCATAAAAATTCTGAATTCCAAATACTTGTCCCCAAATTACGTCAGAGATGATGATCTTTATGTTGATGATACTTTATGGCTCTGGGGTTTTTGGTTTGTTTTTAATTTATAGCTGTTCTTATTCTTCCCTCTTTTCCCCTGTTTTTGTCATGCTGGAAATATTTGGAGAAAAATCAAGGTCTGGAAATAAACAGATTTATTACACTGTTCAAAGTTTCTGTATCCTGCTCAATGGACAGCTGGGATCAGCACAGAAGAAAAGTGTTTCTTGAAAGGCAGCAGACTGTCACTGGGAAATGAGAAGTTAATTTCACAGCACATTTGTAGTAAGCTTGGAGCACTGTTGAGTATGGGATGACAGGCAGCTGACATGGTATTAAACTTTCAATATCACTGTGATCTAACTGCTTTGTGCTTATTTTGAAATGTTTGTTTTATATCATTTTATGATCCAAAGTGGAAAAGAAACTATTTGAGCAGTTGGGAATGGAAAATATCAGCCTCTTTTAGTCTTGAGTAAATTGCTACCTTTTCCCTCTCATCTGTCTTTTTCTCCTTCCCAGTGCTGCCTTAATTTTTTGAACTGTTTCTGGTCCAAGTAATCTGACAAGAGAAATGTTCTGGGGGTTAGTGTCCTTTCCATTAAAAGTTCTGGGAGAAACAAAGCAGACAGACTGACCAGTCTGCTCAGTGTTTGTCCAGTTACCCGAGCTGCTCATCTAATGGGCTCTGCCAGGGAGCATGTCCCAGCCCTGGCCAGAGTTGTCTTCCTGTCCACATAGTGAGTTACTGCCTTTTTTGGTTCTGTTGTTTCTTTCCTTCAATTCCATAAAAAGAATACCTAAGAACAACTCCAGTTAAGACAGATTTTTTGTGTGTGTGTTTTTTGGGTTTGTGGGTGTTTTTTAACCCTGAAGCACTTAGAATCATAGAATCAAAAAGATTGGAAAAGACCTCAAAGATCAAGTCCAACCTATCACCCAACACCTCATGACCACTGAACCATGGCCTCAAGGGCAGTGTCCAATCCCTTATAGAACACCCCCAGGGATGGTGACTCCACCACCTCCCTGGACAGCACATTCCAATGGCAAATCACTCTTTCTGTGAAGAACTGTCTCCTCACCTCCAGCCTAAACCTCCCCTGGCACAGCTTGAGACTGTGTCCTCTTGTTCTGGTGCTGGTTGCCTGGGAGAAGAGACCAACCCTCACCTGGCTACAACCTCCCTTCAGGTAGCTGTAGACAGCAATCAGGTCTCCGCTGAGCCTCCTCTTCTCCAGGCTAAGCAACCCCAGCTCTTCCTCTCGTCGTAGGGCTTATGCTCAAGGCCTCTCCCCAGCCTCATTGCCCTTCTCTGGACACATTCAAGGGTTTCAATGTCCTTCTTAAATTGAGGGGCCCAAAACTGGACAGAGCACTGACGGTGTGGCCTATCCAATGCTGAGTACAGGCACACAATGACTTCCCTGCTCCTGCTGGCCACACTATTCCTAATACAGGCCAGGATGCTGTGGTAATGGTTGCAATAAGCAGTGTGAGCAATCTGGCAGTGTAGACCTAGAGCCTGACATGGTGGTAGGCCGTGTCCAGCATGGGTGCAGAAGTGGCTAGCAGTGTAGCAGAATAGTGCTGTGCCTGCACCATGTAACCAAAGCAGGGCACTGGTAGCTATAAACACAGAGACTTATCTTGGAATAACAGGATGCACGCATGCATCAACAATCTCGTGTGTTGTTACTAGTTTAACCAATAATCAATAGTAGTACAGTGTGTGGTCACTCGTGAGGGACCAATGAAGCCATGCCAGCAATGCCCTCTGAGTTTATATAAGTTGTAAAGGTTTTCTTAATACGCACTTCTACGCACTTCTTACTAGCCTGTCAGCCCTACTGTCCACTCTGTACTATGCTTGCATTATAATCGAACAACGCTGAAGCAATAAAGGAACAATACTAGATCATATTGATCAGCTGTATTGATTCCAATCTCTGTCATCCATAAGGATGCTATTGGCCTTCTTGGCCAGCTGGGCACACTGCTAGCTCATGTTCAGCCAGCTGTCAACCAGTACCCCCGGTCTCTCCCTGTCTGGCTGCTCTGCAGCCACTCTGACCCCAGCCTGTAGCTCTCTGTGGGGTTGTTGTGACCAAAGTGCAGCACCTGACACTTGGACTTGAATGCTGTCATGTTGGACTCTGCCCATCTGTCCAGCCTGTCAAAGTCCCTCTGGAGAACCCTTCTACCCTCTAACAGATCAATTCCTGCTCCCAACTTGGTGTCATCTGCAAACTTACTGATGATGGACTCATTCCCCTCATCCTGATCATCAATAAAGATATTGAACACTTGTTTATATAGTGATCAGCCTAGTGAGGTCCTGTATTCAACTGGAGCTTTGCTGGGCTGTAGGGATGAGCATTGGTGTTTCTTTTGGTTTTGAAAAGCCAATAAAAATGGCTTCTTTTAATAACACTGTATAGCTAAATGAGTCTTCATTTTGGAGATAGGAAATGCAAATGATGAAACGTTTCAAATGAGTTATGAATTCAGTATAATAGGAAACTGTTGTCTCAAGGCTGTCAAGAGATTTGCCTGAGCAAAGACTTACTTGCAGTACCTGAGTCCTAGTTACTGTGAAGGAGGAGGATGCATTTTACAGCGACCTGAGCAGAAGCTGTTCCTGCAGGTTATGCAAGCACAGTTTTTAATTTTCTTGCCCCTTCTAGCCTGATTTATGGCTATGAGCTTAAATAATGCAATCAAAGCTGACCTTTTTTTCCTTTCCACTTAGTATTTGTAGTTTTATAGGGGTAATAAGAGCGGGCTCACTGGGTAAAAATTTTACTGCAGTATGTTCTGTGGTGTCTGTGTAATTAATATCTTGTGGATTGTTTGTTGCGTTTTTGTGTTTATTTTTTGTTTGGTTGGTTGTGATATTTTGATTTTTTTTAAGGAATACTGGTTGACTGCTTTCAGCCTTTTGAGAGCTAGGTGTGACAGTATTAAGATATGGAAACAGAAGCTATAGTAGTGAGTTTCTTTTTAAAAGGTGCTTTTCTAATATGTTCAAGAACATCTCCATGGAAGATGGTTATATCTCTAAAGCTGTTGAGATTTACTGCGTTTCTATACTGTACAAAGCAGAAATTAAGTCTTGTACGTGTGTTTGTGTAACAAAGGATAAGATGGATGAGAAATTTAGACAGAATCCAATAATCCAAGCTGGAGAATGAATGGAGTCTATTAATGCTCCTATACTTGGAATCCACTGAAGGTATTGTGCTGAGAGTCATGTCTTCCTAGACTACCATACACTGAGTAAGAGGGAGAGGAATAAGAGAGCAAGAAAGGAAAAAAGCAAGGGGCATGTAATGCTATGTTCTCTGGGTGCTGCAGAAGGATGTAAGAGGGTTGTATGCACACGTGTGTGGCTGGTGTGATGCTTGAGCAAAATTTTCAGAGTGGCTAACTTGCCTATTTTAGATGTTTTGGTGAGCTTTCTGACTCAATCTATGCTGCTAAAGCAAGAAGATAATCAAGTGGGAAGGGGGACTGTTGTCTATAGTATATCCACATCCTGCTTTGCTAACTCTGAGGAACAAACTTCTTTATTGGGTGAGAGACTCTCTAGTAGCAGATGTGATCAACAGCCCTGATACTGCATTACTTCCATCTATGAGTTTTGACTTGCTTACCCAATCCATTTTTTTCTTCTAATTGGAAAAGCAAAAATAAATGTGAGCTACCATCTGCAACTGCAAAGCTGAGAGTAAAAGTGATGTGAAAGGTAAAATTATCATATAAAAGGACAGATACTTTTAACTTTGAGGTGTTCAAGAGGCTGATGATGTCCCCAGTAGCTCCAGCTGTGTAGTTGTGTTCTGTAACAACTTAAATCGTTCTTTAAGAAGTGAAAGTGTTGGGCAAAATAAATTCCAGCAGTGATGTGTAGCAAAAAGGTAAGGAAGTGGATAGCAAGGAGTATAAACCAAAAGGCTGATGAGGGTTAAAGTATTTAGGAAGTCTTTGGCAGCTGGGTCTAAAAGACTACTAGCTTGTTTTGTCAGAAACCAACTCAGTCTTAACAGCAATGAGGTGGAGGAATCTGGATTTTCCTCTAGAAGGGTCTGGAGCAGAGTGTTAGCTTGGTATCCTATGGCAGTAGTACCATGAAAAATTCAACTTGTACTTGCTTTCACTAGTAACAGCTTTGATCTGTCAGATCAGTTTGACACTTATCCAACGGAGTTGTATGAAATGCTGAAAAATGATCTAATGTCACAAGTGAGGCTGGTGAGAGGCCTCGAGCACAAGCCCTACAAGGAGAGGCTGAGGGAGCTGGGGTTGTTTAGTCTGGAGAAGAGGAGGCTCAGGGGAGACCTTATTGCTGTCTACAACTACCTGAAGGGTGGTTGTAGCCAGGGAGGGGGTTGGTCTCTTCTCCCAGGCAACCAGCACCAGAACAAGAGGACACACTCTCAAGCTGTGCTAGGGGAAGTTTAAGCTGGAGATGAGGAGAAAGTTCTTCAATGAGAGTCGTTAGCCATTGGAATGTGATGCCAGGGAGGTGGTGGAGTCACCATCCCTTGAGGTGTTCAAGAGGGGATTGGACATGGCATTTGGTGCCATGGTTTAGTCATGAGGTCTGTGGTGACAGGTTGGACTTGATGATCTTTAAGGTCTCTTCCAATGTTGGTGATTCTGTGAAGTACTAATCAACATGTTATCTAGGGAAAATTGAATCTTGTGTGTTTTAATTACGTCAGTCTGATTTCATTGCAATTGGGATATACTTCATGCTACACAAGGTAATTCCTTTTAAGGAAACTTATTTGCATGGTTAATTCAACTTAGATCAGGAATAAGTGTGGAATTCAATACAGATGGTAATCCACTACAGTAGCATCTTGCCAAAGGCTGCAGTGGGTTCTCTGTCGCTTAGAGTCTTCAAGATTAGATGTGTCTTCAATGGTATTTGCTGGTTAAGCTAGCATGGGTGAGATGGATGCAGGAGTTAGTGTGGTATTCTAGAAGATGGTATGCAGGAAATTGGTGAGACTATCATAATGGGTCCTTCTGGACTCAAGGTCACCATGATTGTTGCCATGTACTGTTCCTAGTGGGGAATGGTGAAAAATTGAGTTGTCTAGTAATAAGGATAGACGAAGAGACCTTAAAGGCTGTTCCTCCAATAGCTGAAGTCCTTAAATCTTTACTGCTTTGTAAATAATAAATGTTGGACTCCTACTGTAACACTTTAATGTAGGCAGTGGACTTCATTTTAGGTTCCTTCTAAGATGGTGGATAATTAGTTACTCATGCTTCACTGTGAGCCATGCTGAATGTCTCTGCTACAGCAAATCTTACCATCTTAAACATTTTGCTTGTTTAATTTTAGCCTGGAGAGTTTGCCTGTCCTGCTCACAAGCATGATGGCAGGAGTGATTATGGTGGTGTAAGGAGGAGTGAGGTGTGGGGGAGGAGATCACAACCTTTTTCTGGGAACAGAGAAACCACTTCTTTCAACAACGGTACTGATTTATGCTGATAGTTATGCTGTAAAAGGACTCTGTGCTCCAGAAGTATGTCTTAAGAATGAGCTGAGATGTAAAACAAAAGTCCTTTGCAAAGCAAGATCGTTCAGGGAGCAAACCTTCCCTTAGAAAAGGCAACATGTCAAGTAGTAACTCCTATTTAAGTTTCCCACTTTGTTCTCTAGCCTCTTCTCTGTGAATCTAATCTATTCCTGAAAATGCTGCTTAATGTTAATGTCATATGGGAAATATGTGGCTGTGAAACTGCTAACATGGAACTAATGGAATGATCTTAATTCCTTTAAGTGACCATTCCATTTTTAGTTTTATTACTGCATGGTCACTGCTTCCCTCGGTGCTTTGAGCTGAGGCAGGGAAGGCTTTGTGCACAACTTAAAATACTCAACTTGACAAAGGTTGAAGACCTGACTATTTTTTTAAGGTTTGCATTTGAAAGTTATTTCACTAGCACTTGGGCTTTTTTCTGTCTCTTGTTCTCAGAAAATTGGTGTCTGAACACAAGTTTTCCCCTGTTGTTTGTTTCAGTTCTTTTGAAGGTCTTCCCTAAGAAGGGTGGGAAGAAATGTAAATCCACTCAACTTTAACATAAGCACAATTGTAGCTCGCTTCAGTTGCTCAAGTCACAAATCTCTTCAGCTCCATATACCTCTGAGAGCTTGAAAAGGCAAGAAGGGCCATGAGGGAGAAAGGCTGGTTTCTGTGGAGAGTTATGACTGTCTTTGAAACTGCCTGTTGCTACTGCAGGTGTAAAAGGCTGAAAGCTGCTGTTTATACCAGCAGAAATCAAGAAATAAGATTCAGCCCTGGGGCTGGTAAGGATTCTGAATGAAGAAAATCCAGCTATTTCCTCAATATTGGGGAAATGAGGTTGTGAGACTCCAGCTGGTGAGGGTCAAAAGCCTGCTAGAAGTAGCCTGAAGGAGTAGGGATGAACTTCTGGTAAACATTAGAGGTGACATTTTGCATCTGAGTTCATCTCTTGTGCTACTGTTTGGTGGCAGAAGCACGGTGGTGTCTGATTGCCATGCAGAACTGAAGCATAGACCTTTATCACAGTATCACTAAGGTTGGAAGAGCCCTCAAGGATCATCAAATCCAACCTGTCACCACAGACCTCATGACTAGACCATGGCACCAAGTGCCATGTCCAATCCCCTCTTGAACACCTCCAGGGATGGTGACTCCACCAACTCCCTGGGCAGCACATTCCAATGACAAATGACTCTCTCGGTGAAGAACTTTCTCTTCACCTCCAGTCTAAACTTCTCCTGGTGCAGCTTGAGACTGTGTCCCCTTGTTCTGGTGCTGGTTGCCTGGGAGAAGAGACCAACCCCCTTCCTGGCTACAACCACCTTTCAGGTAGTTGTAGAGAGCAATGAGGTCTATCCTGAGCCTCCTCTTCTCCAGACTAAACAATCCCAGCTCCCTCAGCCTCTCCTTGTAGGGCTTGTGCTCAAGGCCTCTCACCAGCCTTGTTGCCCATCTCTGAACACATTCAAGTGTCTCGATGTCCTGCAGGTTAAGCTTATTCAGTCAGTGCCAGGGTCTCTTAGCAGAAGGACTGAGTATTAACATCTGAATATTGCATATGTAAGGTTAATGCAATGGATATAGAGAAGTAGGGAGAACAGTGAGATGATTCATGTGTGACACTGAAATGAGTTTCAGGCTGCTTACTCACTTTATTTCTTAATCAAAATACTCAGAGGGTATTGTGAAAATTGCTATTTTTGTTTGAAAGACTTGTGATGTTGTCTTGAAGGAACAAACCCCAAAACATACCCTAACCTAGGCAATGGGCTAAGCACCTGTGAATTTGGAAACCTGGACACTTCCTGGGGTCCAGATGGTCCAGGTAACCATGTAACATATGTAATTAACCTTGTAACACACCTATGAATTGTGTGCACCCCTGGCCATGTTTGGTCATGCCCCATTCTATAGGTTAAGCTATCAGGTTTCTCTGTTACTAAAGAGCATTAATTGTCTTCAGACAGTATTTAAACCATCCAAGATGGTAGGCAATTTACTGTGTTCTTACCAAGGAAGCAACAAGAGCCAAATCTGCCAGAGCTCGAGCTGAATCTGAAGAGTTTGTCCTAGCAGGCAAACTACACCTGGGCCTTGTACCTGGACCAAAGCAACCAACACTGAGAGCTGTGCTGGAGGCAGGAAGGGGAAAAGCCCCAAGAGAACCAAATCCCAGAGGAGCTGTATTACTGCAGCCCAAAGCAATCAAAGCTCCAATAGCCCTGCACCAGTGTGTCTGTGAGGAGAGAGGCTTCTTAACCCTCTCTGAGCCAAGGGTAAACCACAGCCTGTGAACCGGGAAGAAACCACTCGAATTATACCTCAGAGAGCCTTGTGCCCCTTAACCCTCTCTGAGCCAAGAACTGCTTGAATTATAGTTGCAGCATCTGGAAAGATACCGGACAAGATAGCAAGCCATGAATAACTAGCTAATTTGCTATAGAATCTCTCCTGTGGGAAACTTCATATCACAGCACCTGAACTCCCAACTTGAATTGCTGTATTGGAAGTCCTCTAATTTTTGCTTATATTGCTAAACTGTCTCATATTCCTTGTATGTGGAATATATTACCCACAACTGAATAACAAAACCTGTAAATGTACTTTGCAAATAGGTTATAGCAGTATCTGAAGGTGCCACTGCCGAAATAGTAAATATGAAATATATTACAGATGTATTGCCCAATATTGATTTCTGAAAGGTCTTAGAGGATTGCTCATTAAAATTCTGGAAATATGAAATCCTCTTAGCTCAAGGAAATAGTGAACTGAAGCAAGATCATCAGATCTTGTCCTTGTGGATTACACTAACCTGCCAGACATCTGCTGGGAACTTAGCATAGAGGAGGCAGTCCAGAAGGTTCTTAGAATGTATGGAGGACAGCTTCCTGAGGCAGCTGTTAAGTGAGCCTACCAGGGGTCAGGCTCTGCTTGACCTCCTGTTCTCAAATAGAGAAGAGCTGGTGGGAGTTGTGATGGTAGGAGGCTGTCTAGGGTGCAGCAACCATGAGGTAGTGGAGTTTTCAGTATGCAGGGAAATGAGGAGGAGCAACAACAGAACCCTTACTTTGGACTTCTGGAGGGCAAGCTTCAACTTATTTAAGAAACTTATTTGGAAAGTACCCTGGGTAGCAGCCCTTAAGAACAAAGGGGTCCAGGATGGTTGGACCTACTTCGAATAGGAGCTATTGAAGGCACAGGAACAGGCTGTGCCCATGTGCTGAAAGATGAGCTGCTGGGGAGGGCTCTGGGCCTTGATGAGCAAGCAGCTCTTGAAGGAATTAAGGAGAAAAAAGGAGGCTGTGTCGCCTTTGGAAAAGGGGGGAGGCAACTTGTGATATGTTCAAGGATGTTGTTAGATCATGTAGGAGAAAAATAAGAGAGGCAAAAGCCCAGTTAGAACTCAAGCTGGCCACTGCTGTGAAAGATAATAAAAATCATTTTTATAAATACATTAATGCTAAAAAGAGGGCAAGAAGAGCCTCCACTCCTTATTGGACCTGGAGGGAAACATTGTAACTAAAGATGAGGAAAAGGCTGAGGTTCTAAGTGCCTTCTTTACCTCCATTTTCAACAGTAAGGTAGGAGGACTCCAGGACAAGTGGCCTCCTGAACTGGTAGATGGGGTCAGGGAGCAGTGTAATTCCCCTGAAGTCCATGAGGAAGTAGTTAGGGACTTGCTGAGTCACTTGGATACTCACAAGTCCATGGGACCAGATGGGATCCATCCTAGGGTGGCTGAGAGAGCTGGCAGATGAGCTGGCCACATCTGTCTCCATTTTCCAACGGTCCTGGCTCACTGGAGAGGTCCCAGGTGACTGGAAGCTGGCCAGCGTGATGCCCATCCACAAGAAGGGCTGGATGGATGAACCTGCAGACTACAGTCCTGTCAGCCTGACCTCAGTGCCAGGAAAACATATGGAGCAGATCATCTTGGGGGCAATCACTGTGCACCTGGAGGATGGTCAAGGGGTCAGGTCCAGCCAACATGGATTTAGGAAGGGCAGGTCCTGCCTGACCAACCTGATCTCCTTCTATGATCAGGTAACCACCTGGTGGATGTGGAGAAGGCTGTGGATGTAGTCTACCTGCTTTGACACTGTCCCCCACAGCAAACTCCTGGCCAAGCTGTCAGCCCCTGGCTTGGACAGGAGCACTCTGAGCTGGGTTAGGAGCTGGTTGGAGGGCCAGGCCCAGAGAGTGGTGGTGAATGGTGCCACATCCAGTTGGCAGCCAATCACCAGTGGTGTCCCCCAGTGATCAGTGCTGGGCCCCGTCCTGTTCAATATCTTTATTGATGATCTGGATGAGAGGATTGAGTCCACCATTATTAAGTTGGGAGCAGGTGTTGATCTGTTAGAGGGTAGAAGGGCTCTGTAAAGGGACCTTGACAGGCTGGACAGATGGTCAGAGTCCAACATGATGGCATTCAACAAATCCAAGTGCCGGGTGCTGCACTTCAGCCACAACAACGCCATGCTGTGCTACAGGCCTGGGTCGGAGTGGCTGGAGAGCAGCCAGACAGGGAGGGACCTGGTGGTACTGGTTGACAGCTGTCTGAACATGAGACAGCAGTGTGCTCAGGTGGCCAAGAAGGCCAATGGCATCCTAGTCTGCATCAGGAATAGTGTGGCCAGCAGGAGCAGGGAAGTCAGCACTGGTTAGGCCACACCTTGAGTCCTGTGTCCAGTTCTTGGCCCCTTAATTTAAGAAGAACATTGAGACTCTTGAATGTGTCCAGAGAAGGGCAACAAGGCTGGGGAGAGGCCTTGAGCACAAGCCCTATGAGGAGAGACTGAGGGAGCTGGGGTTGGTTAGCCTGGAGAAGAGGAGGCTCAGGGGAGACCTTATTGCTGTTTACAACTACCTGAAGGGAGGCTGTAGCCAGGTGAGGGTTGGTCTCTTCTCCCAGGCAACCAGCACCAGAACAAGAGGACACAATCTCAAGCTATGCCAGGGGAGGTTTAGGCTGGAGCTGAGGAGAAAGTTCCTCACTGAGAGAATTGTTGACCATTGGAATGTGCTGCCCATGGAGGTGTTCAAAAAGAGATTGGACATGGGACTTTGTGCCATGGTTTAGTAGTCATGAGGTGTTGGGTGACAGGTTAGACTTGATGATGTTTGAGGTCTTTTCCAACCATATTGATTGTATGATTTTAAGTTTTATTAACTTCTGTGCCATCTGCATGTACAGCTGTCATGGTACTAACTTCAGAGAAACTATGTTACTGTGATCTTCTTGAGGAACTGGAAGACAACTCCCAGTGTCTCTTAGTCACCCATTCAACTTGCTTAGCATCTCTCATACTATTTATGTTCTGCTATGCTCCCAAAACAAAGAAACTGTGACCCTCTTTTTGAAAGAGGTATTCATGGAATCATGCAATGGTCTGGGTTGGAATGGACATCCAAAGGTCATCTAGTCCAACCCCTGATTTTAGTAATAGAGTTGACCTGCAGAAAAGAACCCCACAGCTTGCCAAGTGCTGTGAAGAGGTATGTTTACCACAGCGCTGGATGTGAGGGGGGTCACTCCACCTATCTCCCATAACACCCACCAGCACAAGCTGTTATTTACATGACATATTCATTAGGTTGCTGAGAATGGGCATAGCTAGTGTAAACTATTTTCAGGAGCTCATTAACTTGGGTGTCTTCCCATTCTCTGAATGTAATCATACCATCCCTTCTTATTGGTGGTTCTGCCTCTTTAACATTTACTGTTGGTCTTTGTCAGCTGTTCTGCCTGCCTGGCCTGGTGAGCCTGGGAGTGTAGGGAAGATCTTAGCACCTAAGGATTCTTGTGTGCTTAAACTTAAAACATACATTTACCTTTCAGTGTGGTTCATAAATTACTTTGTAATCCTAGAGTAAGGGAAGTCAGTGATTCCACTTGACTTGTCTGTATTTCTGCAGTCTACTCCCTTGGCTGAGAGGGACTGTAGGAAAACTGGGAATTGAATCTATTATGGATAAATTGGACAGGTGTGAAGGGAGAATAGGGCAGGGTGTGAGTGACCTGTCATAGGTTGAATTGAATCTGCTTGTGTATATTCACTACCATGCTGCCGTCACGCCTGCTTCAAAATGAAAGTGCTGTCTGGATCCAAATATCGTGGTGCTTGAGGTTTGGATTGTAACATGAAGCTTCCTGTTCCAGTTGCTGCTTCCAGTTTCTGGGTTTGGGGTCTTTTCTACTGCTCTGGCTGCTTTGTGCTTAGGTGGTGCTGTGAATTATTACTTGATCAGGCAGAAAAATCTTACTAATACATCATCCCACCAAAATGCATTTATAGTTTATATTTACAGGCATTGTGGCTGATATCTTTCACCAAATGTACTCATCAAACAGTTTAAACAACTTAAGCAGAAATCAGAAATGTACAAAGAGTAATTCAAATTGGGAAAGAGATAGGTGGCAAAAGCTGGCTCGCTCACAAGGGAGACCTTTTGGCTGCTAAAAGGGAGCAGCTGGCATGGAACCTTTAGAGAGACTTCACAGAAAGTGGTCAGTTACTTACGACCCTGAGTTTTCTGGAGTCTTTCCGGGGCTGTGATACCATAATCCGAAATATGGTGTGGTCCCACAAATAAGCAAAGCAAAATGCCATCCACTGTGTGGAGGCTTTGCTGGAAGAAACTTTCCAGGGAATTTTGCAGCCTAGCTTTCTGGAGCATGTTGCTGCCAGAGAGATCTTTGCTGAGCACAGCAGAGGGGGAAAAAAAGTGATTTTCCCCAAGGTGACTTCTCTTGGTGCACCAGCAGCTGCTCTCAGCTCACTTCATAGCGGCTGCTTGTGGTTCTGTTCCTGGCTTGCACGGCAAGCAGCTTCTGGCTCGTGGTCTGCAGCCAATGCAGTCACTTTGCTGGCTAGAAGAGGTGGCTTTCTTTTGGATCATGGTGTGGCAGTGGCTTTTTGGATGCGGCTTCGGCAGTGGTGTGCGGGGCTGCCAAGATTCAGCAGCTTTTGCCGGCACTGACTGTGGCGTGATGAGGCTCTTGTGCTTTCTGGGTAAAAAAGGTGAGAATGTGCTGTTGTTTACCAAGACAACCTGTATTTAATATTTGATGAGGACAATGCCCAATGGCAAAAGAGGAAAACAAGATAATTGAGCCTATAGTATAAAATTTGCCCAAACGTGGAAGACACAGGTGCATAACACAAGACAAGCCACAGGTGAGATGCATGGTGTTTGTTTACCAAAAGAAGGGTGTTCGTGGATGAGTCCTGGCTAACAGAGACATGCAGGTGCCTGGCTTTTGTCTATTTTTGTGCCAAAACCCCAGCTCCACAGGGACAGGGAGCAAAAAGGGGTTTGTGTTTGGGACGTGTTTGGACTTGTTTGCTCTCTTCACTACAGGCTGGAGGGGAACAGTTCTATCACTGGCTTACTGGCTTCTGCTGCTGCTTCTGCTTTTTGCTGTGTTTTTATGCCAATAGGCTAAGGTAACTGTGCATTGTATCAGTTCCAGCAAACTCTTATCTCATCCCAGAGTTGTTTTTTGTGTTGCTTTCCTTCCAGTCTGTATCAGGGTAAGGGGGCTTATGAGAGTGGGCTGTGTTAATCCAAGACACCTTCCAAATAATTTGAGTCATATTGTTTTGATGAAATAATGGCTATTTGGAACTCTGTGATTTCAAAGTTCTCAGCCTGCGTTGTCCTACAGAAAGCTCTGAAAATACCAGACCTATTTTAAAGATACAAACCCCCCAAACTAGCCAATAGCAATTACTATACTAATAAAAACTTCTGGTTTTAATGGCTTTCATTCCTGTGTCCTGCAACTAGAAGAATTCTGTTTGTAACTCTGAATACTGTAGAATATGGTGACAGTTGTGCTTGGAGAATGGAAAGCAGAGAATTTAGGTTTCAGGCTGGAGCATTTTTTTTTGCTTTTAAGGAAGCTGAATTTGCCTTTGTAAAGAAGAGCAAATGTAAAACTGTGCAGAAAAGAAAGCAAACCTTGTAGGTACCTGCTATTGACTTTTGCATGTAACACCACTTCTGGAGAAAGGTGACTGTACAGCCTTAGATGCCAAGACCTCACAAATATAACAGGCTGTTGTCATGATAAGATGATACTTTAAATTGCCTCTCTGCCCACATGGTTTTAGGAGCATACTATGTATGTATTCCGCCCTCACCTACCTCCCTCCCCCCCCCCCCCAAAAAAAAAGTCAGCACCCTATAGGGAAGTTAAGGTCTTCCAAGTTCTGCTTCAAAAGAAGTTAGAAGGTTAAGGACAAAATAGGGGGAATGAAGACAAGAATACTACAAGTTCCATGTCTGTGTGGTCTCCAGAGGTGTTATCATCTGCTCTGAGGATGCTGCTGTAGTGTGGTGAAAGGATTTATTTATTTATTTTTCATGTGCTTTGTGCCTACTATCAATTTTGATCTTCACATTTGGCATGACACAACGTGGTTATCCAATGTGGACTTAACTTCAGGTGTGTTGATTTGGTCCTTGTTTTTCAACCTGTGTTACTTCCATGTTTCATGTGGTGGGAGTGCAGTCTGTAGGCAGCATCTCAATGCAACTTTTTCATTCATGTTATTGCACTGCTTTTGTTCATGTTGATGTTTCTCCATATAAGCCTGAGTTAAAGCTCCAGCCTTTATGCAACATTGCTCTTGTCTTGGTTTTGACAAATTGGGTTTGTGACAGTTTTAGGATGTGCCTTTAAAAAAAAAAAAACAGCTGCAAATTTTTGAGCAAATCCACAGTTGGGTGTAAAACGGAAAACGAGATTATTCTAAACGAATTTCATTGGTTAGATGTGTGGGATGCAGTTTTACGATCTTACATTCTTCTCTCATTCCATTCTCTTTCTTCTGGCTGTCTGGCATGCTGGCTGTTTGCTGGAAGACTCTTGTTAGCTAACTTTGCAGATAAGCATTACTGACTCTTTTTAACAACGCTTTTGAACTAACTGAAATTTCCTTAACATTTCTCCTTTTCTAATTAACCAGAGGAAAAAGGTGAGGGAGAGGTTAGGGGGGGAGAGAGGCAGAATCCTCCTGCCCAAGGAGGATTTCTGTGTTGTTTTCTCTTTGTAAATACCTGTATAATATTGTAAATACTGTATATTTGTATATATCCATTGCATTCCATTGTAGATTGTAGTATTGCTTGTAAATACAGCCTTCATTTGCTCCCCCGACTGAGTTTAGCTGAGCTTTTGTTAATGAGGGTGGGTTAAACCATCACAGGGTTCTTGGAATATAGCATTTGGCAGCTATGTGGCTTGAATGCTGGAAAGATTATACAAGGACTGTAAACCACCACACTTCATCCAAGCAAGTCAATGTGAACTGCACTGTGTATAACACAGAACTGTAGGGCTATTATCATAGAGGTTCTGTCCTGTCATTGTATTATGCAAAAGCGTACATCTGCTTTATCTTTCATTTAGTGTTTGGAAAGAAAATAGATGATGTTTGGAGAATGAGTTTCACTGGCATAACTTCTCATGTGATCTATTCTCAAATGTGTTGTAACTGTTGATGAAAACAATAGTAATTGGCAAAGGTACTGTGGGTAATTGCCTTGATGGGGGAGTGGGCAGAAAGGAGCAATATGGCAGATAATGGGACAGTGGACCTTGAGCCACTGTGGCAATAAGCTGCTGCAAGAGTTCATTTGCATTAGTTAAAACCGAAATAAGCTGCTGCCCATAATTAGAACTGTAAAAACTATACAGATTTGATTGCATTCTTCTCTAGCAATCTCTAGACAGTAGATGAAGAGCCTGTGAAATTATGCTGAAGTTTTGGGGTTTGCCTGTGTTGTTTTCTGAATAGAATAGAATTAACTAGGTTAGAAGAGACCTTTGAGATCATCACATCCAACCTATGATCCAACACCATCTGATCAACTAAACCATGGCACTGAGCACCCCATCCAGTCTCTTCCTAAACACTTCCAGTGTTGGTGACTCCACCACCTCCCTGGGCAGCCCATTCCAATGGTTAATCACTCTTTCTGTGTAGAATTTCTTCCTAACATCCAGCCTAAACCTCCCCTGGTGCAGCTTGAGACTGTATCCCCGTGTTCTGGTGCTGGTTGCCTGGGAGAAGAGACCAACCCCCTCCTGGTTACAACCTCCCTTCAGGTAGTTGTAGACAGCAATAAGGTCAAATAGTTTTGTGGTGTTTTATATCAAATAACTTTTTTTCTGTTTTTTGAACTGAAGAATTAATTTTGTTTAAAAAGTGCAAATTAAGTGAGTGAAAGAGCCATGAAGGTTTATAATTCTGCCTCCTTTTTTTATTTTTTAATTTCTCTTTATTGAGCTTGCAGGGATGTGGTTATGAGATGACAAACTGGTAATGAACTTTACATTACCGTAGGATTTTTGATCTTGTGAAAAGTAGCTAACTCTACACCTCGCCTTCTGATCCAGCACCATGGCTGTTTAGGAAGAGTGACTGTTAAATAGTAATTTGAAATGTTGAGGGGAGCTTAACTCCCTTGGAACACTTTGGTTTGAGAGGAGAAAATACTGTTTCTTGTTTAGTGAGAATACAAGTTATTTACAACAAGGTGGTATTCACTCAGTCCCTGAGGTTGTGAAGAAATCCCTGGGGTTTTGTGAAATCCTCTTTTGTGTGTGTGTGTGTGCGCCAGGAAAACAGAATGTTGCAATTTTGTGGCTCTTTGGAACTTCAGGCTCTCAGCCTGGTATGGGCCTGGTTCCCTGATGGTGGTTACAGAGAAAGCAGTCAGTTATAAGCTTAGGAAACAGATCCGTTTAAATGCACTTGGTTCAGTATACCATAAAGAACCAATTAATGGCATTTTAAACCACAGAAAGAGGAGCCAGAAGTCCAGCTCTGACAGATGTTCTTTGCTTTGTTTTGCTTCATCAGCTCAGAGACCTTCAGGATGAGTCAGTCAACCAAATGTGAGCATCTAATGCTACTCAGAAATTCCACCAGTATTCAAGATCCTCTGTGGGACTAGTAGATATGATGCAGAGTGCAGGGTCTCGCCTGTGCTGCAGCTGAGGAAAGAAATAAAGCAATTAATTTAAATGTGTCAACAAGTGAGATGCCTATGATCAGTCATCTGAAGTCTACCCTAAATCTCTAGTTTTTTAGCCTTCACTGTCCCTGTACACCATTGTGATATAGTACATGGTAGTGGTGTTCCTCAGAAGTCTGTATTGGGACTGATAATGCTACAGTCGTTATTATTAATAAAGATGTTTAACAGTGTTAGCAGATGACACAAGTATGAGCAGTACTGTTGATGAATGAATGTGAAGGACGGGATGCCATCCAGGGGAACCTTGACAGGCTTAAGAAGTGGGACTATGTGCATCTGGATCAGGACAGTCATCAGTATCAGTATGGACTGGGTGATGAATAGATTGAGAGCAGTCCTGCAGAGAAGTACTTGGGAATGCTGATAGATGTAAAATTGGACATGAGCTGGATAGCTGTGTGTTCACACCTTAGAAGGTCAACCATATTCTGGGTTGTGTAAAAAGGGTGGCCAGCAGGTTGAGAATGGTGGTTCTGCTCTTCTACTCAGCTCTTGTGAGATGCCATCTGGAGTATTGTGTCCAGCTCTGGTGTCTTCAATACAAGACCAACATGGACCTATTGGAGTGAGTTCAGAGGAGGGCAATGAAAATTATATGAGAACTCAAATGCCTTTCCTATGGTGAGAGTCTGAATGTTCAGGCAGTTCAGCCTGGCGGAGAGAAAGCTTTGAGGGAGACCTTATTGTTGCCTTTTAATACTGGAAGAGGGCTGATAAGAAAGATGGAGAGAGACGTTTTACCAGAGCTTGTAGTATGATAGGAGAAAGTGTAATAGTTTAAAATTAGAATAGGGTATAATTGTATCAGATTTAAGGAAGAAATTATTTAGTATGAGGGTGGAGAGCCAATGGAATGGATTTCCTAGAGAAGCTGTAGGCCCCATCCCTGGATCTGTTCAACATTGGTCTGGGAGAGCTTTGGGCTATCTGATGTAGTGAAAGATGTCCTTGTCCAAGGCAGGAAGATTAGAATTAGATGATCTTGAAATGTCTTGTGCAGCACAAACCATTCTGTGTTATTGCAATGTTTGTAATAAAATACTGAATTCCTTTTCTGGTAGCATAGGCTGCATTTGTTTCTGACAGTAAATCTGATGCACCTTTCTCCAGCTCTCTAGCTACCACAACACTGCTCAACTTTACCTTTATGGACTTTATGGACATGGGGAGGCCTGTGGATGTGGTCTACTTGGACTTCAGCAAGGCCTTTGATACTGTCCCCCACAGCAAACTCCTGGCCAAGCTGTCAGCCCCTGGCTTGGACAGGAGCACTCTGAGCTGGGTTAGGAGCTGGCTGGAGGGCCAGGCCCAGAGAGTGGTGGTGAATGGTGTCACATCCAGCTGGCAGCCAGTCACCAGTGGCGTCCCCCAGGGATCAGTGCTGGGCCCCATCCTCTTTAACATCTTCATTGATGATCTGGATGAGGGGATTGAGTCAGTCATCAGCAAGTTTGCAGATGACACCAAGTTGGGAGCAGATGTTAGTCAGTTAGAGGGTAGAAGGGCTCTGCAGAGGGACCTCGACCGACTGGACAGATGGGTGGAGTCCAACAGGATGGCATTCAACAAGTCCAAATGCCTGGTGCTGAACTTTGACCACGGCAACCCCATGCAGAGCTACAGGCTGGGGTCAGAGTGGCTGGAGAGCTCCCAAACAGAGAGAGACCTGGGGGTGCTGATCGACAGCCGCCTGAACATGAGCCAGCAGTGTGCCCAGGTGGCCAAGAAGGCCAATGGCATCCTGGCCTGCATTAGGAATAGTGTGGCCAGCAGGAGCAGGGAAGTCATTGTGCCCCTGTACTCTGCTTTGGTTAGGCCACACCTTGATTACTGTGTCCAGTTCTGGGCCCTTCAGTTTAAGAAGGACATCGAGACACTTGAACGTGTCCAGAGAAGGGCAACAAGGCTGGTGAGAGGCCTTGAACACAAGCCCTATGAGGAGAGGCTGAGGGAGCTGGGATTGTTTAGCCTGGAGAAGAGGAGGCTCAGGGGTGACCTCATTGCTCTCTACAACTACCTGAAAGGTGGTTGTAGCCAGGAAGGGGTTGGTCTCTTCTCCCAGGCAAGCAGCACCAGAACATGGGGACACAGTCTCAAGCTGTGATTAGGTGAAGTTTAGGCTGGAGGTGAGGAGAAAGTTCTTCACCAAGAGAGTCATTCGTCATTGGAATGTGCTGCCCAGGGAGGTGGTGGAGTCACCATCCCTGGAGGTGTTCAAGAGGAGATTGGACGTGGCACTTGGTGCCATGGTCTAGTCATGAGGTCTGTGGTGACAGGTTGGACTTGATGATCCTTGAGGTCTCTTCCAACCTTAGACATACTGTGATACCTTTGGTCCTTCCATAGTATTGCACCTTTGCTACCTGTCTAAAAATGCAATTCAAACTCTTTATTCTGCTATCTTGCCTTCTCTGTTGTATAAATGCATCAACAAATGTCCTTAAGAGCACCTCACACAGCATGTGACTACATTTGCAGTGCATGGTAAAGTCTTGTACAGAATAATTTAATTCACATGAGTGCTGGCAGAGAGTTTCCTACTAAAATTCTGGTATTGCTTTCTGCTCTCCAAGAGTTGGGTAGTTGCTGTTGCTTTGGAATTTGTTGGTTTTAGAATAGAATAGAATAGACCAGGTTGGAAGAGACCTTTGAGATCATCACATCCAACCTATCATCCAACATTATCTAATCAACTAAACCATGGCACCAAGAACCCCATCAAGTCTCCTCCTAAACACCTCCAGTGATGGCAACTCCACCACCTCCCTGGGCAGCACATTCCAATGGGCAATCACTCTCTCTATGAAGAATTTCTTCCTAACATCCAACCTAAACCTCCCCTGGTGCAGCTTGAGACTGTGTCCTCTTGTTCTGGTGCTGGCTGCCTGGGAGAAGAGACCAGCCCCCACCTGGCTACAACCTCCCTTCAGGTAGTTGTAGACAGCAATAAGGTCTCCCCTGAGCCTCCTCTTCTCTAGGTTAAACAACCTCAGCTTCCTCTGCCTCTCCTCATAGGGCTTGTGCTCCAAACCCCTCAGCAGCTTTGTTGCCCTTCTCTGGACACCTTTCAGCAAGTTAACATCTTTCCTAAACTAAGGGGCCCAGAATTGGAGACAGGACTCGAGGTGTGGCCTACCCAGTGCGGTGTACAGGGGGAGAATGACCTCCCTGCTCCTGCTGGCCACACTGTTCCTGATACAGGCCAGGATGCCATTAGCCTTCTTTTCTTCTGTCTCTTATTGTAGTTGCTCAGTAGTCTGGGTTTTTTTTTTTCTGCCCTGTTTGACTGACTCAAGTAATAAATCCTTGACAGTAATGTTTATAATAACAGAGAAAAGACATTGCAGTTTTTCTAGTAAGAACAGCTGCCAATCTAAATGTCTGCTTCCGCTGCAAGCATACAGATTCACGGGTCCTACAGTGACCCAAGAGGAAACTACTTTCCAGTCTGGGAAAGAACTTCATGGGACAGGAAAACTCTGCAGGTTCTTGTCACAGGTCTGTCCACCACTGAATAGAGAAATAATAGAGTAACCCTCTGAACACACTCCTACCTCATCTTCAGGAGTCTGATTTTGTCTGAGCACAATGCTTAATTTTGTAGCATGCTGCAATATTAAGCTGTACATTATTCCCTTGATTTTGATACTGTATATTACTCAAGTTGTTTTAGGTGTTACTAAGTTTGCTGTGACATCTATGCCTTTGAATGCCAAATACTTTGTCTTGATCCAGAAAATGACAGGGGCCAAGAGACAGTCACACTGAAATGCACCTTGTCAAAACAAAAACTTCAGGAATGGGAAGGGAAAACTGGTCACTTTCCAAGTACAAATGAAGCATCTCAGGACAGACCTTGGGTTTTTGGACTCAGACTGTGAAGTCTTGCGGTCAGGACTGAATTATCCCACCTGTTCAGACAGTTTATGTATTTGGAGAAATTTGTGAAATAAGTCAGCTGAATTAGGAGCTGCCTTTGCCTAGTCAACAAGTGCTGAGAATCAGGAGTGTGCCTTGAGTCAGTTTTGTTCTTTAAAACATATTATCTGAAACTACAGGCAGCAGCATTCCGCATTGGGGAATCTGCATTTCTAAACCTTTAGGGGATGCACAAGCTTTTCCTTACTGAGTGTGTCCCTCCCCAATTCATACTTACCTGCTTTTACTACTTGTGCTGTTACAGGCTTCTGTGGGGTTGAGCACAACCAATTCTTCCTTCTAAAGCTCTGCAAGTGGGCAAAAGAAGAAGAAAAGTACATTGAGGGCAAGATAGACAGGGTTGAGGACTATGTCAGGATTTGACCTGTGGTTTAAAACAAACAGAAGAACAAAAATAGCAAACACTACCAAAGGGGGAAAAAGATTTAAAAAAAAAAAAAAAAAAAGAAAAGGCCAAAAACAAAGGCAACAAAAAAATCCTCCCAGAACCAACCAACCCCCAAAAAACCCTACACCACCCCACCCCCGCCAACCCCAACCAAAAACCCCAAACCAAATAACCAAAACAACAAACCTCCACCAAACCCAAACACAAGCAAAAGAGAACTCTGCACAGGTATTTATATATACACTCTTGTCTTTGACAAGGAGTGTTTATTCTTTCAGGATGCTCTTTGAATGGGCAGAAATACTGTTTTGAAATTGATCAGGCAGGGAAGTAAATAGGGAGAATCTCGTGTGTTTTAGGAAGGTATTGAAAGCCCAGTGCTGCTGTTCAAGACTGCAGTGTGCTGTCAGCCTGGGCTGAGCAGCTCTGAAGAGACAGCTGGAGGAGGTATCTCTTTCGTGATTAGATGTAAAATGCCTGATGAGAGCTTGCTCTTGCAGCTTCGAGTTCAAAAGCTTGATGTGATGAAGCTTGAAATCTTAAGGCAGGAACAGAATAGAGGGGTCTCCATGATTAAACAGTTGGTGAAACACTGTTTTCAAGATTTGCAAGCTGCTGCTGTCAAAGGGAAAAGAGCTGGCAGGTGTCGCCAGGGAGTGTCTTGTTGAATCCAGTAGCCCTTTTTGTGGGAGCTCATTTGCTGCTTTGCACTAGCAAGGATGAGGCTGAAAGATTTATTTTTTTATTTAGTTTTTTTAATGTCACTCTAGAATCACTGAAGTCGTTGGTGCATTAGTAACTAAGAAACAGAAGCATTTGCAGGAAAAGGTTGTAGAAGCTGGCAACAGCCTTTGCTCTGAAACAGAGGTTGTTTTGATCCTCTTTTTTTTTCTTCTTCTTTTTTAATTTTTGTGAAGGATGAGGGATTTGTCCAGAGTGATCCAACTGCTGACAAAGTGTGTTGTAAAATACAGCTTGGGAAGCATAATTAATGTTATATCACCTGATCGGTCAAGCATCCCTACAGAAAGGACTGAGAGTAATGGCTTTACCTTAAAGGGTCACTTAGCCTTACGTAATGTCAGATAACTACATCAAACTTGATAGTTGGCAATGTAATACAAGAAGGCAATGTGATAAATACAGAAATCAGGTGGATGTCAGGTGTCCTAAACTATGATCTCATTCTGTGAACTCTGGAGAAGGTATTACTCAGGTGTCCTCAATAGTACTTCTATAATAGAGATAGCAGGGTTATTTTTGATTTACCTCCTTCTTTGACATAGTTTCAGTACTTAAAGGAAAGTAACTGGACAGTCAGGAACATTGCCTGTAATGGATTCAGATTAGCTCATTACGCAGAAGTTGAGCTAAGTAGTTACAAAATGTTCAGTCTGGTATCTTTTGAGGAGTGAGGGTAGGGAGTTGAACAGTAAACCCTGCTCCCATACTAAAAAATATTCAGAACCCTTTGGTTTTCAAGAAGCATTGTATACAATGGACTGATCCTCAGGAGAATTACTTAATTGTGGGGTGAACAGTGGGATTGTATTAATGTAAATGTACCTATGTTATGTGTTTGGTTTAATGTTTCTTCAACAACAGAAAAATAAACCCCAACAGTTATTCTTAGAAACTGGTGATTGGAACATCAACATTTGCAGGGCTGTTCTGACAAATTTATAGAAACTATTGAGAGATTAGGGTTTGACTGATAGACTTAGTGATGTAGTAACAGTATCCTGCTATTCATATTCTTTCATAGTTACTTCAAATTAGAAGTGGAGAGAAGTAATGGCATTGCAGGGGCAGGTAAGTTTGCTCTGTGAACAGCTATGTCACAGGGTTGTGCTGTGGTACAGCCTGTTTTTGAACTTCTGCTCCCAGAGGTGGTGTTGTGGCAAGCCAAAGACTTATGTGGGAAACTGTGCTTGAGACTCAGACAAATTCATTTAAGCTTGAAACCTGGAAACCATTCTTTCTTGGGCAGGAATGATCTCATCGCAGTAAAGAGAGGGTAGTATTGGGTCACAACAAAGCATTCTGTGATAGTGCTGTACTCTGCCCTATTTGAACTGTTAACTAAGGGCAAATGCGTCTTATAAATTCAAGCTGATGCCCTTGCTATGATTTGAATAAACCACTCAGGTGTGGCCAGCTTGAGCTTCCACTGTGTTGCCTTTTACTGATACAGACTGGTAGTGTCTTAAATTGCCACTTATATCTGCATAAGATCTGTATTATACAGGAAAGAATATCAAGCCAGAAGGAGCATAAAGCTAGTGATGGGCAATCTTCACCAGTCTTGCACTTAGTTGCTGTGCTGAGCCAGAGTAACAGCCTTGGATAGTGTCACAGTCAATTTTTCAAAAAGGGCTGTAAAGTTTTGAAGTAACTTATTGGTGCTTCTGAGATAAAAGGCAGCAAGTGTAATCTGAACCTTTGTCTCTGGAGGTAGGTGTGTCATTGTTACTATCAGAGAGAAGAATACCAAGGCCATACAAAAATGTGGTTCAATGCCAGGTTGCACTTTAGTGGTGCTTGGTGTTGTAATGTTACATAAAAGCTCTCAGTGGCAAGCTGAGGTTTTGCTTACTATCCTGCAATGTTACATTGCAGCATTTTCATGCTTTTAAGTGTTCTCATTTGAAAACAGACCACGAAATATTTATGGAATAGAAATGTAAGGGTGATTTTTCTCATTCTGTTGCATGTAAAACCTATTAATATGGAGATGGGAGAAGTTATCGCCAGCTGCTACTGAAGCTCTGAGAATTCTCCCTTCTACTCTGAATCATGCCGTTTCACGGGGCCTTTTGTCTGAGCTAAGCCCCCTGCAGGTTTATACTGTGTACTCAGATTTCACTGTATTAGAGTAGTCCTTTTGTGGCATTGGTCACCTTGGAGCTATGTGGATGCCAGTTTTGTTGCAGCAAGAATAGTTTGAAATGTGTTGAAAAGTGATTTAAATGTTTCCTTTTTACAGTAAGCTACAGAAAGAGGTGCTCCTATAAAAATTCCTAACACCTGAAGGAATTCTGTCTACAGACTGATGAATAAGCTACTTCATCATTATAGATTAGTTACACCTAATTATATACATACATTAAAAGGCTTCCAGTCTCTGTTCTTTTGCCTGTCTCTGTTTTTCTGCATTCATTTTATGTTCCTTAAATAGTGCTGTTACTCATCTCTAATGTCCTTCATCCATTCTTGCCTTCTGACTTGTCCATCTTAATCAGTCAACCATTTTTCCATCCACAGCAGCACTCCTACCGGTTTTCTTCTCATGGTTGAGTATAACTGGGGAGAGGGATTAAAAAGAAAAGGGGGGGGGGCAAAAATTGCAACACAACAAAACCAAAACCACCCTAAAACAACAACCAACAACAAAGTAAACCAACCCTGAATCCACAATTAGAATGCAAAGACCAGTGCTTTTAGCAACAGAATCTAGTCTTGAGTTTAATAAAGGGATTTGAAATTTTGCAGTTAACTCCAAATTTTGTGTCCTGAACCTTGGCCTTGTATGTCTGTAATGCTTTGAACTTGCAGAAGGAATTAAATAGCTTTTCAAGAAAATATGGTCTCTAGTACTTGAATAAGTACTTGCATTGCAAGTCTGTGGCACTGTATAACTTGTGATTCTTGTTCATATGAACCAAAACTTCTGAAATGGAGATTAGTATATATTGAAATAAAATTTAAGTCAATTTGTGTAACAAAAATGTGATATTTAGCTGAATCAGAGTAAAATGCTGCATAGAAAAAAAAAATAATTGCATACTCCTGGAATTTATATTTGAAACTTACTGCAGCAGACTGCAGATAAACTAGAAAATGGTCTACCAAATCAGTCTTTGCCACAAAAAGGCATGTTGAATTATTTTACTCTTGTAGTTTGCTGATCTTTGTTAGAGTTGTTTTCTCATAATGTGGAAAGACAACTCTAACAATATAAGTAGAGTGTCTCTACCTTTTCATTAAATGGAGGGATAGATGCCTGCTTTTTCCTAAGTAATCAAAACAGCTTATTCCTGCATTTGTGAAGGCAGTAAATGCAAACTTCATTTAGAAGAAAATGCTTTAAGGTTTGGTGAGTCCCAAAGAGCTTATTTTCTTAGTGCAAGCAGTTTTAGGATATTTTCAGGATAGAATAGAATTAACCAGGTTGGAAAAGACCTTTGAGATTGAGTCCAACCTATCTAATCGACTATCTAATCGACTAAACCATGGCACCAAATGCCCCATCCAGTCTCTTCCTAAACAGCTCCAGTGATGGTGACTCCACCACCTCCCTGGGCAGCACATTCCAATGGCAAATCACTCTTTCTATGAAGAAAGGTGAAATATGATTTTGAAGAAAAGTCTGTGCATCTTGATCTTGTAATGGTTTTAAAGGCTGAGTTTAGGCTGACTTGATCTGCATGCATGGTCAGTAATTACTGGTTTTGGAAGATGTGTGAGAGTAGCTTCTGAAATAACTCTGAATCAATTTAAGAATTCATTCTGAAAATGTTTCTCATTAAAGTGTTAACCTGTTGATGAGAGGGTGGTGAAGCATTTTACTACCCTGTAAAATGAAGACCTCTGAAACGTTATGTAACCCAAAAGTTACTTTAAAACTGCCTAGGGGGAAACTTATGTTTGAAACTTATTTCCTCTCCCTGTACTTTGTTCATCTATCTTTATTCAGCCTATGTGGATCCATAGATGGCATTTTAGTTTTTAGAGGTGAGTTGCATTTGTCAACACATGCCTGTAGTCCTAATTTAGGTGATGATCTTTTATTTCTCCTTCAGATATCCTCAGCAGAGATCACTACAGGTTTGTGTATTTCCATAGGTCCCTGGGTTTCAAATTAAGCATGTTGCAGCAGTCTTAGAGACTTTAGCACAGACAGACATTGGCAGCTTTATTGGCATAGATAAAATGATTCAAATTCAGCACACAAGGGTCAGTGTTTCAAAGATCCACAGTCATGGTGCTTTTGACATCGGGGGAGCTGGCTAATCTCTTAATGAAGGTATGGCCATGAGGTCCTAGCTATGGTTAAGTTGCAGGAATATATAGACAGTTATTCTTGAAACACAACACACCTGTCTATGAAACTGTTGTATTTCTCATCACGTGTACAAGAGCATCTTCTGTCTGGATTAAGCCACTACATTAAAAGATATTTATAATTTAAATATTTTAAAGATATTTATATTTTAATGTAGTGGCTTAATCCAGACAGAAGCAGATGCAGCAGGTGTTTTTTCCAAATGCTTTGAGGTCTTGAGAAACCTGTAGTCAAAAACTACCAGGTCTACTTTATTCTATTGATATATTTAAAAAAAAAAAAAAACCAAAACACCAGGTTGGAAGAGATCTTTCAGATTGAGTCCAACTTATCATCCAACACTATCTAATCAATGAAACCATGGCACCAAGCACCGCATCAAGTCTCTTCCTAAACACCTCCAGGGATGGCGACTCCACCACCTCCCTGGGCAGCTCATTCCAATAGCCAAAAACTCTTTCTATGAAGAACTTCTTCCTAACATCCAGCCTAAACCTCCCCTGGCACAGCTTGAGACTGTGTCCTCTTGTTCCGGTGCTGGTTGCCTGGGAGAAGAGACCAGTCCCCACCTGTCTACAACCTCCCTTCAGGCAATTGTAGAGAGCAATAAGGTCTTGCCTGAGCCTCCTCTTCTCCAAGCTAAGCAACTCCAGCTCCCTCAGTCTCTCCTCATAGGGCTTGTGTTCCAAACCCCTCCCCAGCTTTGTTGCCCTTCTCTAGACACGTTCTAGCATGCAGACACTGATGGCCTCGCCGTCCCTCGCCTCCCTGCCCGGCTCCAGTTCCCTTCGCTTCTACCAGCTGTCTCAACATCTTTTCCTGAGGGGCCCAGAACTGGACACAGGACTCATGGTGTGGCCTAACCAGTGCTGAGTCCAGGGACACAATAACCTCCCTGCTCCTGCTGGAAACACTATTCATGATGCAGGCCAGGATGTCATTGGCCTTCTTGGCCACCCGGGCACACTGCTGTCTCATATTCAGCCAGCTGTCAATCACTACCCCCAGGTCCCATTCTGTCTGAACGTGAAAAGCTTTCATCCATGTTCTAGAAGCATGTTTGGGCAATATCTGCTGAATACAATGAATTAACTTGGTCTCATTTATAGGGTAGCAAAAATGCTTTTGGAAAGAAAACCTCTCAAAAGGACTTGCTGCTGTTCCTGTCTTTTCATGAGATAGTAAGTCACACAAGTGGGTCATGTTCAAGAAAGCAAGGCTACCCAGTGTGGTTTTCAGTGAGGATACAGTATAATAGTTATTTTAAGTTCTTTGTGTTACAATCAGAAAGGGATTTCTTTTGAGTGCAATTAAGGAAGCATGTAGCAGCATCTTCTACCCTTTAGGGTAAGCTGTTCCATTGTGGTTTGTGGTAGTAATTTTCATGTACCTGCACGAAAACAGTTTAAGGCTCTGCAATATCTGAGACTCATTTTTCTTTCAGAATTCAGATGGGTCTCTCTCTGGTGTTATGCAGAAGTGGAAGGAGTATCAGCTTCAATGCCTGAAATACCTGTATGAGACACCCCCCATTGTGGCAGGTAAGCCTGCTTGGCAGGGATAGGATTTAACTTTTTTAAAATACATGATAACAATAACAAGGGAATTATTCTGAACTTGAAAATATTTAAAATCATAGAGCCAATAAGGTTGGAAAAGACCTCAGAGATCATCAAGTCCAACCTGTCACCCAACACCTCATGACTACTAAACCATGGCACCAAGTGCCACGTCCAATCCCCTCTTGAACACCTCCAGGGATGACAACTCCACCACCTGCCTGGGCAGCCCATTCCAATGGCTAACAACTCTCTCTGTGAAGAACTTTCTCCTCACCTTGAGCCTAAACTTCCCCTGGTGCAGCTTGAGACTGTGTCTTCTTGTTCTGGTGCTGGTTGCCTGGGAGAAGAGACCAACCCTCACCTGGCTACAACCTCCCTTCAGGTAGTTGTAGACAGCAGTAAGGTCTCCCCAGAGCCTCCTCTTCTCCAGGCTAACCAACCCTACCTCCCTCAGCCTCTCCTCATAGGGCTTGTGCTCCAAACCCCTCCCCAGCTTTGTTGCCCTTCTCTGGACACGTTCCAGCAACTCAACATCTTTCCTAAACTGAGGGGCCCAGAGCTGGACACAGGACTCAAGGTATGGCCTAACCAGTGCTGAGTACAGGGGCACAATGGCTTCCCTGCTCCTGCTGGCCACACTATTTCTGATGCAGGCCAGGATGTCATTGGCTTTTTTGGCCACCTGGGCACACTGCTGGTTCATGTTCAACCAGTAGTCAGCCAGTACCCCCAGGTCCCTCCCTGTCTGGCTGCTCTCCAGCCACTCCAACCCCAGCCTGTAGCGCTGCATGTAGTTGTTTTGGCCAAAGTGCAGCACCTGGAACTTGGACTTGTTGAATGCCATCATATTGGACTCCGTCCAGCCTGTCAAAGTCTCTCTGGAGAGCCTTTCCACTCTCTAACAGATCAACACCTGCTCCCAACTTGGTGTCATCTGCAAATTTTCAGATGATGGGCTCAATCCCCTCATCCAGATCATCACTAAAGATGTTGAACTTCTCCAGCTTACTTTCCAATCCATTTGTTTTATTGTAGTTGCTTCTGCCTGCTCTCTGTGGGCCTCTTCCCTCTGCTAAGGAAGCATTTTATAGAACAATTTCATCACAGAGGTGTTTGTCTTCAGGTCCAGAGTGTTTTGCAAGGGCAAGAGGTGGCAGTAGTACCTTGAAGTAGCATGCTAATGTAGTACTCCTGAAACATTTTTTTCTTTTCTTTTTTAAAGGGTCAGGGTAGAGAGAGCATAGAGGTGTTAGGAACTCTGGGACCATGCTGTTGATATCAACCTAGCATTTTTTGGGCCTTAAGATTGCTGCAGATTATTTTGAGCATTAAAATGCTGAAATGATATTAATAACAATTTAATAAAACAAATAAAATGGAACAAAACCAACAAGAAAAACAACTCCCTAAACCAAACCAAATTTTAAACAAAGATAGAACCCTCAAATAGCACCCCCCCAAAAAAAACCTGAATGAAAAAAAAAAAAGAAACAAACCACCCAAAACAAAGATACACTAATGCAAAGCAAACACCACAAAGACACACACACAAAATGCCAAAAAACCCCACAAACAACCCAAACAAACCACACACACCCACCAAAAAATCCCCAGAACAAGCCCAAACCCCTGCACTCCAAAAAACACCAAAACCCCAAACCACCCAATAAACCCCAAAACCTAAAGCAATAAAAACAACTGAACAAAAACCTCAAACCACAACCAAAACAAAGCCCTACAATCCTAACCTCAAAACACAACAATGCAACCAACCAAAGGGGGGAAAAAAAATGAAGACAACCAAGACCAAACAAAATCAAGCGGTAGGTTTCTTAATGAAGAGGCAACTTGTCTTTAAAGTTGAGCTGTTGCAATGTGCTGAGAGCAGTTGTGATGCGCCAGCATCATGACATTTAAAGGACACTGGTGACTTGTCAATGATGCTCACAACTGGACACAGTGCAGCCTCTTCTATGCTTCAGTGCTTTCAGTTTAGAGTTGTATTTGTTGGAACTGTTTCAAAACTTAAGTTTTCTTCTATTAACTGCATTATTTATAGCAGTGAAGAGCAGTAGCTAATAATAACAATAGCAGGGAAATGTTGTCTGCATCTGTTCCATTATCTTGTTGAGTGGTTGAGTGCTGCCCCCTGAAAGCTTACTAGATCTAAAGCTGAAGTATTCTCATGTAGATTAAGCTGTAATGCAAATATTCATAGCAAAAATGTTTTTAAATTAAGCTGAGACATGTAAGAGTGTAAGAGAGAAAAGATGGAAATGGATCATTATTGATTTACTGTTATTTTCCCCTCATTTAGTCAAAGACCCTGATCTGTTCTTCAGTTCCCTCCTGAAACCATAGTTTCCCATTATATGTGGATAAGCTTTAGGACAAATCTCATTTAACTCCACATCAAAGTTTAATTGTATAATGCTGTTATGGCTTACACACATGCCCATGCTTTCTCTTATCTTCTGCTCTTCAGGCTTTTCCTTCTTGTAGTATTAATACTAAGTAGTACCATGACCTTCCCTTCCATCTCTCTGCAGAAGGCAAGTTCTGCAACAGAACATTTGACAATTATGCCTGCTGGCCAGATGGACTGCCTGGCACCTATGTGAATGTCAGCTGCCCCTGGTATCTCCCCTGGGCTAACACAGGTAAGAGCCTTTCCCTACAAGCACAGGTTTAAATCAACCCTGTTTTCTGTGTGTAATGTCAACAAGGATAAAATTGGTTGAGTACAGTCAGTTCTCTGCAACATACTGCAGGAATGGGGCTCAGTGTGTGCATGTAGCAGAAGAAAATTAAGATGAGACAAGAGATTGTTCTTAAGGGTTGCATTTAGTCTGGATTTTTGTGCTCCCATCTGGTTTTGTTGCTTGAATAGTGGTGACTTCATGGAAGAGTACTGGGGTGTGTGATGCAGATCATCTACCAATAATATTCGTGTAGTTAGAAAACTGAGATAAAAGTAGCAAAGCTACATGGTAGTTCATCCTGTAGTAGATAAAGACAGAAAGGTCTATAATGAAGGTGTTTTGTACTGCTTCCTGAAATAAACTTCCATCTCAGAATGCTGCAAGATTAAGGCATTGTCAATGATTTCAAAGACTTCCTCTGGAGGACTGAGTGTCGCCTTGACAATTTACACCCTTATATACAGGTACTTTTGATGCCACTTCATGCTAATGTATGCTAAGTTGCTTTTTCTTTGAAATTAGTGACTTATATAGCTTCTTCTTGGTGAAGACCTTTCTATATTTTGAAATCTAAATGAAACAACATATTAACCAGCTGTCTTCATGTGGCAAAGTAGCTTTAGCCTCTCTTAAGGATACTGTTTGATGAGGATGTATAAATCTGACTGCTGGACATAAAGATGGTTTATGCATGGAGCGTGTTTTGTAAGTGTTGGCGTGAAAGGATTTGATGAATAAGAAGAAAAATAGGATGGTCAGGTGGTACTTAGGTGTACTGGATAACATGGAACCTGAGCATGATGCAAATGGTAAGGAATAAGGGTGGAAATTGTACTGAGATTGGCTGGGATGGAGATAACTTTCTTCACAGCAGCTTGTGGGGTACTGTTCTTTGTATTTATGGCTGGAAGTGTAGATAATACCCTAGTGGGTTAGCTGTTGCTGAGCAGTACTTGCACAGCATTAAAGCTCTTTCTCTCTGACCTAGGTCATTAGATGAGGGGTCCGCAGGAATTTGGGAGGTGACATAACTGGGACACCTGACCTGATGTTACCAAAGGGATTTTCCCTACTATACAACACTGTAGTTAGCAATAAAAGTTTGTGGAAAGGGGAAGAAGTGGGTAGAGGCAGGTATTTGCCTTCCCAAGTAATGTGTGTGGTCTGAGGCCCTGCTTCCCAACAAGTGGCTGGACATCTGTCTGCTGTAGAACAGTTGATAAATTCTTTATTTTGCTTTGCTTGCACATGCACCTTTTTCTTTTCTTAGTAAACTGTCATTATCTTGAGGGAGTGGTGGTGTGTGTATGGATATTCTCACACCAAAATCAAAATGCCATCACAACACTGATTTACACACACACTAAAACTTCATCCCTAGTACTTTATCAATTTACAACCACAAAAGGTTTCCTACAACTATTCATTCCTCTGGCAACACCCAGTCCCTATTTTGATGGTTAGCTCTCCCAGTCTTTATCTTGACCAATAAGCTTTTCTGTCCTTTTTTCTCTCCCATTCTGGTGAGGAGGGGAGCAGGGAAAGGACCAGGTGGGCGTTTGGCAGCCAACTGTGGTGAACTCATCCTGTCCACCATGGTATTTCCAGGGGCTGCAAGGACATCTGCTTTGATGCCTGCATTTCTTCCCCTCAATCTTTCTGACCTCAGTGCTTGCAGGGCTGCTACTCATCTCTCACTGCCAGGCAGTGTTTGGCCCTTTCTTACATACATTTACCCTGAGGTGTTACTATCTTGACTGAGGGGCTCAGCTGTGGCCTACAGTGGGTCCATTGGAACCAACCGTGTTCAGCACAGTGCAGCTCCAGCCTTATTTTAGAGGCCACCCTGCAGTCCCTACTGCAAACACCTACACACAGATACCTGGTACACATGGCAGCCTGTTGTAGCACTTAACAGCTCTTGCTGTTGAGTAGGAGAGGTGCTTGGAAATGTACAGATTTGATGGTGTGTGGGGAAATGTCAGGTCAGCTATTGCAGCCCTTTAACTTTCTGGCTATCTTTAAGCTTGTCTCAGAAGTACCTAAAGCAAAATTGCTGACCCTGGATTGTTGCTTTTGCTTTAATTTGATGTACCTTTTTATATATATTTTTTTTAAACTAAGGTTTCAAGGTAAGAGATGGGAACCAACATTGTGGCATACTTAGTGTTTAGGGAAACTCAAGGTGAGACGGTTTGCTCCACTTTTTCTGCCCCTTGTTCTGAGGTCCTGCTGCCACCTGATAACCTCCTCAGCCTTGTCTGCTTGGCTAAGTGACCTGCATGTTTTGGCAATTTTATTCCTCTTGGCTGCGCTTAAGATCTATGTTGAGGTGACTTCCCCTTCAGGATGTATTGCTCTGTGTCCTGCCAGGTGAATATTATGCTGCTATGTTTGTATTTCTAAATTTTATATTGTCTTTTGTATTATCTAAAGTGTCTTGATAGCAACTGCCGATTCGATAATGCTTTTTGTCAAAATGCTGTTTGCTAATCTTCTTCAGACTATTCATAAAGATGTTACATTTTTAGAATGGATAAATGTCATAAGTATTTACCTTATCATGAACTGACATAACTATTAGATGCCACATAATTTTTTTTTTCCAATAATGCTAGTGGTTACTGATTATCTGAAACTGTTCACAGGATTAAACTTAGAATAGAATTAAACAGGTTGCAAAAGACCTTTAAGATCATCAAGTCCATCCTATCATCCAACACTATCTAATCAACTAAACCATGGCAACAAGCAGCCCATCCAGTCTTTTCCTAAACACCTCCAGGGATGGTACTCCACCACCTCCCTGGGCAGCACATTCCAATGGGAAATCACTCTTTCTGTGAAGAACTTCTGCCTAACATCCAGCCTAAACCTCCCCTGGTGCAGCTTGAGACTGTGTCCTCTTATTCTGGTGCTGCTTGCCTGGGAGTAGAGACCATCCCCCACCTGGCCACAATCTTCCTTCAGGTAGTTGTAGACAGCAGTATGGTCTTGCCTGAGCCTCATCTTCTCTCGGCTAGGCAACCCCAGCTTCTTCAGCCTCTCCTCACAGGGCTGTGCTCCAAACCCCTCCCCAGCTTTGTTGCCCTTCTCTGGACGCATTCCAGCAACTCAACATCTTTCCTAAACTGAGGGGCCCAGAACTGGACACAGGACTCAAGGTGTGGCCTAACCAGTGCTGAGTACAGGGGCACAATGACCTCCCTGCTCCTATTGGCCACACTATTCTTGATACAGGCCAGGATGGCATTGGCCTTCTTGGCTGCCTGGTCACACTGCTGGCTCGTCTTTCCTCTAAACTTGTTTTCTTGTTGCTTTGAAGACCCTGGACAAAGTTATTTGACTTCCAGCTGCTCTTGAAACATCACTGCTGGAGAAAGCCAAGGTTTAACACAATACTGCAGATTAATAAATTATTGGAATGTGCAATATCTTTCGTACGTCTGCCAATAACTTTTGTTTATTTGAAAATTAATTATCCTGAAAACAGTGTTTGTTTCAGTGGAAAGAACAGCAGCATTTTGTATAACCCCTTGCTAGAGAGGATTGCAAAAGTACTTCAGAAAGTCGTTAGACCTGGATGTGTTCCCTTGCTGTGCATACTGTGCATATATCTCAGTCACTGTTTCATCCATGAGGCCTTTCATTGTCTTGTAGGAAACAAGAAGTTTGTATTATAATAGAAGTAACCAGGTTGGAAAAGACCTTTGAGGTTGAGTCCAACCTATTGTCCAACACTAGTGCCACTTACACATTTGCAAGCCTGAATGGAGCTGAATGGGTACTGAAATGGAGCAAACATTGAGAGCAAGTCTTTTTACGACCTGTTTGTGTGGAAAGCATAGAAGAGTAGGAAGCAAGGATAGGTGGCCCAGGAGGCATACAGAGACACTTGTTCAAGGATAGTATTAGGAGAGCCAAAACCCACCCAGAATCTGACAAATGATCTGAAGGGCAACAAAAAGGGCTTCTAAACAGTTATAAGAGAAAATGTGGGTCTCCTGCTGAATGGAGCAGGAGGATCTTGGTAACTAGTTAATGTCAGGTGTTAAAACTTTCTGGTGGAGTCAGCCAGATTAGGAGACAGGGAAATTAGTTTTTTTGGGAAGAGTTTTTAATGCTGGAGCATTCCTTGACCAGTTACAGGTTTTGCAAGCCATATGCTTTAACAGCTTCTCTTCTTGTTTGTGTCCCACTCTTATACTGGTGGCTGTTAGTCTTGAGCCTGTGTTTCTGAAAATCTCAACAGCAGATGTAGCTCAGCAGGTTGCCTAGTAGAGTGCCAAACCAAAATAGATAGATAGATAGAACTTTTTACCTGCTCAGCAGGTATGTGCAGTGTCACTAGTCCAGCCTCACATGGTGTTGGGAGGTTCTTGTCTCTGCTTGCTGCTACAGAGGTGCTCACCGAGGTGTAACTTTTTTCTTGATTTCTAATGTGGCAGCTTCTGAATCAGGGCCTACATTGTGGGCATGGGTTCAGCAATACTTTCTCCAGACCTTTCATTTATCTTAATGTACAAGAGCAACTGCAAGGAGATGGGAATCTGTTCACTGCAAAACTTGAAAATAAAACTAGTGTTCTTAATGTTGTACACTGGGCTGTAGGCACACTTTTGAGATGTGGCCTGAAGGGTGGTTTATCATGTTTCTTCAGTGGAACTTCACTACTGCCTTTTTCTGACTATAGCTGTGCAGCAAATGGGATTGGGAATTTCATCCCACTGAAATGTGAGGGCTTGTCCTCATTCTTCTGAGCCTTTCTTTTTTTTCTTCCCCACACACTCCTCAGCCTCTTATTCATACAGACCTAGTTCCTGATTGCTGTGATTGCAGTTTTAATAGCAGTCATCTGGTTCAAAGATATTGGTCATTGACTTAACAGGAATTTGTGAAATAAGGATATTATAGGTACCTGGGCAATAAGTATCACACTGAAGCCAAAGTATCTGAGGTTTAGAGTAGCCTTTGCTTCAATGCAGGTTGAACTATTGTCACTAGAATCAGAAATAGATGGCAAATATATCTCAGCATAGTGCCAGGGTTTAGTATTGTAGCAAATAAGGAACCCAGACATTGCAGGGCTGTAACTACAAGGTAGAAGTTCATAAAGTCATCTCTGTCTGTCTAGTGCCATAAAAAATATCTTTGTGCATGTAGTGAGGAAGCCCTTTGAGACAACAAGAAGCAGTGGAATGGGGCAAGCAGAAGGTGTAGGAGAATCTAAATTTGGCCAGACTTAGCTTTCTTCTGAGGACTCTGTAGTAAAATTAATAGATTTCCTTTTGGAAGACTTGCTGTGTTTCCAAATTGTGTTTTGAAATGCATTGAAAATAATAAAGGAAAATGTCTAGATTGTCAACAAGCACATGCTTTATTTCTACTGTGTCTTTCTTACCCTTTCTCCCCACTCCCCCCTAAAAAAACCCAAACAAAACCAACCAAACAAAAAACTCAACTCATCAGAACAAATCAAATCTGGTTTTAGCCTGCTTACACATCTTTGAAGGAGCAAAAAACAGTAGTTTCAATCCTGTTTGGGTTGTTTTGCTCCAGCTCTATTTTGCTTCCCTTTTTTCTTACACAGCAGCTACTGTTGGGCAGTTCTTCATGGTAAAGATGTGAATGTTCAAGTAGCAGGAGGGAGGTTATTGCTAAAAGGATATAGAGTAGAATAAACCAGGTTGGAAGAGACCTTTGAGATCATTGTGTCTAATCAACTAAACCATGGCAGAAAGCACCCCATCAAGTCTCCTCCTAAACACCTCCAGTGATGGTGACTCCACCACCTCCCCAGGCAGCACATTCCAATGGCCAATTACTCTCTCTATGAAGAATTTCTTCCTAACATCCAGCCTAAACCTCCCCTGGTGCAACTTGAACTTCTGTGAAGTTGCCAGCACAGAGTTTGGACCATGGCCAAAGCTTGTTGAAGGCTTATTTCATGTACTTCTGTCTGGCTGGGTCAAAGCTTCTGCTCTCATGTGTCTTGGGCCAAACCTTGCCTTTGGTGAAAACCCAGAAAGCCTACTCCATTTATGGTAGCATTGAAGTTAATACAAGGTAAACTTTGCACATCTTGCTATCCACATTGTGAGATTACCATGAGTTATACTAGGACAGCAGCTGTGATGAAGACCAATCAACACAGAAACCTTCAAGAGAAGCAGTATTTCTTTAAGGGATGGTGGGTACTTCACCTCACTGTCACTGGCTGTATGCTTTTTCTTGTTACCTTCTCATAATTGAAGGCCAGCTGCCAATAACACCATGTGGATTTGGAAACTGTGGAGCTGCACAATTCATCTTGCAATTATGCCTCCTCTGGGGTTCTGATATTTTATTGTTTAATAGCACTAAATCCCTTTTAATTAAAAAACCTTCCAGAGGCAGTAGTTATAGTTGCTCCTATATGCACTTGGCTGCACAAAGGTAGGCTGCAAACTTGCGCTAATGGTGATGTGGCTGTTACGCAGATCTCCACTCAGTCTTCTGAACTCTTTGGATGTTTGTGGGTTGGGATGGGTTTTGGTTGTTGTGGTGGTTTTTTTTGGTGGTTTTTTTTTGGTGGGTTTGTTTTCTTTTGTTTGGGTTTGTTGTTGGGATTTTTTTTTTCCATCTTAGGACCTGTCTCTGGTTTTGGGGTGTCCTGTCTGTGTCTATATTGGTATCAAGTCCTGGTACTGTAGTGAATCTTGGTTATTGTGCTTGCTTTGATTGAATTACTGTTAGCAGTTTTGGAGTCTTTCTTTGAGGGAAACTATAAACCAGAAGCTGTGCCTCAGGTGTGTGTTGGTTTCCCTTTAGTCCTGGATGGAGACATAAGATCTAATGGTCTGTCATATCACAGATTCATTGAAGTTGGAAGAGACCTTTAAGATCATCAAGTCCAATAGTAATCCAACTACTACAACAACTGTATCCTGAAGCATTACATCTACATGTTCGATGGCAACTCCACCACCTCCCTGGGCAGTTTGTTCCAATGCCTCACCACTCTCAGTAAAGAAGCTTTTCCTGATGTCCAATCTAAGCCTCCTCTGGCACAAGTTTAAACCCATTTCCTCTCAAGTTGCTAGTTACCTGGGAGAAGAGACCAACAGCAGCCTCATTATGACCTTTTTTCAGGTAGTTGTAGAGAGCAGTAAGATCTCCCCTTAGCTTTCTCTTCTCTAGACTAAATGGCCCCGGTTCCCTCAGTTGCTCCTCATACAACAAGCCCTTTAAACCCCTCACCAGCCTCATTGCTTGTCTCTGGACATGATCCCAGACCTCAATGTCTTTCCTGTACTGTTGCACTACTATGAAATCTTTCACTATGACCGTACACAGCTCATGGAGGAATACTGGCTTACCAAGCTCTTAAATCCCGAACACTTCTTGTACCAGGTAAAGGTCCAGAGGGCTTGTATGCCCTTAACTGTTGTTTACCATGAGCCCTCAATGCTTAGTGCTCTCTACCTCCACCTTCCTCCTAATTTGAGATACTTTCTTTGAACTAATAACTTCTGTTGCTACTCACCTTTGAGTCACCTGTCTCTTGTACTTCACTTTACTTTCTCTATTATGCTATCTTTACTACATTGTGTTGCAATGGTGACACCTGTTTCTTTATTCTCCCAGAAGATGAGGCAAAGTGCAGCCTGGGGGCCCCTTAGCACAATATTAGCTTTTTAGCCTGTGATGTGAAGGACATTAGAATCTCTCTGGTGGTAGAATAATCCAGCAGTAATATCACATGGTCTCTCATAGTAACAGTGTGGCTACCTCTGTCTACTAGATATGCAGTCAGTCCGGCTACATATAGTGAGCTGAAGGGCATCCTGGAGATCTTGGACCACAGCTGCACTTCACACAAATTTTCCCAATCACAGTGATTGCATGAAGAAAGCTCTAGGAAAGCTTTGGGATGTGTGGTGTCGTAATGCAGAGGCCAAAGACAGAGCTGCTGCTCCACAGTACCTTTAAGTGCAAAGACATATCCAGACCAACTCTTTCATATTTATCCTAGCTGTAACCATGAGAAGTGTGGTCCCACTAGTCTCTGGGCTATTGGAAATGCTTTTGCAGCCAGCCTTTACCTAAAACTCATTTAGTGCCTCCCCCATGCCATCAGACATGGTCATGAAAGGCCAATGTTCAAGTAATTGCACTGTCCTGTTTCTTTTTTTTCCCCAGGGCTGCCTATCTCTGGGCATTATTGCACTTGGAGTGGGAGGGCATTTAGCTACAGAGCATCATAGTGCCACAAACAAAAAGAAACAGAAAGAAAATGCTTGCTGTTGTTTGTCAGACCTCCTTGGGTAATGATGCGGGGGTGGTGAAACGCTGCTGTTGTCTGTGCAAGGAAGACTGAAGTAAACAACACGTCTTGTCTCTAGGTGGTTTGGTGGAAAGCCCTATAAGCTGAGGAAACAGAATACTGTGTGAAAGCTTTCCATTGAACAGTTTTGAAGTGCATGTATGGCTGGAACATTTGGTTTGGACAACCAGGTTAAACCTTGTCTGGTTTTCATCTCTTCTTGTTCAATCATCTGCTCTCACAGTTCAAGATCTTAGAACAAAGGTAGTAGATGACTGCATGAGCATATAGCTAAACTGCCTGTTTGTCTTTTAGCATGCAAGAAAATAAATTTCATTTCAGATATTGGATAGAATGAAGACAATTAGACATTTATTAGGCATCTTTGTTCTAATAAAATCAAGTTAGCTACAGGCTGGGGTTGGAGTGGCTGGAGAGTGGCCAGGCAGAAAGGGACCTGGGGGTAGTGATTGACAGCTGGCTGAACACGAGCCAGGAGTGTGCCCAGGTGGCCAAGAAAGCCAATGACATCCTGGCCTGCATCATGAATAGTGTGGCCAGCAGGAGCAGGGAGGTCATTGTGCCCCTGGACTCAGCACTGGTTAGGCCACACCTTGAGTCCTGTTTCCAGTTCTGGGCCCCTCAGGAAAAGATGTTGAGACGGCTGGTAGAAGCGAAGGGAACTGGAGCCGGGCAGGGAGGTGAGGGACGGTGAGGCCATCAGAGTCTGCATCCTGGAAGGTGTCCAGAGAAGGGCAACAAAGCTGCTGAGGGGTTTGGAGCACAAGCCCTATGAGGAGAGGCTGAGGGAGCTGGGGTTGCTTAGCTTGGAGAAGAGGAGGCTCAGGGGAGACCTTATTGCTGCCTACAACTACCTGAAGGGAGGCTGTATAGCCGGGTGTGGGATGGTCTCTTCTCCCAGGCAAGCAGCACCAGAACAAGAAGACACAGTCTCAAGCTGTGCCAGGGGAGGTTTAGGCTCTAGGTGAGGAGAAAATTTTTCACAGAGAGAATTGTTGGCCATTGGAATGTGCTGCTCAGGGAGGTGGTGGAGTCACCATCCCTGGAGGTGTTCAAGAGGGTATTGGATGTGGCGCTTGGTGCCATGGTTTAGTCATGAGGTGTTGGATGACAGGTTGGACTTGATCTTTGAGGTCTCTTCCAACCTTGGTGATTCTGTGATATATAGAGAACAAAAGGGAAAAGAGTACCTGTCAGAATCCTGTACCAGGTGAAAGCACAGCCACCCCCTCAAGGATTGGAAAGGTGAGAAAGAGACTGCAAATCTTCTGTCTGGGGGTGGTAATGCCCTACAGCTGTAACCACAGGAAATTTATGATTCTGGTAGTAGGGAATATTATGTGACTCAAACCACTACACCAATTCAAAATTTATACTTTCTTGCACTAAAAGATATCTGAAGCTAATTAGCAGTTTCAGTGTGCTTAATAATAAAACACCCCTGGTATTTCAAGTTCACTTCTTGCCTCTTTTTGTTAGTCTCACCTGGTAGTACACCAGAGAACTCTAGAACAAATGCTGCTCCTCTCAAGGTTAGATATAAGGGCTATTGGAAGAAATAATTGTTAGCATCATTAATAGATATGTTATTAACATGCATCTACTGTGGACCATGTGACAATATCATTCTCCATTTTATCAATCATATTTGCTTAAACAAAAGAAACACATTTTTTTAATTGCTGATTAACTTTGGATTGAGGTACATAAAACAGAGCAATGGCTTATGAACTTTCAGCTGGGGTGAGATGGTTTTTTCACTTAATTTAGAACTCTGGAAAGCTGTATGCTCCAGTTTCTCTGCTGCTGCTGCCAAAACCTAGGCACTCCTCATCAGGTGTTTAATAGAAACAGAAGGAGACTTTGCATGTGGCCAGACATTGAAGTGCATACTTGGGTGATGGGAGCAGCTGCTTGTTGTTCATGTCAGGCACCTGAGGACCTCTCTCCAGGAAGAATTTTGGTTTCTGCATTGTTGGACATAGCATGAATGCTGTGACTGTGTCTGCAGGAGCTGGAGTAGTTAACAAGACTGAATGTTTTCCAGCAATTTTTCAATTACAACTATGATGTTTTTGTTTTCTGAAGTGTAATTCCTTGATGTGTACTGTCAAGCATATCAAGGCACAGCTCTGCAGGGACAGAGCTGAGCCTCAATCTGTGACTGCCTGAAGTTGCCTCTAGCTGATCTGCAAATAAAATGTTTAAGTGAGAAATAAACATTATGTTCAGCTGCAAGGAAGCTACTGGGCTACCTTTGTGCCTTTCCTGTGCTAGTCTGGTGGGTAGCTTATCTTCCAACATGTTTGTGTTCACTAATTACCTTAAAGTTCATCTGTGCTCTCATTACTGGTCTTGCACAATTGAAATGTTTACCCCCTTTTATTTGTTTTAACAGGGTATACTGTACTACAGTGTAGGGATCTCAAACCTCCCTTCATGTTACTTGTGCATAACAACTTGCAGGTTCTAATTGCAGTGGATGAAGAGTAAACTGAACTAATGAAGGACCTGAATAAATTTAATGCTTTCATGTTCTAAATAACTGAATCCTTTGCTGAAAACAGCTCAGTATCTCTGGCTTACTTAAATGTTACTAATTTTGTAAAGCATTGGGGTTTGGGTTTTTTGTTCGTTTGCTTTTTAAGTTCCCGAGTACTAAAGACAGGATTTACCAAGAGGAAATTATGCTTGACTAATATGAGAGCATTCTATGATGTTGTAACTGAATGGGTAGATGCAGGGAGACCAGTGGATGTAGTCTGCCTTGACCTTAGTAAGGCTTTTGACATTGTCTCCCATAACATCCTTGTGAGTAAGCTCAGGAAGTGTGGGATAGATAAACAGAGAGTGAGATGGATTAAGAACTGGTTACACAATAGAGTGCAAATACCAATGGTGCCAAGACCAGCTGGAGAGCTGTACCTAGTGGAGTCCCTTAGGGCTCACTGCTGGGTCCAGTCCTGTTCAATACCTTTATCAATTACATTAATGACAGGACAGAGTGTCTTCTTAGTAAGTTTGCGGACAATACCAAACTGGGAGGCTTGGCTGATACACCTGAAGACTGTGCAGCCAGTCAGCAAAACTAGGACAGAATGCAGAGCTGGGCAGAGAGGAACCTAATGAGGTTCAACAAGGGTAAGTGTAGAGTCCTGCACCTGGGAAGGAACAACAAACTGCACCAGTACAGGTTTGGAGGTGATCTGCTACAGAGCAGCTCTATGGAGAAGGACCTGAGAGTCCTGGTAGATAAGTTATCCATGGGGCAGCATGTGCATTAAGAGGAGTGTGTCCAGCAGATCAAGGGAGGTTCTCTTTCTCCTCTACTCTGCCCTACTGACACCCCACCTGGAACATTTAATTCAATTTTGGGCTTCCCTAGTTCAAGGAGAATAGGGATTTACTTGAGAGAGTCCAGTGGAGAACTGCCAGGCTGATGGACTGGAGCACATGCCCTCTAAGGAAAGGCTGAGAGACTTGGGGCATTTTAGTCTGGAGGGAGGGATTTAATAAATGTATATAAATATGAGGGCTGGGTATCAGGAAGGAAGGGACAGCTTCTTCTCACTTGCACCCTGTAATAGGACAAGGAGCAAACTACAGCCCAGGAAGTTACACCTCAACATCAGGAAGAACTTCTTTACTATAAGGGTTATGGAGCACTGGAATAGGCTCTCCAGAGCGGTTGTGGAGTCTCCTTTTCTGGAGACTTTCAGACCGGTCTGGATGTGTTTCTGTGTGACCTATGCTAGTTTTTATGGCCCTGCTCTGGCAGGGGGGGATTGGACTTGAAGATCTCCAGAAGTCCCTTCCAACCTCTAACATACTACATTCATGTGGGAAAAAGAGAGGCAAAAGCCGGTTTAGAGCTTAGACTGGCCGCTTCTGTGCAGGACTGTTATAGTCGGTAAAAGGCTATTTTTAATATTCAAGAGGCAGAGTGATTAATAAAAATATTAATAATTTTATTAATCATAAAAATCCCATGAAAAATATAAAATAAACCTATTTACAGGTTCGAGATTTTCGGTTGTGGAACAGATACCTCACCAGCAGGAACAAATAACAGTTTAAACAATGTGTACAAAATCCAGAAACAACAAACAGCACTTTAAAGAAAAGGAACCTCGGCAATGAAGCTGGCGATTGCCCACACAGGAGGGAACTCCAGAATTCCCTAGGGCAGCAGACCTTCCAGAGATGCTTATAAAAATCAGATATTGTAATTACTCACTGATCCTGATACCTCGTGGCACACGTTAGGATTTAAACAAAACCAAAATGTCGTCAAACACATGGAAGCTGCAGGAGCACAGTTTCACTTTCTGTTGGTGTCTGCAGCTTATTGCTGAGACAGGATTTACTCCCGAAGGTTTTGTAGCTGAAAGCTTTGTAGAAAAGAGGTTCCTCTGCTGAAATCCTTTCCCAGCGGTGCTCGCTCCTTGCTCCAGTCAAATGAAACTGGCCCGGGGACTCAGCTCCTCTGGGGTTTCGCCTCTCAGCCTGGCAAGACGTGTCTGTCTGCCCCTGGGCTTTACAACGCTAAAACCAGCGAGGTGCCTTTGCCGTCGTGTCTGGGTAAACTGAAACACAGTTTGGCTTCCAAGTGAGGCTTGTGGTTCCTTCCAGAGCGTGGACAATTGCAAGGCCAGGCTCTGGCTCTTTGAGCCAGTGCTTACAGATTTCCTGAGACAATAACGGCCAGTGACAGGGATAAAACCCTGATATTGCAACCTATAGAAAGCCTTCTTTCCAAACGTGGCCAAAAGTACGCCCACCTGACTCACTCGGGCTCTAAAACATGTTCAGGCAAGCCTGAAAAACCAGACCTACTAGCTCCTGCCTTGTTGTCTGGTTCAGAGTGTTTTTTAGGCTTTTTATCCCTTTGGGACAAGGACAACAAAAGGGAGCAAAAGGGAGGGGCAAGGACAACCTCCACTCCCTAGTGGAAATGGAGGGGAATATTGTAACAAAAGATGAGGGAAAGACAGAGGTGCTTAACACCTTCTTTGCCTCAATTTTTAATAGCAGGATAGGTTGTCTTCAGGACAGCTGGCCTCCTGAGCTGGCAGATGGAGTCAGGGAGCAGCGTAGTTCCCCTGTAATCCAGGAGGAAGCAGTTAGAAACCTGCTCAGCCACTTGGATCCCCACAAGTCTATGGGACCAGATGGGATCCATCCTAGGGTGCTGAGAGAGCTGGCAGATGAGCTGCCTAGCTGCTCTCCATCATTTTTCAACAGTCCTGGCTCACTGGAGAGGTCCCAGATGACTGGAAGCATGCCAACGTGATGCCCATCCACAAGAAGGGCCAGAAGGAGGGGCCAGGGAATTATAGGCCTGTCAGCCTGACTTCAGTGCCAGGCAAGACTATGGAACAGGTCATCTTGAGTGTAATAGAATAGAATTAACCAGGTTGAAAAAGACCTTTGAGGTCATCAAGTCCAACCTGTCATCCAACACCATCTATTCAACTAAACCCTGGCAACAAGTGCTCCATCCAGTCTCTTCCTATACCCCTCCAGTGATGGTGACTCCTCCACCTCCCTGGGCAGCCCATTCTAATCACACAGCACTTACAGGATGGCCAAGTGATCAGGCCCAGATAGCAAGGATTTATGAGGGGCAGGTCCTGCCTGGCCAACGTGATCTCCTTCTATGCCCAGGTGACTGCCTGGTGCATGTGGGGAAGGCTGTGGATGTAGTCTGCCTGGACTTCAGCAAGGCCTTTGACACTGTCCACCACAGCAAACTCCTGGTCAAACTGTCAGCCCATGGCTTGGACAGGAGCACACTGTGCTGGGTTAGGAGCTGGCTGGAGGGCCAGGCCCAGAGTGTGGTAGTGAATGGTGCCACATCCAGCTGGCAGCCAATCACTAGTGGTGTCCCCCAGTGATCAGTGCTGGGCCCCATCCTGTTCAATATCTTTATTGATGATCTGGATGAGGGGATTGAGTCCATCATCAGTAAATTTGCAGATGACACCAAACTGGGGGCAGGTGTTGATCTGTTAGAGGGTAGGAGAGATCTGCGGAGAGACCTTGACAGGCTGGACAGATGGGTAGAGTCCAGGGGCATGAGATTTACCACATCTAAGTGCTGAGTTCTGCACATTGGCCACAGCAACCCCATGCAGTGCTGTAGGCAGAGGTCAGAGCGGCTGGAGAGCAGCCAGACAGAGAGGGACCTGGGGGTACTGGTTGACTACTGGTTGAACATGAACCAGCAGTCTGCCCAGGTGGCCAAGAAGGCCAATGGCATCCTGGCCTGTATCAGGAACAATGGGGCCAGCAGCAGCAGGGAAGTCATTGTGCCCCTGTTCTCAACACTGGTTAGGCCACACCTTGCGTCCTGTGTCCAGTTCTGGGCCTCTCAGTTTAGGAAAGATGTTGAGTTGCTGGAACATGTCTAGAGAAGGGCAACAAAGCTGCTGAGGGATTTGGAGCACAAGCCCTATGAGGAGAGGCTGAGGGAGCTGAGGTTGTTTAGCCTGGAGAAAAGGAGGCTCAGGGGAGACCTTCTTGCTGTCTACAACTACCTGAAGGGAGGTTGTAGCCAGGTGGTGGTTGGTCTCTTCTCCCAGGCAACCAGCACCAGAGCAAGAGGACACACCCTCAAGCTGCGCCAGGGGAGGTTTAGGCTGGATGTTAGGAAGAAGTTCTTCACAGAAAGAGTGATTGCCCATTGGAATGGGCTGCCCAGGGAGGTGGAGGAGTCACCATCACTGGAGGTGTTTAGCAAGAGACTAGATGGGGTGCTTGTTGCCATGGTTTAGTTGACTAGATAGTGTTGGATGATAGGTTGGACTCGATGATCTCAAAGGTCTCTTCCAACATGGTATGGTCTATTTTGTTCTATTCCATTCCATTCCATTCCATTCCATTCCATTCCATTCCATTCCATTCCATTCCATTCCCTCTAGAGTTTTGCTGGTAACTTTCCCCCTTGAGAGTTTTCTGTAACAGACTGTATTTTTTCCTAAGGAACTGAGGTCTTTACTATGAATTTTGAAAGTATGGCTAATACTTCTCAAATATGTTCCAAATGTTAACTTTTAGTATTCCCATATGTCGCTTAAAATTTTCTTTGGGTAAGAACAAAGTTTTTCTGGGTAGCATGTTTATGAGAGAATCTGGTTACGTGACTACTTCAATGGCAATAATAATGAATAATAGTGGTTGGCACCTGGCCAGACTCATCTGACCTTTCTGGAACTAATTTACTTTTTGACAATTGAAATGGGCAGAACTGAATTAAGCTTGCAATGGATCAAGTGCTCATCAGTGTATTTATTCTGGAAGCAAAAAAAATAACTCTGTCTTCTGCACACAGAACCTGCATGATAGTTATCCTGGAGCTTAATGAAGCAGGGTATCAGCAGTTTCCTTCAAATAGAGTTGGAGCATGGGCAAGAATGGGGAAAACATTGTTTTTGTCTTGTGAATGACAGCGAGCCTCCAAGTTTGTGTTTTGTGTGTGTGGGTTTTTGTTGCTGATTGGGTTTTTTTTGTTGTTGTTGTTTTTCTGGGTCTTCTTTTTTTTTTTTTTTTTTCTATTTTGGATTGTATTGGAAGTGGCTGTTGGCAGGAAAAGAAAATGTTAAGTCTATATAGTCTGTCCAAATACCATCTAAGCACTGAAATTGGAGTGAAAACAAAAATGGCATCAAAAACTTGGGGGAGATTAGCAATACAGTGGTGGAAGAGATCCTCTTTTTTGGGATTGTGGGTAGGTCCTAGTTTCTGGAGGGTAAGTATCAGTTTGGTGGCAAGATTGGCTTTATAGTGGCAAGGTAAATCCAGACGTAACTGCAGCTTCAGTAACAGCTTTTACTTAGTAACTTTGGGATTTGCAGAACTTTGAGATTCGACACAGGAGAAGTCTGGTTTAAGGATCATAAATCTTTTCTCAAAACCTTGTCTTACATTTCAGCATGTGGCTGAGGAAGACTGATCCTATGGTATTGGTGATATGCTTCTTGCAGCTTATGGGGGTGTGGTGGTTTGAGCCTTAACTGGGACTTAAGAGCTCAGATGGGGGCAAGGCTGAGAATCCCTCCCCTGCTCCCCCCCCTCTTCTTTCCCAATAGAGAGGAAAAGAAAGGGAAGGAGCAAATCCACCAAGGAATGATTTGGAGTTAGCTTGGAGGTAGAGAGGTAAAGAATTTTCTTTAAACAATACACATATAAAACAATAACAGGAAGGGTTCACAAATGTGGATGGGGAAAATAGAAGAATACAAAACCAGTCTCTTTGAATAGGTGTGGATGTAGCAGGGAGGACCATGTGGCAGAGAAACAGGGAGCCAGCAGTCCTCTTGTCACGGCAAAGGCAGGGGCCAAGAGCTAATGGCTGCAGTGTCCTCCTTTTTGTAGGCTTGCTGGATAGGGAGGAGTAGTGGAACAGACTAACTCAGATTCCCAGGGGGAAAACCCCCTCCAGGGAGGGCAATGCCCTCACAAGCCCTCCCCCCCCGCTTTCAGGATGGGCATAACCTATCACAGGGGGTGAATTCCATATGTTTGTTCTCTAGATGACTTTTTCTTCAAATCCTGTGGGACTCAGGCCAGATGTGCTTTTTGTGCACAGACCAAGAAGGACTTCTTGTGCACTTCCAGCTACAGCAGGTTTCAGATCAGGGAGCTGTTTTGCTGTTCTTACTGTTTGGAGTTGCTTCTGGTGTCCGGTTGCAATTTCGTTCCGTTATACTGTGGGGTTTTTTGTTTGGCTTGGGGTTTTTTTGTGCTTGTTTGGGTTTGTTTTTTTTTAATTGTAATAATAATAATAATAATATAATAATAATAATAATAATAATAATAATAATAATAATAATAATAATAATAATAATAATAATAATAATAATAATAATAATAATAATAAAAACCAACCAGGTTGGAAGAAACCTTCAAGATCATCATGTCCAACCCATCAACCAATCCAACCCACCTAAACAACTAAACCATGGCACCAAGCACCCCATCAAGTCTCCTCTTGAACACCTCCAATGATGGTGACTCCACCACCTCCCCAGGCAGCCCATTCCAATGGGCAATCACTCTCTCTGTATAGAACTTCTTCCTAACATCCAACTTAAACCTCCCCTGGCTCAGCCTGAGACTGTGTCCTCTTGTTCTGGTACTGGCTGCCTGGGAGAAGAGACCATCATCCGCCTGTCTGCAACCCCCCTTCAGGTAGTTGTAGAGAGCAATAAGGTCACCCCTGAGTCTCCTCCTCTCCAGGCTAAGCAACCCCAGCTCCCTCAGTCTCTACACATAGGGCTTGTGTTCCAAACCCCTTACCAACTTCGTTGCCCTTCTCTGAATTTGTTCCAGCAAGTCAACATCCTTCCTAAACTGAGGGGCCCAGAATTGGACACAGTACTCGAGGTGCAGTCTAACCAGTGCAGTGTACAGGGGCAGTACCCCCAGGTCCCTCTATACCTGTCTGCTGTCCAGCCACTCTGACCCCAGCCTGTAGCACTGCATGGGGTTGTTGTGGCCAATGTGTGGAATTGGCACTTGGATGTATTAAATCTCATGCCATTGGACTCTGCCCATCTGTCCAGCCTGTCGAGGTCCCTCTGCAGAGCCTCTCTACCCTCCAGCAGATCAACTCCTGCCCGCAGCTTGCTGTCATCAGCAAATTTACTGATGATGGACTCAATGCCCTCATCCAGATCATCAATAAAGATGGGTGAATCAGAGAAGAAGCTGAGAGGGGTAAGAAAGTGCAAGGTGAAGTCAGCAGGAAGTAGGTAGATCAGCAGCACAGAAACAAACATCACAGCAACAAGGAAGGGTTGAAAGTATAAAGCTGAAGAGAACCATGGAGGGAAGTCCATGTGGTAGAGGAAGAAGAATGATATGACTGTAGTGAAATGGAGAAAGCCAGAGGAGGCAGTGAGAAGAAGGAGGAACTGGGAGGGGAAGGAAAAGAAATGTTAGTGGAGCTGTGAAGCTTGAAACCCAAAATTGGTGTCCTGTTGTGCAGTGGAGAAATAGCTAGCAAAGCACAGGGATACTATGGCACAGGGCAGTGTACTGAGCTGTATCTCTTCTTATAGCTGAGCTAGCTGGATTTGGTTTTAATGCATCGTACTACGACTTACCATGCAGATGCAGCTTGTATCTGTAATGCTAGGTCTGCAGAGAGTACAATGGTGATGTCTGCAGTGAAGTCTTTACCAGCTGATGTAATTTTTCATATGGCTACAGATGCTTTAGCACATGTATACAGAGCTAATAACCCTTTACCAAGATGGGAGTGCACAGCTTGCTCAATGAAAATGGGTATCTTTGCTCTTTGAAACACGAGATGCCTCTTTGTATTTGTTCTGCTTTGAAGTATCCACTTCCTTTTACTTTCTGTAGATAGTGGGTAATGCTTGTGGAATTATAGTAATCTCTAAATCAAATCTGATTATTTGGGTTCCTTTTAATAGTATATTTTGCAGTTGCCGGTGCTGAAAGCCTGTAGTCATTTAGGTTTTTTTGGTTAATCTTTGTAACTGTTGTGAGAGGTGATGAATTAGGATTACTGAATCAATGATTCTTTATGCCATTGTCTTTGAGGATGAGCAAATGCTATGAATTTCTCTGTTGCAAAGCACTGACAGTTTGTTTGCAGCATGTGGCATTGATTTTAGACTGCATCTTCTGGGGCTTCTTGCTTTGCTCAGAAGCTGCATCAAACAACTGGTGTTTATTTGCATGTATTTTCCTCTCTCTCCTAGCTATACATTTGCAATATACTTGTTATATATTTTCTTTTCTCAAAGTTGTTTTCTTTTGCTTTAGCTCAGCAAGCATTCAACCAATGCTTTGTCTGGCTGTTTCCATTTCTTCTAGCTTGTTTTTATTTCTTTGTCTGCATGATTTGTTAGTGGGGTTTTTGTTGTTGTTTTGGGATTGTGGAGTTGTTTTTTGTTTGGTTGGATTTGGGTGGTTTTTGCTTATTTTATAAGACTCTGGATCATGGAGATAATAAAATAGATTTCTTCCTCTGCTCTGGGAAGACTTTAGTTGTCTTTTGCAGCTTTTTAGGAAAACTGTTGCATAATTTTTGTCTCTAGTTAAATATTCCCTAATAAGATGTCTCCCATTAATTATGTTAACTGATCCAGTAAGTTCAAAACACAAAACCTCTTAACGCTGCTTTCACAAGTTTATTATGCATTAAAATGCCAGTCATATTTGTTGTCGCAATAAATTTATTCCAACCCACTTCTATTTATTCTGAACAAAACTTTTAATGATGCTTTTTGGTAACTTCCTAAACCTTCATCAGTCTTCACTGCTATTGTGAATATTTATCATAAACATTCCAATTGCTAACAACTCTTTCTGTGAAGAACTTTCTCCTCACCTCCAGCCTAAACCTCCCCTGGTGCAGCTTGAGACTGTGTCCTCTTGTTCTGGTGCTGGTTGCCTGGGAGAAGAGACCAGTCCCCACCTCTCTACAACCTCCCTTCAGGTAGTTGTAGAGAGCAATAAGGTCTCTCCTGAGCCTCCTCTTCTCCAGGCTAAGCAACCCCAGCTCCCTCAGCCTCTCCTCACATCTGTCTCTTGGTAGGAGTGTGGGTGCATGTCTTCTCTCTTGAAACTCTTCTTTGCAGTTATATATTTATATTTTTTTTTGTAAGGGGCTGAACTGATTCATGGATCTTTCAAGCTAGGACCTCTTGGTGGAGAAAATTCAGAGTAGGGATGTTCAGTTCTGTTTCCCCACCTCTTACTCAAACCCTAGACTAGAACTGAAAATTATGCTCTTCCTGCTGCAAGAACTCAAAGTGACCACCAATCTTTCTGCCTTCAAGGCAAAATGCTGTTTTTCAATTTATATTTTTATATCATTACTAAAGCAAAGAAGTTAGGATGACTAATATGCAATGAGAGAGGAGGAATTGTGGGGAGGGATACTAAATAAAGTACTAGTAGTTAAACTGCCTGTTGAGGTAATATAATTTCGAATGATGTGGCAGTGAGCCCAGCGTAAGTGTGCATTTGATAAATGTGTTTCTTGGACAGTAGAGCAGGCTGAGCTCCTTCTGCTTCCCAGAGGCTTTGTGATCAGTTTGTTTCCCTCATGTTTCATTTCCAGCTGCACACTCACGGACAAGTGCACAAGTCTTGGGTTTAAAATATCTTCACTGTAAGTAAAGTGGCACCAAGATTGGGAGCGAGTGACACACAGCATTCTTTTACAGCCAAGGGTGTCTCCTTTCACGTGAATATTGCCCAAGTCACACCAAATGATAACTGAACAGAGCTGCTGCTGGACATGCAACCTCCTAAATTCTGATAAATTGTTGACCTCCATCAAAGGGCATTTCTTAAACAAACAAGTCTGCTTTGAAGGTGATCATGATATTCTTCTACTAGAGAGCCCCTGTTTTATGGAAAAAAGTGTTACCTTTTCCAAAATATTTCCTCTGCTGGAATTAGACAATAGGTATTAACAGAGGAGAGTTCTCTAATACTTGATACACAGCAGACAGATAAAAGCAGTCTCTCTTGTTCTTTTTTCTCATTCTCTCATCTCTCTGCCTGAATGGAATTGATTTGATAGAATGTGCTGTAATTTGTTTTTACAATGAATAATGTTCCGGTTTATCCTCAGGTACCACTGGGTGAGTAATCTCACACTGACCTTGACACCCTTATGTTGTAAAATATGTGTCTGGTTGGTTGTTTTAAGCAGAGAAGTAATTTAATTTTGATTTTATTTCTAGTAAAAGGAGGCTAATAAGGAAATATTTGTGAGCCTTTTGCCCATGTGATAGCATTTTCTTCCTATATAAAGCTATTTAGGTAGTTATAACATTTTATTTGACTTACAAGCTCATCAGAGAACAAGATAGATTTTATTAACTTCAGTGTCAACTCTTGGGTTCCCCTCTGTCTTTCATCAATTTACAGACATTTTGGGTTTTAACGTGTAATTCTAATGAGGTGTGATTGACACTGTTCAAATAAACTGGTATCATTAAGCTGCTCTCTTTGAGTGAGTACATTTAGCCTACAAGTTAAATAAAGTCAGGGTCCCTAAGCATTGGCTGTAGATCTTTATTTGTTTCCAAAGGGTAATAGCTGATTCTAAAATGTAATAATCAATGTGATTTGAAACATTTGGTGTATGGTGAATAAAAGCATTGCAAGACAGGAGAAAGGTATTGTAGGAGAGCGAGGACATCAGCATCCACTCAAACCTGCAAACAGCTTGTGCATCATGCTGGTCCATTAGAGCTGAAGCTGATACTTGTATTGTTTGGTATTTGCATTGTACTGAAGGTAAGAGGTCCTGAGTCATTCTGCATAATTCAGGCATGGGCTAATGTGAATCATGTCTGACTAAACCACCTGCAAACATGTCCCTTGCTCTGGAGGACAGATCATCAGTGAATGTCCCCACACCTCCTTCTTTCACCTAACTTATATATCTGAGCTGATGTCATAGGGCAGCTGTCCAGGCTGTGTCCCCTCCTAACATCTTGCCCACCCCTCAGTATACTCTTGGGCTAGGGAAATGTTGGAAAAGTACAGCCCTGGTTCAGCAGTAGCCAAAACACTGGTGTGTTATCAATACCCAGCTACAGCACTGCAAACCAAAGCATTAGGAAGATGCTCTAGGAGGAATTAACTCCAGCTCAGCCAAACCCAATACAGTATTAATAACTGAAGTGGCTGACATACCAGAAGGCTGTGCTGCCATTCAGTGAGACCTGGGCAGGCTGGAGAGTGGGGCGGGGAGAAGTTTAATGAAACACAACAAGGACAAGTATAGAGTCTTGCGTCTAGGAAAGAACAACCCTATAGGCTGGGGACTGACCTGTTGGAGAGCAGCGTAGGAGAAAGGGGCCTGGTGGTCTTGATGGACAGAATGAGGATCATGAGCCACCAATGCGCTCTTGTGGCCAAAAAGGCCAATGCCATTCTGGGGTGTATTAGAAGGGGTGTTGTTAGTAGGTCGAGAGAGGGTCTCCTCCCCCTCTACTCTGCCCCAGTGAGGCTGCATTTGGACTACTGTGTCCTGTTCTGGGCCCTTCAGTTCAAGAAAGACCTAAGGGAACTGCTTGAAAGAGTCCAGTGCAGAGCCACAAAGATGATGGAGTGGAACATCTTCCTTAAGAAGAAAGGCTGAGGGAGCTGGGTGTGTAGCTTGGAGAAGAGGAGACTTGAGGAGTCACCTCATGAGCGTTTGTAAATATGGAAAGGGTGAGTGTCCAGAGGACAGAACCAGGCTCTTCTTGGTGATGTCCAATGATAGGACAAGGGGCAATGGGTGCAAGCTGGTTCCATGTAAATATAAGGAAAAACTTTTTTTATTGTGAGGGTGACAGAACACTGGAACAGGCTGCCCAGAGAGGTTGTGGGATCTCCTTCTCTGGAGATATTCAGAACCTGCCTGGATGTGTTCCTCTTTGGCTTACTCTAGGGGTTGGATTAGATGATCTTCTGATGTCCCTTCCAACCCCTAACATTCTGTGATTCTGTGAAAGTTAAGGAAAAAAGGTTCCTGGGTGAGCTCCCACAGCTAAGACAAAATGTATGCAAATACTATCCCTTTATTTTAGGAGGTTGAAGATCTCTGACATTCTAAGCCATGACCAGCTATGCAGAGAGGAAGTCATAAAGCCTCCATGTGAAAAGATTGTTTTAAGAATGTTTGTAGGTAGCTCTGATGTAGGTAGCATGAGCTGTCAGCCCATGGCTTGGACAGCAGCACTCTGAGCTGGGTTAGGAACTGGCTGGATGGCCGAACCTAGAGAGTGGTGGTGAATGGTGTCACATCCAGCTGGCAGCCAGTCAGTAGTGGAGTCCCCCAGGGATCAGTGCTGGGCCCCATCCATCTTTAACATCTATATTGATGATCTGGATGAGGGCATTGAGTCTATCATCAGTAAATTTGCTGATGACACCAAGCTGGGGACAGGAGTTGATCTGCTAGAGGGTAGAGAGGCTTTGCAGAGAGACCTTGATAGGCTGGACAGATGGGCAGAGTCCAACGGCATGAGATTTAACACATCCAAGTGCCGGGTTCTGCACATTGGCCACAACAACCCCATGCAGAGCTACAGGCTGGGGTCAGAGTGGCTGGAGAGCAGCCAGGCAGAGAGGGACCTGGGGGTGCTGGTTGATGGTAGGATGAACATGAGCCTGCAGTGTGCCCAGGTGGCCAGGAGGGCCAATGGCATCCTGGCCTGCATTAAGAACAGTGTGGCCAGCAGGAGCAGGGAGGTCATTGTGCCCCTGTACACTGCACTGGTTAGGCCACACCTCGAGTACTGTGTCCAGTTCTGGGCCCCTCAGTTTAGGAAGGATGTTGACTTGCTGGAATGAGTCCAGAGAAGGGCAACAAAGTTGGTGAGGGGCTTGGAACACAAGCCCTATGAGGAGAGACTGAAGGAGCTGGGGCTGCTTAGTCTGAAGAGGAGGAGACTCAGGGGTGACCTTATTGCTCTCTACAACTACCTGAAGGGGGTTTGTAAACAGGCAGAGGTTGGTCTCTTCTCCCAGGCAGCCAGCACCAGAACAAGAGGACACAGTCTCAGGCTGCGCCAGGGGAAGTTCAGGCTGGAGGTCAGGAGGAAGTTTTACACAGAGAGAGTGACTGCCCATTGGAATGGACTGCCCGGGGAGGTGGTGGAGTTGCCGTCACTGGAGGTGTTCAGGAGGAGACTTGACAGGGTGCTTGGTTACATGGGTTAGTTGATTAGGTGGTGTTGGGTGATAGGTTGGACGCGATGATCTTGAAGGTCTCTTCCAACCTGGTTTATTCTATTCTGTTGTTCAACGAATAAGAATGGTAAGATATTTGCATTGCTTGAATCAAAATGTCCCTAATGAAAAACCATTGGATCCCTTTGAAATTTAGTTGAAATTACATTTATTAAGCAAAGATAAGGGTTTAGCTTGTATGTAGACCAAAAAATGTCTAAAATCACCATTTCAGGTTTTATTTTGGAGACACAGTTGAGCAAAGTTTCTGAGTCTGAGACTGTTCTCCATTGCTTTCTTCTGTGAGGCAAAATCACAGAAGACCATTTAGTGAAGGTAGTGTCTCTTCTGAGCAGTCAGCCATTAACACCCTTTTTCTTATGTTTAGGTAGTAGCAAGTAGCTGCTTGTTTGGAGTCTGTTTGCCTTAGACTAAGTGTACAGAGGCTGTCTGCCTGGTGTCCGGCTGCAGGGTGTGAAGGGTCTCTTGTGTGGCATATATCCATGAATGAGCCCTTCACAGCCCTTCAGCTGATATTGTGCGAGTTCTGTGGTGTTCAACACGTAATTGAAAAGGTGTTTTTTGCAAGAGGGAGGCAATGACAACCTGACACAGCTGGCTTGTGGCTACCTAGGTGTCCATAAGAGCCATCAGTCCAGTTTGAGTGTTTGTGACTCTGAATGGGGCAGGAGCAATCCAGTGTAGTAGAGTTACATTTTGGTTTTCTTCATATCTAAATTAATTGTCTTGTCTTTCTGTCCAAAGGTAAATTTCATGTACTATAAACTCTGCCACTCTCTAATACGTGCCAGGCTACATCAGGCAATGGATTTTCCTCATTTTTATTGATAATACTTCTTTTGAAATAATATGAAAATTAAAATGTGCCATGATGATTTGGAGAGAAATAAATACACTGAGGCTAAGCTTTCATCCCAATTAGACTTTGACAGTAAGGACTGCTGTGGCAGGGATCAATTCTCCCTTTGTAAGTCTGTCTGTCTTCAGGAATATAGCACAGTTACTTTTTGTGTGAGAGAACACAGTCTCAAGCTGCACCAGGGGAAGTTTAAGCTTGAGGTGAGGAGAAAGTTCTTCACAGAGAGAGTTGTTGGTCATTGGAATGTGCTGCCCAGGGAGGTGGTGGAGTCACCATCCCTGGAGGTATTCAAGAGGGGATTGGGTGTGGCACTTGGTGCCATGGTTTAGTCATGAGGTCTGTGGTGACAGGTTGGCCTAGATGATCTTTGAGGTCTCTTCCAACCTTGGTGATTCTGTGATTGTTTCTCATATCGTTTTTGTCCTGTAATACTACATGATTACAGCTCACACTATGACAATCAGACTGAATTTTGAGTCCTGTGACCTTCTGGACTTTAACCCTCTGGGTTTTACCTTCACTGGCTTCTAATGCACAATCTTTCCTGGAGCTGCCTTTACATAGGTGTTTAGAATGGCTCACTTCAATTTACTGTCTATTAATCCTGAGGGTTGAGGGGGGTTGGGGGGAAGATGCTTTCCTGCTTGCTGCTCTCCATCAGGTCTGAGATCCTCAGTATTACTGTAGCAACATCCTAACCAAAGGAAGGTAGATAATAAGAGCTTGTGACAAAATGTTTATAGCGTTCAATGGATGTGAATGTAGATGTTGCATGTGCTGACCATATCTCTCCTGTTTTCTGTAAGGGTAGGCAAACAGACATCCTTAATAGTAAGAAAAAACCTTTATCAGGCATAACTTAATTTTTATATCATCTTTATATTATCTCTTACTGGTGTATTCAGTACACCAATTTCAAAAGCAAATAGACTATTTCTACCAAAGCTGTTACTGGTTGCCATTTGGCATACTCATTAGAAATGGCTTATTAGAAAAAGAATGACTGTGTTATTTTTTAAACATCATTCTTTACTTGGAGTACCTGCTATTAGTCTACCACTAACAGTTATCAAACAAGTTGCCAGTTGTCAACTAATCTGCAAATAGCCTACTTAGTTGTTATAATTTCAAATAAGTTTTAATGTTTTCCTCTTAAGCAGAAATGCTCAGTTCTAGTTTGTAGTAATGCGAGAGCTGACAGCAGAACGAAGTTGCAGCAGTCAGAGAGGAGTTTGAGCAAAAGCTCTAACTAGGAAGTACTTTAATACCTGTGTAGAACTGAAGCTTCCTAAGTCAACTTCTCATATATCAAAATGATAAATAACTGTTTCCAAACATTGCCTTGATAGAGGTTAGCCCTAGTTGAGGGGCTGGCTTAGTGCTGTGTTTTGAGGGCTAGCTTCGTAACATAGAGCAGGTTTGTTTACAGAGTCAGAAATGTGGTTAGTAAAAAACTTCTCTTGCTAGGTAGATGACATGGTTACTTTTGAAGAAGAGGAGGCTCAGGGGAGACCTTATTTCTGTCTACAACTACCTGAAGGGGAGTTGTAGACAGGTGGGGGTTGGTCTCTCCCCCCAGACAACCTGTGACAGAACAAGAGGACACAGTCTCAAGTTGTGCCAAGGGAGGTTTAGGCTAGATGTTAGGAAGAAATTCTTCATGGAAAGAGTGATTTGCCATTGGAATGTGCTGCCTGGGGAGGTGGTGGAGTCACCATCACCAGAGGTGTTTAGGAGGAGTCTGGATGGGGTGCTTGGTGCCATGGTTTAGTTGATTAGATAGTGTTGGATGATAGGTTGGACTTGATCACCTCAAAGATCTCTTCCAACCTGATCTGGTCTGGTCTGGTCTGGTCTGGTCTGGTCTATTCTATTCTATTCTATTCTATTCTATTCTATTCTATTCTATTCTGTTCTATTCTATTCTATTCTCTCCCTATGCTCTGATAAAGGGGCACCCCCATATTGCTCATGTATGTACAGCTGTAAAAGTTGTTACACACCCCTAACACTTTAGACACCAGAGGGAGGGTTTCTTTTTATATGCTGTGGGTGAGTACTCCTTCCTCTTTGTACTTTATTTTGATGCTTCAATCTGCTGTAATTTTATTATGAGCTATTTCATCATGCCCATTTTTACAAGATCTAACTGCTGCCTGCTTCAGCAAGCCATCTTATTTATTGTTAGTTTCGTTATTCAAACATGTAGACAGAAGGAATAAAGAGTACATGAGTATTTTAGGCAAAGATTTACAGCCTCATTTTGTAGCACAGATGTTTGTATAAGCATTTATGTTTTGGGGAGCCTGTGTTAGCATACCTTTTCTGAACTTCTCTGGGTCTGCATGATCTCAGGGGAAAACAAACCAACCACATTTACTCTGTGTGTCTCCTTTTTGCTGTGAATTTTGTAGCTGAGGCTTTGTTTCTAAAATCTGTTTTAGATTCTAGTATTTTGGTCAACAGGAATATGTGCATGTTGTAAAATCCACACAGAGATGACAGCAGATCTTTGAGGCTATTGTCACTGCTGAACTGTTAGCAGTTCTCCTGGATGATGTGCTGTCTGACCCCTTTGTAACAGTGTCCTCCCAAGCCACTTCCTGGCCCTGAGGACAAGCAGCAGTGTCTGCCGCAGGCAGGGAGTAGGCAAAACACTGCCCCAGCAACACTGCTGCTTCTCTCTCCAGCCAGGAGAGCAATCGGTGAGGAAGAAAGGTTGCACCAAGCTTCAGGCTGCTCTGTGTACCTTGCCCCTCGAGAAGGCTGTTCTCCTGCTAACCCCATGCTTCATTTTGCTTCTGACAGTGCTTCATGGGCAGGTGTATCGGTTCTGCACCCCTGAAGGTACATGGCTGCTGAAGGAGAACTCAACCGTGCCCTGGAGGAACCTGTCTGAGTGTGAGGCTTCTGACCAGGTAATCGGTTCCATCTCCTGCCACTGTTGTTTTGGACAAAACGGAAGAGGGGGGAAATACCTTATTGATGCCCACATGTTTTTGTCCTGTCAAAGTAACCTTTACCAAGTCACCCTGGGTGCCTCATTTCAGTAAGACGAATGGTAGGGGACACTAGGCTTCTCCCCTTCAGCAAAGGGAGCATGGAGGGTAGATGGAAGCAGGTTTATATGTACATGAGAACACCAAGAAAAGTGAACCAGATAGTCCCAGATGCAGTGCAGAGGCCTCAACTGCAGCCCTCCAGGATCAGAGGAGTGACCTAATGTTATTCCTGTGCCACTTCTTCCATTGACACATCATTACGATACAGTGACCACTTGTTCTCTCTGTCTTGTTAGCAACTATTAAGGTGATTAAGATGAACTGAACTGAAGAATATTTGCTTTATACTTTTGGGCACAGGGCAGTCTCTGCTTTCTGTTTGTTTGGGTTTTTTTGTCTTTTTAACTTAATTTGCTGGAGGTGATGGAATTAGGCTTGTCAGTGTTACTTTCTTGCCCTAATGCTTTATGCTCTGCAGGGAGTTGAGACACTGGGCACCAAATGAAGGAGAGCATAGATATTTCCAGGGGGTTTTTGTGTGCCATTGGCGTCAGCTAGCACACCACTTGTGTTCCCATAACACTTGATACCATTACTGCTGTGAGTCTCCAAGGGCAATGCTTTGCCTCATGTAAATTGAGTGCACTCTCTCCATTCCACACTACTGGAAACTTGTATATACCTAGTCAAAGAATTTCAAGTGTATGAAACTCCCAGGTGCTGCAGGATCTGTATGTTCTGAGGTTCCTATTGTGCCTTGTTCTTTGCAAAGAATAAGTGTCTGCAGACTAGAAGGAGAAAAGAGAGTTTCTAATTCTTCAAATATGTTAAATTTAACTTCCTTTAATTTACAGCCTTACTCTTCATCTTTTCCATTATCTTGGGTATCCCAGCACAGCACGTTATCTTAAAGTGTAAGCCTAGTCATTTGACTTTTCCCTATTTGTTGTTCTGGTTTCTTCCAGAGCTGTGTTGGGACATGCCAAGGAGGGAGATACCTGTTGGTAACACTTGGTTATTTGGCATCTGTCCCCAAGTTTCCATACACTGATCTGCATTCTGAAACCCTGCATAGATGGTGTCAGTCCATGGAATGTCAACGGCCATGTTTGTTTTTTCCAGCTAGTGTACAGAGAGCACCCTAATAATCTACTTTGTCTTATGCATCTTGTACATGTGATCAAGTGTGGGGTTTTTCAGTATTTTTGCTGTGTATTATGTTGCAACTTTTGATGAAACAAAATCTAAAGGATTTGTGAGTGTATTGTTATAAATTAACAGTGTTGGCTTTCAACGTGCAATGTGGTTTTGATCTACATAGATGTTCTAAATGGTCAGATCTCAATATTTTACTGAATTCATATGCTGAAGATATTTTTCTTTTAATGAGGCAGCTCTCATATCATTCCCTTTAAAATATTCTCGTAGCAAATCCCTGAGGAACAGTCTGTATTTTCACCTTAAGTCCTCCTGACTGCCCTGTACAGCAAATAGCTGTGCTTATCTCTATAGTACAACAAATGTATTCCTTTGTACAGCACAGGTCTCAGAAGTCAGTTGAAGAATTAGCAGCTTGGAGAAGGGAAGTAAAAATGCCTGCATCTCTTTAGACAGAGATACATGCATAGAAATTAACCAGAATAGAGAAAAGGAATGTGCCTCAGCAGCTAAGCAATAAGCCTGTGTTATTCAGACCTGCTTGTAGCTTTTCAGATACTTCTTCCTCAAGATTTTAGCCAGCACTTTCAAGCAAGAGTCTTAGTGATCATGCCTTCCACAGTGGATCTGAAGACAGCCACAGGGCAGGGCTGTCAAGGGCAGGGGTGTGCATCCTTTCTGCTCTGGTCTACATTGGGTTGCTCCTCCTGACGCAGTATCTGGTACACACTTAGGGCATGAGATGGTGTTGGGCTGTGTCATTATCAGGAGATTGTGTAGCTGAAAAGAGACTATTTAGGAGCAGAAAATAATTGATTTGTTTGAAGGAAAAGTGTGCTTTCCCTCAGAACCAAGAACCGGGACCTGGCTTGTTTTATTTCTGAGTATAGATGTAGTAGAGATGTAGCCAAAGGACCCCCTCCATTATACAGTAAGGAGATATGCTTTAAGTGTTTAAGTCTGAAAACATCAGTTCTGCCTTTTTTTCTGCAGGGTTGAGTTGTGCTTCCTGCCAGATTTGCTTTTTGTGGTAATTCATGCCTCTCCAGTTTCATTATGAAATAATACAGCATTATCTGTTTTCTAGTCTGGCTTCAAAACCCAGCTATTTGAGTGAACACCTGGGAGCAGCTGGGGAATTAAGATTAAATTTTTATTCCTTTAGATCATACAGAAAGGAGAAGGCTGTTTTGACATGTGCATTTAAACTTGAAAGTAAAAAAGTAAGAAGATGACTTCTGGTTGTCTTTAAGAAAAGTTGAGAAAGGAGCTGGGAGAAAAGAACTGAAGTCCATCATGAGCTCTGTCTTTTCCTCCCCTCCCTTTTTTCTTTCTTTGTTTTGTTGTTTTTTTTTTTTTTCTTCTTCTTTTCTTTTCTCCTTTATGTGCTCTCAGGATGCACCAGAAGAACAGCTCCTGAATTTGTCCATCATATACACCATTGGATATGCTCTTTCCTTCTCTGCCCTTGTAATAGCAACTGCCATTCTTCTTGGATTCAGGTAACTGGTGAAGTTCTGAAGAGAGTGGAGGAAAGGGGTTATGGTTTTCAATATGATAGTATCATATTTGGGCAGAATAATTATTTTCTATTTTTAAACTTCTTTCATCACCTCATTGCTCTGTTTTATGTTACTTCTGTGTTTCTTTCTACAATAATTTCTTCTCAAAATCACACAGAATCACTAAGGTTGGAAGAGACCTCAAAGATCATCAAGTCCAACCTGTCACCACAGACCTCATGACTAAACCATGGCACCGTGTGCCACGTCCAATCCCCTCTTGAACACCTCCAGGGATGGTGAATCCACCACCTCCCTGGGCAGCACATTCCAACAGCTAACAACTCTCTCAGTGAAGAACCTTTTCCTCACCTCCAGCCTAAGCTTCCCCTGGTGCAGCTTGAGACTGTGTCCTCTTGTTCTGGTGCTGGTTGCCTTCAGGTAGTTGTAGACAGCAATAAGGTCTCCCCTGAGCTTCCTCTTCTCCAGGCTAAACAACCCCATCTCCCTCAGCCTCTCCTTGTAGGGCTTCTGCTCGAGGCTTCTCACCAGCCTCGTTCCCCTTCTCTGGACATGTTCAAGAGTCTCAATGTCCTTCTTAAATTGAGGGGCCCAGAACTGGACGCAGTACTCAAGGTGTCCTGAATTTTTGCACTGTTAGCTGTATGAATGTGTGGAACAGATGCTTTTTTTGTCAGTTGAACTAATTTTATTGTGGTGTTTTTTTAATTTCAACAAAATTTCCACTGGAAGAGATGGAAAAGAGATTCCAGCATTCTCTCATGGTGTTGCCTTTCAAATGAGGCACAGATCTGGGATGTTAGAGGGCATTTAGGACAGAAGTTTTCATCTTGTCTGACTTGAAATTACACAGAGCATAAGGCTCAATCTGGCCTGTTTCCCAGCCCTCACATGCTGGGTGTATTTCAATGCAGAAATGTTTTGGGGTTTTTTGACATAATTTCTCTCTTGGGAGACATTTCAGAAATTCTTATTTCTTTTGCAATATGAAAGAGAACCTAATTTGTAAACTTGAAAACTTTGTGGAATAAATTGTTGTCACCTCATCAGATTGGCTATTGAGTTTATGCAGGCATGTGCCAACAAATTACATGGAGTACATCAAATTTAAGGGACCATTGCACATCTGCAGGTTTGGTGTTAAACAAAACCCAAACCCTGAAACACTAACCCACAACAACGTTGAACTCCAGCACAGAGATATTTTTGTTTGGTTGATTGTTGTGGGTTTTTTTAAATCCTCCCTCTGTAAATGCAACACATCTTGATTCAAGCCAGACTTTCCTGCAGTTTGGAGACGCTGAGCAGAGGAGACTGATATTTAGAAAGCATGAAGATGTGATCCTGCTTTGTTGCATGAAGGAGGTCACTCTGCCATGAGGTCCTGTATGTTGCCAGGTCATGAGGAAAGTCTTCTTTGCTTTGAAGGTGGCAGAGCACTGAAACAGGCTGCCCAAGGTAGCCCTTCTTAGGTGTGATCTTGTGAAGCCTGATGTAGGTGAACCTGCTTTAGCAGAGGAGTTGGACTAGATGATCTCCAGAGGTCCTGTCCAACACCTACGATTGTGTGTGATTCTGTCCCATCATCCCTCTTGCATGCTGGTGAGACTGCCTCCGAAAAAAAACACAAAAGGTAAAATTTTCCATCTCTTGATAATCTATTTGAAATCAGATCAGGCACCTTCAATGTTCTGATCCTTAAGAAATATTTTTCCCTGACCAAAGAATTGTCATTGCCAGTTAATGATCGTTTGGTCTATGCCAGTACTCTGTTAGCAAGGCAGTCCTCCTTTCCTCCCTCCAAAGTATTTGTAACCTTAGTGTATTTAAAATGATCAGTTGTGCCTTTTAGCTTCTAATTTCTAAAACTAAAATGACCCAAGTCTTCTAACATTGTGCCACACCTTTTAGCACTGTATTATCCCTCCTTCTTGCAGTGGAGAAGCACAGAAGATTTAACACTACTACAGAAATACAGAGACGTGCTCATCCTCTGTGAATGCCACGTCATAGTTATGATTTGTATGTATTGTACTTAACGCAACTTGGGGACTCATCTGACAAAACACCAGATGGTTTTGAAGTTTCAAAATGTCTCCCAGGATAAGTGCTTTCTCCTTGTTTCACCCATCAATGACACTTTCTGTGTAATCTTAGCAGCTCAAATGTAAAGGTCACAGAGCGCAACCATATACTTTTTGAAGGAAGCGCATGTCTTTTGCCAGGGAACAAGGAGCAAGTTTGTCACTGAGGACTAGTGAGAGACAGGGATTTTTGATGTCCTGTCTTTTGTGAAGAGATACTTCAGCATTTTTATCTTTTAATTGTAAAGCAGGGATGGGAGAAGTGTACATGACTGTGCTTCTGATTTTGAAAATGAGGTTTCATATATATTAGAGGGACTGAGAGCCTTATTAAAACTATGCCATCAATCCATTATGTGCTTTCCTGTCTGAACTCTATTTAGAGACAACTTGAATCTCATTAAATACACGACACTTATCCCTACTTGGATTACGGTTGCTGGATTCTGGCTGGAACCTCCAGTTATGACCTCTTCCCAGTAGTTGTACAACCTCAACAAATGGAGATCAAAATCTAATTCACTCAAACCAAAATGCTGATTTTTCTCTGCTTCTCTAATAGTTCTTAGACTATAGAATAACCTTTATATTTCTCTTAAATAATGATGTAACAGAGAAAACAAATATCTCTAGTTTTCAATCTTGTGTTCTCTGAAAGAAATGGAAGCAAAGTCTGTCATTTCAGCAATGGAAGCAGAATTAGGCCTATAATTTAATGACTGAAGCAATATGAATAACATGCATTGTCTGTAGCAAAAATATTCAGTAACTACTTGCCAAATATTTATTTTTTTTCAGTTGGCTCATTTAGGTAATTTTTTCAGTAAAATTTTAATGTGTAGCAGTTTTGAAGAGTGGTAACAAATTCTGAGTTAAAGGAAAATAAAGTTTGATCAGAGGTCAGTTTTGAAATGGCTGATTCAAAAAACCCTGTTTGATCTATGAAAGAAAAGTTCTTTCCCTTCAGGGCAAAACTTGTAACTTCTGGTAACTTTTTACTGCTCTGTAAATTTGAATAGAAAAATAGGCATTTAAAGCATAACTTCTGTTAAACTCTTGCTGGAACAGTTGAGATATATATCTATATCTTATAGCATCAAGAAAGACATACCCACTGTAACTTCCTTTGAAGCAAACTGTATAGCCTTGCAGTGCAGGAAAAAAAGTGTTTGTGAGTAAGGATGGTAAAACATTGTCAGCACTCTACATTTGGATGCCATTTATGTGACTGCAGTTTCTTTTGCTATTCCTTATTATGTTCTTTTTTTTTGACAAGTAGCAATTTTGTCTTTGCAGCTGCTGCTAAAATTCAAGAGGCTTTTTTTTCAGGTTTTTCCCCCTCCTCCCCTCCTCCCCTTCTCCCCCCCCCCCCCCCCCCCCCCCCCCCCCCGCCTTCTCCCCACCTTGTTTGTTTGTTTTCAGGTGAAAATTCTGTTCCTTTTAGTTTTACAGAAGGTATTTACAGGTCCCACAGGAGGCAATCTGTTTTTTCTGTTGTTGTCACAGTGGTAATTTAGAGGTGGTTGTTTTTTCATTGTGGATTTGAGCTCAGCCAGAAGCTGTACTGCACACCACTTCCCAAGCCTTGCCAAGGTAAACCTGTGCAGTGACATTGGGGTAATTTCAAAGATATTAGGTACAGTATTATGTGAAACTTGACTTTTTTAGTCCTTTTAGATAGGTTCTTCTGAGAATAACTTTATTTTTACACCATTTAAGCTCCTAAAGTAGGTGGGTTTTTTTCCCTTATACACTGATGTCCTTAAGTCCCTCCAACACTTGTACTTTGGGTTAAGTTTTGAACATCTTTTATTTGATAGTGATCTTCCCAAAGACAGTTTGAAACCCCTACAACCATTCTCAGGTTACGGGATTTCCTCTGGCACTTCCTGATTTCCAACTGGGACCAATGTTCCCTCCCTCAGTATTGTGTGTGATGTTGCAGCTTTTTACATTGGTAGTTGATTGTGACTGGTTCTTCCTTTTTACAGACATCTGCATTGCACAAGGAATTATATTCACCTGAACCTCTTCACCTCTTTTATCCTTCGGGCTATATCTGTCTTCATTAAAGACTCAGTGGTGAAGTGGATGTACAGCACAGCTACACAAGAGCATCAGTGGGAAGGACTTATTGCCTTCCAGGTATGGGCAGATACTGTGGTACCTCTCAGGACACTGGAGTCATCACTGTGGTCTGTCTGCATGACAGCATGTCATTTCATGTTGTACAATGAGGGCTGTACAAAATGCTGTTCTTCAGTCCATGGAGTTTCTCTGAAACTTGTAGCATAATGTATGCAGATATGGTTGTATCACCCTGGCCTTGGTGTGTGTTGTGCTGTAGTATTAGATAGTGTTGGATGATAGGTTGGACTCGATGATCTCAAAGGTCTTTTCCAACCTGGTTAATTCTAGATTCGGTTCTGGTTCTGATTCTATTCTATTCTATTCTATTCTATTCTGTTCTGTTCTGTTCTGTTCTATTCTATTCTACCTCTGGGTTGTTCACCCCTACTAGACAAAGGAAACATGAGGTGGTGGATTATTTCTTTTAATATATTTTACATAGTGTATATATATGTGTGCATATATATATATAGAGAGAGAGAGATGTATCCAAATATCCATATCCTCATCTTATGCTGCAGGTTCATTTCTTCTAGCAGTGACAAGAGGGTACCCATTTCCCTAAGCCAGGACCTTTTAGAATAGAATAAACCATGTTGGAGGAGAACTTCGAGATCATCGTGTCCAACCTATCATCCAACACTATCTAATCCACTAAACCATGGCACCAAGCACCCTATCAAGTCATGTTCAGCCTTCTATAGACCAGTAGCCCCCCAGGTCCCTTTCTGCCTGGCCACTCTCCAGCCACTCTGACCCCAGCCTGTAGCACTGCATGGGGTTGTTGTGGCCAATGTGCAGAACCTGGCACTTGGATGTGTTAAATCTCATGCCGCTGGACTCTGCCCATCTGTCCAGCCTGTCAAGGTCCCTCTGGAGATCTCTCCTACCCTCTAACAGATCAACACCTGCCGGGGGCTTGGTGTCATCTGCAAATCTACTGATGATGGACTCAGTGCCCTCATCCAGATCATCAGTAAAGATATTAAAGAGCACAGGGCCCAGCACTGATCCCTGGGGCACACCACTAGTGACTGGCCTCCACCTGGGTGTGGCACCGTTCACCATCACTCTCTGGGCTCGGCCCTCCAGCCAGTTCCTAGCCCAGTGCAGAGTGCTCCTTTTGTGATAGGACTGTCCATCTTCTGTAATGACCAAAGTTGATCGTTCTTGGAGTTCTTTAGAATTTGTTCATGATGCAAAAAAGGGAAGCATCTATTTAAAATGCAAATTTGAAAGCATTTAGAAAAGCTTTGGAGGAGCAGGCTAGTTAAATACTTCTAATTGAATGGAGAGGATATACAACTCTTGTGTGTATGATGAAAGCATGCCTTTCCCACTTCAGACCTGGAATACAAAATGTGCTTTACTCTTCAAAGAAAGGGATTTTCATTATCTGTGTAACTCTTGTGATTCTAGAATCATGATTACAATGTTTGCTGCTGCAATACAGGGTTGGGATTGTAAAGGGTATAGTTTTCTGAAGCTCATTCTTTTCTGACATTCTGCTTAAGGTGTAAGCACTATTACCATGTAGTAAGTCTTGTTTGATGATTGATTTCTTCTTATCTGCAGTGTGTCGACTGGCAGAAAATAACACTGTAATGCATATCTTAAATGGTTTGGAAATGTTCACACTGGATTGTCAGTTATTCCCTTCTTCCAAAAAAGAACCCCTTAGGCTATATACTTTCACACATGGTTTATGCAGTAGTGGCTTCATTAGATTTGATAGATACATTATGTGGATAATCAAATTTCATACTTATCTAAAGCCATGCTGACCACCTCTTTGTAATTTATCTGCTAAGAGAGATTTTGCACTTGAATGTGATGTACTGCACAAAAAATCAAAAGTCCTTTGATTTGCGAAATAGTCAGCATTATGGCATCCACTGTTTGCTCTTAGATAAATGCTCAGCTGCTGAATATAGAGTAGCTTGGGAGAATGAAAAGATTCACGGACTGTGGTCAAAGCAGTACCTTTCACTTGCTCTCGTTTTCCTCTTCCTATTGTGCTTATCAAACTATAATCCATTGTTTATGGAGGGAAAATGCAGAACATGTATTTTTGAAATTTATTTTTGTAGTAGGAATGTTGTTAGAAGCAGTGTCTGTCTATTCCTGGTTTCTGCCCCTTTGGTACTCAAATGTGATTAGATTAGCAAGTGTGGTTTTGAAGAGCAGAGTAGGAGAGAGAAAACCAGGCTTTTGGGTTAGTATCCCTCAGCCCCTGCTGGATTCATCTGGGCTGTGCTCTCTTCTACTGCAGGAATCACTCAGCTGCCGCTTGGTCTTTGTGATGATGCAGTATTGTGTGGCTGCAAACTACTATTGGTTACTGGTGGAAGGCATGTACCTGTACACTCTGCTGGTACTTTCAGTCTTTTCAGAGCAGAGGATTTTTCGGCTTTATCTCTGCATTGGCTGGGGTAAGTTGATCTTTCCGTATGTCCAACTGGGGCTGAGTGCACCAACATATGGTATAATAGGAAAAAAATACTGTGTGTCTATCACAGTGCTACCCATTTTAAGTCCTGTACTCCCCATTCCCTTTTTGTTCCCAATCCCATGCCTTGTTTGAGCTTGAAGGTACTGGGCTGGCACAGCTCCTGGATGCTTGCAGCACAGAAGCTGTGGGTTCATAGCACAGGGAGTGTGTGACAGAACAGAAACTCCCCAAACTGATGGTAGGCATATGGGAGTTTTCCTGCAAGTCTTCAACTTCCCAACACACTAAATGTGTGATTCCAGGTGAGTCTGGACTTCTCTAGTCTGCTATGCTTCATCTTGTGAAAATTTCCCATTGCATTGAAGGACAGATGTGTTAACTGCTTGTGGTGGAAAGCAGCAATGACACCTCCTGTCGGGTCAGGGATAAGACTGGCAGCATAAGCTAGGGACTGACGAAAAAAGCTGCTGCTAGCAGGGAATTGTCAGGTTCGTTGTGTGGGCAGAGCAGGTCAAGTGATGTTGGGAAAAAGAGTGGTCAGGGTGCATGTGCCATAGGCACGTGTCTGCTTGAGATTAAGGATTGTAATGCCTTGAAATCAGTTGGTTGAGCCAGAGTTGCCTTCTGTAGAAATGTTAAAGCTTTGACTCTTTCACTGCCCAGTTAGCCTGAAAATACATTACTGTTCAGGATTAATCCTGGTTTTGGAATGATTATTGCATTCTCTCACTTCCTCTTCTCCCCCGTCCCTTTTTGGTGGAAATCAGGTGACTTTTGGAAAGCTGAAAGTAAATCCAAGTAAACACTACAAGTGTTTTCACAGATACTACTTTGAACATTGACTTTGTTTGACTGTCCTCGCTCTATGAATCTGCCATCTATGAATATTCTGGCAAATTAGCTGACTGGTAAAATGCATATAAATGGCAATCGTGAATTACTCAGTTCTACCCAACAGTGATACATAAAGGAATAAATTAATACAACTAGTGGCAGTTTCCTGCTGGAGAGTTTTAAAGTGCTGTATCTCACATGATTGTTATTTAAGGGACACACAACAAAAGGGACAGCATCATGTATAACATTGGGACTATGTATGTTATAATAATAGCCTCATTTCAGAGATTTTTTTTTTTAAAGGCTGGGGAACTGTCCTGAAGTGCTGACAGGGGTCATGAGAGGAAATGAAAAAGGAATTAGAGTAAAACTATACCTAAACAAATCCTGAAAAGTATAGTTTTGGTTTAGAAGTAAGGTATGGGATGGTTTTCATTTTAATAACTTCTAGTGAGAGCTTGTTTCTTGCAAAAGGAGAAGGCAGACCCAGAAGATGCTATTTTGGTTTTATTTCTCCCTCACAACAACAGTTATACTACTGTGTTTTGAGTTTATGGATGAATTTGTGGAAATGAGTGCCAGTGCCAGAATCGGCACTGTATAGATGTGTTTCGTCCAGACATCCTAGAAAAGCTCTGCTGGTGACATTCAGTTCTCATCTGTACAGTTTCTTGTGATTCCAACCATGGCTACATGTACAAATCTTGCCAGTGATTCTCCATCTTCAAACACAAAAGCATTTTCTATTTGGGTGCTCTCAGATGAATTATATCAGATAACAGTTTTGTCTCTAGCAAGTAGGAAGATATAAAGATTGTCTTGGTTTCTTTCTTGCTGTTTTCCAGTGGTGATTTTTATTGGGGTGCTTGGGTGCCTCACCAGCTGCCTTTCTGCGGTATGCAATGCTCAGAATATTTTTTTCCCCAGGAGCATGATAGCCTCAGCATAATGCTGAGGCCTCATACAGACAGCAGGTTCCTGTTAGAGTTGAGAGAGTCTTACAAAAATAAATATTAATTTGATTCTCAGAGTTGATGTGATCCCCTGACCCTTTGTTTTGTTAATGAATTGTTCCTAAAAAGTATGCAAAAGTAGTGGCTTATGCACTTCTCAAAGCTGATGGTGGGGCAGGGAGAAACAAAGCAGAAACACCAGCAGAATCAACAAATGAAATTCTTAATACACTAGTAAAAGAACATGTAGATGAGCTGTCCCCTTCAATCTGGAAGTCAGCACAGCAGCTAAACAGAATGTTGATTCAGATAGTCAGTATTGCTTCTAGGGGGGGAAAATATTAAAACAAAAAAAAATCTGTTGCTATACATTGCTGGCACTTGGTACTTTGTTCCTGAGGCATATTATTGCTCTCTACAACTACCTGAAGGGAGCTTGTAGGCAGGTGAGGGCTGGTCTGTTCTCCCTGGCAAGAGGACACAAGAGGACACAATCTCAAGCTGCACCAGGGGAGGTTTAGACTGCATGTTGGGAAGAAATTCTTCATGGGCACTGTGATTGCCCATTGGAATGTGCTGCCCAGGGAGGTGGTGGAGTTGCCATCACTGGAGGTGTTTAGGAGGAGACTGGATGGGGTGCTTGGTTGCATGGTTTAGTTGATTAGATGGTGTTGGATGATGGGTTGGACACAGTGATCTCAAAGATCTCTTCCAACCTGGTTTAGTCTATTCTATTCATAAAACTAATCCTTGACCATGGATTTCACCTTCAAGAGAGGGAAAAAAAAATTGCAGGAGGAAAAGAGAACAACGTAACTACAGAGATTAAAAATACTACTTTATTGTTTGTTTGTTTCTCAGGGTTTGAAAGCTGCTCTTAATCAGGGTGACCATGACACCAACTCAGTGTTCATCATGAGCCCAAGTGAAGACTCATTAGACTTGACATTGACTTCAAGCAGCTGTATCTGTGTTGCACAAAGTGGTCTCCAGAGAAGAGCAGTTTGTTCTCTTAACCTTGCTGTATGCATCTTTCAGCAGCTTTTAGTGGAAAAGAGACCTGTTCACATTCAGAAGTGAGGGGGAGAAAGGAATAGGGAAATAACAGCAACACCCCACAGTGGCTGTATGACATTCAGGCAAGAAGAATGACAGGAGATAATTTTCAGCACCAAAGCCTAAGAAGAAAATTCTAATTCAAAGATAAACATTTTCTGAGCTTTTGTAACGATTTTATGCCCAAGTATACTTGTAGCAGGGGAACTACCATAAAATAATTTTTAAAAAGTCCCCTTCTTTCCCAGGCATGCCAATCCAGACTTACTCTAAGGAAGAATACTGTGAGGGAATGAAGCTATTAAAGGCAGGAAGCCTGGCTAGGTTTTCCAAATCTACATCCTGATAGCAGGGAATTGAAAGGAACGGAGCCAGTAAGAAAAATACCTTCTGAAGCCCAGTATGAATTCAGTGTAGCAACAGGGTGCGTTCATTGCTCTGACCACTTTCTGTCTGTTTTCAAATGGATAGTGTGTTTCAGACAAAGATGTGAAAATAGGTTTAGTGTCCAGGTTGATCTTGGTAGGAAATGCATCTGTCAGGAGCTTATCTTAATTCTCTTTACTCTTTGCCTTCTACATTCAACTCTTTCATGCTTTTCCTTACTTATAAAGAAAAAAATTCATCTTTCTCTTCTCACATCTTCAATGCTCTTACTCTTTCTATATCTACGTGTATTTATTTATCACTTCTTTCAGTTCCTCATCACATACTTCTTGCATTCATACATCAAGCAGTAGATCAAGTTAGACCATGCTGGATGGTTTCTGAGATAGAGAGGAGGATTTGAGTTCTGCTGTAGTATCTCTCTGATTTGTTTGCCTGATTATCTCAGAGGTCAGACTTCTCACCACATGGAAAACAGTCATGTCAGATTACACCTGAAATATGAGTTCATATGGAAACTCATCAGTCCTAAATGCTGTGTTCAGAATACGTCCTTATTATCCTCTGCAGGATAGCCATGTCCTATGCCATTTGAAACTGAACTTTATTAGCTTGAGCTGTTGGCTTACTTATTTCCTTATACACTTGACAGATCTCATAATCATCATGTAGTCTTCAAAGATTTTTGGTCAATTATCATTCTGCAACAACTAACCTGGCAGAGGCTATTAGGAGCAGGCTGTTGCAGTTTCTGGCATCTTCAGCAGTGACGCAGTGTAGACCGAAGTAGATGTTAAGATTGTCAGAATTCTTAGACCTTTCTGTGGTCAGTTAATCTGGGAAAAGATCAGTGTTGGGACTTTCTGTATGCAAAAAAAAAAAAAAAAAAAAAAAAAAAAAAAAAATTGAAACCTGAAAGAACTAAGAGCTCAGCCTATATCTTAGATTTAAAATTAAAGAACAAAAAAACCCAAACCAATCTGATTAAGGAGAATCACTGGGTTGGGGTTTTTTTGTGTCTGTAGGATTTAGCTCTTCTTATAGTAGAGAAGAATACAGCTCAGGAAAGAAGGGTTTTACCCCCTACAGATTTGCAGTGCAAGAAATCAATGATTTCCTTGTGACTTCTGCCATCAGGAACTGTGTATTTGCCCCATAAAGTGCTTACTCCTGCACACTGATGTTCATATGGTCCCTTACCATATTGCTTCTTAAGAATGCAATAACAAAGCACATTAAATGTTGCTTCCCTTTCTGTACAATGCACATACAGCATGGAGGTAGGCAAAGGCATTAGACCATCTCAATCCATCCTTGGTCAGAATTTTCCCCAAGCTGCTCTCGTTCCTTGTGGGCTTTTTTGATATTCCTTGTACCAAGTACTGGTTAGTTGATGCACTTCAAAACTATTTTTCAAGACCTAGACATTTCATAATTGAAAGAAATTTACTTTAGAGTCTTTAACATTGTAAAGCAAACAGTGACTGCAAACTTATTTGGCTTTCCTGTCTTCCCTTTATGCTCCTGATAAGTGACCAACTGTAGCATGCGCACTGCTAGGCAAGTGTGGGACCAAGCCTCTTCTCAAGACCAGATGCATCTCCTGGTTTTGCTGCAGCCACGCAGGCCCATGCCAGTACCACAGCCCAAACTTGGGACTTCTCGGCAAGGCAGCTTGTCCACACTTGCTATGTATTGTGTGCTGACATCTCCCTTTGCTCCTGGGGGTACATGGGGCTGAGTGTGCTGCAGGCCTGATACCGATGAAGAGTCTGAGCTTGGTGCTTCCTGAACACAGTGTAGCAGACCCACAAGCAGAAATATGGATGCAAATGTTTAGGTCAGAGTGCACTGTGCTTTCCTCTGCATGAATACAGAGGCTAGCAATGCTTCCAGAAAGTTTGTTCCTATCTGTGAAAATTTCCATGGAATGGTCGGTTTATGCCAGGTAGGAGGGTGGTGCTCTGTTGTTCGTTTTTCCATGCCTGTTTAGGCCCTAGGTGGGAGCCCAGGCAAAATGAGTTACTTGTATTCATTGCTTGAAGGTTAGATTCCTCCTCTAGCCATTGACAGCTTTCTGAACCAGGTAGAAGCTTCAACCCTGCCCTTAGTTAATCATTTCTCCTCATTACATGGGGGGTTTGCCCTTCTCTCTGCTTTTCCCTGTCTCATAATGCCAGTGTCAACGTTATCTCCTCTCTTCCCAGGTGTGCCAATGCTGTTTGTTATCCTCTGGGGAGCTGTCAAGTACCTTTATGAAGATGAGGGGTTGGTTTAGTTCTGATTTTTCGAGCTGTCTCATTTGTGCTGTATGTGTGCACCAGCAGGTCATTGTTTGCTTTCTGTTCAGTGTGGTTTGCTTTGGCAATGTGCTGAAACCTCACGTAATTGCTTTTGTTTTGTCTGAAGGTCTTGCATAACATTTCAGAAAGGAGCATACTTTTCTTTCTGATCAGAATTTTCTGCATGTCTGAATAAATCTATCCTTTTACAGGTCAAGCAAAGGTATGTTTTGGTTTTTGGTAGTTACAGTATCAACAGTAGAAGTCATCATACCTAACCAAGACCACTCCTGATATTGTGCTTTTGGCAGCAGCCTTTGCAGTTGTGCTTCAGAGGAAGGCAAAACCCTCCCATAGGATTCTGCCTGCAATTTGTAGTGGTTAGCTTATGCCCAGCAGGAGAGATAGGATTGCCTGTTCTTGTCAAAGCTTCCATTGTTTAAATCTTCTTAAAACAAAGACATATTCTCTGTCTAATTACATTAGTCTTGCTGAAGTCAACTGTATCACACACAAGACTGCTACCAAACACAACATAATCATTTTCCACTTTTACCATCATGACTGTTCCAAAAAACTGTCTGTATGTATTGTGTACCAAACAGCTTTGTAGTTTGTTTATTTGTTTGGATTTTGTTTGCTTAAAAAAAAGGAAGAATGTAGCTTCGTGTTCTCAGTGACAGTGACTGCCTGGGAGTATTTGGGTAGCTTTCTTCTTGATGAAAAAAATAATTTTATGCTATTTCCATTTTATTTTAAATGCACTATTAGGTGGCATTCTTAATTTCTAAACAATTGAGCCACCACTTTTCACAGATGGTCCTTTCTCCTTCCCTCCCTCCCCCTCCCGCCTATTTTTCCCTCCAGACATAATCCTTGCTGAAGAGATGCTCCAGTGTGAAAATTCACTATAATCTGAGCCATCACAGATTTAGTTGTGGGTTTTTTTCTGATATTTTTGAGTATTTAAGAACCTTTTTTTAATTTATGTTTTGTTTTTTCTTAGCACTGTGAAACAAAACAAAACAAAACAAAACAAACAACTGCCTTTTCAGGCTTGCACAATTCTAGGATTTTCTGACCTCAGGGCTGAACTGATAACATTCTGTAGTAAGATTGTGGCCATACTGGTGTGTATGGCACATTTTTTTGAAATTATGGGAATAGAGAATATGTGGCCTCTGAAAGGTGACATTCCTTGGCCATATCTTCCCATATCTTGGTGCAGAAAATGTATTCAAAGTGCTCATGCTGAGCCTCCTACATTATGTGGTGCTCAGAGACAATTTATGTTTTCTATTAAGGAAAACTGACACTCACTGCCTTCAGCAGACGTAAAAAGGGGCAATTTTGCACATTATTGAATTTTCTAAATCTTGTATAAATATTTGTAAAATACAGCAATAAAGAACCAGCAGCTCCTCTGAAAGGCAAGATTTCTATGCCTTGGGCAGGCATTTGCTGGAGCAGCCAGGGAGATCTTTCATGCTGTTTGCCATAACCCTGTCACCATGGATGTGCAGTGGGCTGTAAATTTCATTTGTGACTTAACTACTTCCCTAGCTGTGAGGAATAACTGGAAGTAAATGTGGTCAGGGCTGGGAATTTGAGGCAGCCCTATGAAGATAGCCATTTGAATGAAGGACTGGATCCTGCAAGACTTACTTCCAGACTGGCTCCTTTTTCTAATGCATGTGCAAGTGTTTAGAAAGCAGTTACTGTTTTAAAAGGTGAGCTATTGAAAAAGTCGTTGTCTAGATTATGAATACAATGAAAGGCAAGCTGTAGTTCTTACTCATTAGATGGCACCAAAAAGAAGTGATGCTTACACAGTTTTCTTTCTTATTTGGAATTAATTGTGGCAGAAAGATAGTTAGGCTACAGGCTTTTTTAAAAACTGAGCCACTCAGTTGTATCTCTTCAAGGTAAAAATTCAATGTTTTCACTTCTGGAACAAGAATAATGGATTGGTTAAAAAAAGGCAGAAACTTCCCAGGATCATTTATTTCATTGGGCCAATTCCTCATGGCCAGCTCTGAGGTTATTAGTTGCCAAGCATCTTCTGAGTGGTGCTGAACTGCAGGGACAGATCCTGAGCACAATAGAGGGTGTATTTATCAGTGTGGCAATTCCAGAAAGCACAAATGGACAAGAAATCATATACAAATCTATCAGTTTTGTTTTCTGGACACTTTAATAGCAGCGATGCTTTAATGTGGCTCTAATGGATTCTTCTTTTTTTCTTTAAGTTGAACATACTTGTATAAATTTTTAAATGGCTAAAACTGCTCTTTCCTATAGGAAGCAAATTAATGGATGCATAATTTTAGCAAAGTTAATGTAAAGAATCATTTCTCAGCCTCTGTCACCATCAAGAGATTTTAAAATTGCCTGTTTCCACTGCAGCTAGTCAGAAATTCCAGCCGTGCTTATTACCCTGTTGATCTTGAGGGGTTCAAATAAAATTAATTTCAAAAGCTCCATGAAGCTCTCCTCTAGTCACACATACCAATTAAGAATTAGTTCTGTTACTCAAATTCCAGCTGGGGTACGCTGGTGGTGCACAATAGGTACACCTCAGTTCTCCAGTATCTAAAATACAATTGAATTGTAAGTTGTGAGGCTGCTGGTTGCAATCATATCCTGAATTACATTTAAATTAAATTGAAAGGAAAAATGAAATCTTAAGCTCTTCTTGGGCTTTCAGCACTTGCAAAAGAAAATGGAATTGCCACAGCCAAGCTGCTTCACTTTCCTGTCTCTTTAGTGACTGCTGGTGAGTCTGTTGTAGCATGGATCTGTACCACATGCCACACGATATGCTAGTTCTTCTCAAGTTGACCTGCTTATTAAAAGGCTGGGGAGTGTTTTACTTTCCAGCAGCACTACCCAAGCTGAAGTTTCACACAAGCTGAGCTGAGCATATATATGTTTTGGCAGATGCGATTTGAAGATGAAGAGAAACCTTTTTTATGAAGGAATCTGTTTTCTGTAGTGCTGTTTCAGAGTTTGTTTCATAGCGTGTGTAGCTCAGAAACAAGCTGGCTTCACTAACTATTGCTTTTGAGTAGTGATGAGCAAAATGGCAGGAGGCTAACAAAGTTATGTTATAGAAATATCAAGATTGATGTGGCTGTAGTAACAAGTGAAGTGGCATGCAAACACTGCCCACCAGCACCTGGGCCATTGTGCACATGTGGCACATCATACAGGTGGAGGTGGGTGACTCTGGCCAGAGTGGGACCTAAAAGAACTAGTGTTCACTTTGAACCAGTGATCCTAGACTGTGGCTTTCAGACATCACTTCTCTTGTGATAGTTATCTAATATTGTTCAAGGATACAGGAATTTAAAAAGCTAAGATGAGACTTATGGGGAAAATTAAGTATTCTCTTGCCTGCAGCATGTTACTTGGCAGAAGGCTCAGTTGGCCAACTTCACTTCCTTACAACTTTTAAAACTCCCTTTGGCCCTAAAACCTGTGCATACACACTGAAGGAATTGGGAGTTTGCTGACTTAGTTGCCTTCTCCTAGTTGAAATTAGTAGGTCCTTTTTGAGAATAAGAACAAATAAAGTAGCTGACTGAACTAAATATTGATATGAGAAAAGAGATGGTAGGTAATAGGATAAAGAACAGTTAAATAAAAGGATTGGAAATTGGAGACTCAAGAATAATAAAAATATAATACAGAAAGGGCAGGAACCACGCAGGAGAGGTCTGACTCAGACAGGCTTCCCCTTTTCTCATTTCAGCCACATGACAAATTTGACATTGGTTTTAATGGAATAAATCTTCACAATTAACTGATGATAACTCAAAGCAAATTGTGGAGAAGAGCTAGCCATTAGTGGGCAAGAAAGGCCAGTGAGTGAGTATTATCCAGTTGGATTATAATAGCTGCAATAGTACAAAGCATTCAGTGTTTCTAAGAAGTGACTGCATCTGTTTCCATGTCAGCATGATGTGCTTTCCTGGTATCCAGTCCTCAGTATTTGTTTTCTATCTGCATTACTGTGACAGAATGAAAAGTTGAAGATTGTAGTAATGTACTGAAGCTTTTTCTTCTTGTCTCCTCCTTTTTGCCATCTTTCTAGTTGTTGGACCAGAAACTATAACATGAATTACTGGTTGATCATCAGACTGCCTATTCTCATCGCTATTGGGGTGAGTATGGGACATGTGCAACAAGTTGGCAGACTTCCATGAGAACAGGACATGATATAGTACAAAGAGCAGATGTGCACATGACTGTTGTGTTTGTCCAAAGGCTAATAAACTTTGAGGGTGGTGACATTTTAATTCAGAAATGTCTTTATGAAACCAAATTGGTTTCTGTCACTGGAATTCACAGCTGGCATTTTGTTTGTTTAATTTGGCCACATACTGTCACGTTGTAGCAGCAGCACATGATAACAGAACAGCATGCTGTAGCAATCCTATTAAATCCCCTGTGCAGAAAGCTGTAACAGGTAGTACAAGGAGGTAGAGGATAATATTCCAGATACTGGACAACAGAAGAACAACAAATTGTGTGGTATTGTGCAGAAATGCCACATTCTGCTGCCACAATACTGTGTCAACCACCTGAAGGGAGGTTGTACCCAGGAGGGGGTTGGTCTCTTCTCCCAGGCAACCAGCACCAGAACAAGAGGACACAGTCTCAAGCTGCACCAGGGGAAGTTTAGGCTGGAGGTGAGGAGAAAGTTCTTCACTGAGAGAGTTGTTAGCCACTGGAATGGCCTGCCCAGGGAGGTGGTGGAATCATCATCCCTGGAGGTGTTCAAGAGGGGACTGGATGTGACACTTGGTGCCATAGTTTAGTCATGAGGTCTGTGGTGACAGTTTGGACTTGATGATCTTTGAGGTCTCTTCCAACCTTGGTGATTCTGTGATTCTGTCAGTCTCAGCCTTCCAGACTAGGAAAACAGGACAGCCCATACCTTTACTCTCACTCCCCAGAGATGTAAGCTTGCTCCTCTGCTTTTTTTTTAGTGAACTGCCTGTGTTTTTCAAAGGTGACCTGTGCATTCACAGAGAATCCGGTACAATAGAATTCCTTAGCAAGGAGCTGGGTTCCTTGGCAAATTCTGCAGCTGCAAAGTAGTAGGCTGCACAAGAATCTACACATGCATACACAAACTATCTTCTTTGAACACTTATGCACACGTTTCTTCATGATGATATAAATGCTTTTTTGATTTCTCCAGGTAAATTTCCTGATCTTCATAAGAGTTATATGCATCATCATCTCCAAGCTACAAGCTAATTTGATGTGCAAAACTGACATAAAATGCAGGTATGTCGTGCAGTGGTCTGACACTTTTCATGCCCATCAGAATGGAAGTAAACTAGGAGGTGCATGAAAGGAATGGATTAGCAAAGGTGGTTAAAAATCTCAGGCCTTGGGTAACACACAAGTGTCATGCCTCACATTAGTATGACTGCTTGGACAGTCCTCAGAAAACCCTCCTGGCAAAGCTAGGGTAGGCATTTCATCTGTGTTACAGGTGAACAGAAGACTTTATCCCATAAGCCCTTCTTGGGCTTTCGGTACTTGCAAAAGAAAATGGAATTGCCACAGCCAAGCTGCTTCACTTTTCTGTCTCTTTAGTGACTGCTGGTGAGTGTGTTGTAGCATGGATCTGTACCATATGCCACACAATATGCTAGTTTCTCTCAAGTTGACTTGCTTATTAAAAGGCTGGGGAGAGTTTTACTTTCCAGCAGCACTACCCAAGCTGAAATTTCACTCAAGCTGAGCATGTTTTGGCAGATGCGATTTGAAAATGAAGAGAAACTTTTTTTGTGAAGGAATCTGTTTTCTGTCGTGCTCTTTCAGAGTTTGTTTCATTGCTCTCTACAGCTTCCTGAGGAGGGGAAATGGCGAGGAAGGTCCTGAGCTCTTCTCCCTGGCTTCCAGTGATAGGACACATGGGAATGGTTCAAGGCTGTGGCAGGGGAAGTTTAGGCTCGATATGAGGAAACATTTCTTTACTGAAATGGATGGGCATACCCTGGAACAGGGTTCCAGAAAGAAAGAAAGGAGGTCAATGCCCCAAGACTGTCAGTATTTGAGGCATTCAGATAGCAGTATAGGTCCCTTTCTAATGAAATATTCTCTCCTGTCCTATTCTTATTAAAAAATAAAAAATAATATGAGGGATAGAAATAAAAGCTTTACCTTCAATGAAAATCAAGACTGGTCCTTTTGAGTATTGCTTCTTGCTCTTGCCAGTTCTTATTCAGTTCTCTTCTAGGGCAAAGAGAGTAACTTGCTTACAAGTTGGGTTAATACTTGTAGGTTTCTTGAGGCTGGATTTGGCCAGCAGGCAATCTCAAACACATAGCTTTAGCCTATAGAAAGTGTGAAGCTAGAATTATGCCCTTACTTGGCAGTAGCATGAGCATCCCATGCAATGGGTGGATGTTGCTGTTTACCCCTTATAATGCAAGCTGGGGCTGGTTTTGCCATCTGTCTTTGTCCTCCGCAGCTCTGGGCTGAGTACCCACTCTGGAAAGGAGGGTGGAAGGGGGCCTTGGCCAAACATGTTGGGCCAAGTTCTACAGTATTTGGGGCATAATTCTGGGCATATGGTACCTTCACCACAATGCCCTTATAGAAAGTTCCTCTACATCTTTCCCATAGGCCCACAGTGGGTACTGGAAGGCCACCACAGGGTCTCACAAGAGCCTTCTCCAGCTTAAAAAGACCCAGTTCCCTTAGCCTGTCCTCATAAGAGATGTGCTCTAGCTTTCTGATCATTTTTGTAGCCCTCCTCTGGACCCTCCAACAGATCCATGTCATTCTTGTGTTTGGGTCTCCAGAGTTGGATGCAGTAGAATAGAATAGAATAGAATAGCCCATTGGAACAGGCTGCCCAGGGAGGTGGTGGAGTCACCATCGCTGGAGTTGTTCAGGAGGAGACTTGACAGGGTGCTTGGTTGCATGGCTTAGTTGGTTGGGTGGTGTTGGATGATAGGTTGGACACGATGATCTTGAAGGTCTCTTCCAACCTGGTTAATTCTATTCTATTCTATTCTATTCTATTCTATTCTATTCTATTCTATTCTATTCTATTCCATTCCATTCCATTCCATTCCATTCCATTCCATTCCATTCCATTCCATTCCATTCCATTCCATTCTATTCTATTCTATCTCCAGAGATCCCTTCCAAGCCCCAGCATTCGGTGATTCTGTGATTCATTCACTCTCTTCTTATTGGGACAGACTTTCAATTTTTAATGCATAGAATGTTTCAAGAGCGAGATGTCAGGTTTATCACAGAAATGTGAAGGATTTATTTTTCAGGTTTTGATCTGTTGGTCTAGTTTGAAGTTAAGTATTTCAATGCTGGAGTTCTCGAAACAGCACTTTTTTGGTGTGCTCTTATCACAGAATGGGGTTGCCTTTTATGTTACCCACTTTCTTTACCTCACAAGGAAGTCTGGAAATCCTAATGTGTATTTAGAGCTCAAGGCAGAGCAAAAGGACTTATTTTAATGAGTTGTAGATTTTGCTTCCATACTTCTTTTAAATGTATATAAGACCTTTATTTGCCAAGGTAAAATTTGCTGTGGTGGAAGAGGGGGAATTTTCCAGTTGTGATGGATAGAAGCCTTTTGGAAATCTAGCTGTAAATTTATCCTGTCAAGGGAGAAAGCCCTTGGCCTCATGATTTCTGCAAGCAGCAGGAAGGTTTAATGCAGGTGAGCCATTTCTCAGACATGCATGTTTATTCATTTCTACATGTTGCTTGTTCAAAACTCTGCTGTGTAAACAGGCTTTGTCAGAAAAGGATTTAACCGGCAACAGAGCCTTCTTCCCTGATAAAGGTTATCGTCTTGGTGGCTCATTCAAAGTTGGTGGTGACAGCCAGAAACTTTGAGGAAGCCTTTTATCCAGAAGTTTTCAGTTTCCTGATGATAACAAGATTAGTAGTCAATGATTGCTGTATTGTAATTTCTTTTCTCTCCCCCTTCTTTTCTGCTCAAAGACACTGGAAAAGATTTTGGGTGGAGGGAATACAGACCTGCCATGTTGGAATGTGTTCTTTTAAAAAAGGACCAATCTAGGTGTCCAAGAAAGTCACCAGTTTAGATATGTTTGTGTATAGAAAGAAAGAAAGTGTTTTGCTCCTAGGCCAATCCTTTCTTCACCCATTCCTTTGATGAAGAGAAGAGCTCACTGTTCAGTGTAGCTGCAAATCCCTTTTCTCTACAGAACTGGAGTACTCAGCAAAAGGATTTTCTTTAGGGAGGTCTTAATTACTCAGAAAGCCTTTTCATAGGAATTTGCATGGCTTCCTGTTTAAGGTCCAAGTATCCCATCTAGAACCATTAGCATTCCTTAAATGAGCTAGGGGATTGCTACACACTTGCACTATTGTTTAAACAAGGCAGTGTCTGTCTCCCACTTCTACCTCTATCTCAGGCAGGTAGTGGTGGAGCAGAGCCTCTGTCATGAAACTTTCTGGTAAGCTGCACGCTTAAAAAGGCTCCCTATCCCCTGATGCAGTGGTCTGCTTACATCCACTAGAGAGCTGCATTTCTGCTTACCTGTATGTGTAAAATGTTTAATTACAATAGTTGGTTTGATTCACTATCTCTTGGTCCTTGTATATGAAGGACATTGGCAGGACAGTGGATGAGCTGACAAGAGCCTTGCCTGTGGTATGTAAAATCCCTCTGCGGCAGTACAGGATGGTCATTGACTAGAGAGAAGGCACTTTTACAGATGACCCAGGGATGCTAGAGAGCAACAGGTAGAACTCAATTCAGTGTGCCCTTGTGACAGCACATGCTGGCTGCATACCAGTCCACACTAGGAAGAACATATCCAAAAGGTCCAGGGGGTGACTGATCCCCTCCATTCAGCACTTATGAAACTGCTTCTAGAGTCCAGATTGAGTTTCCCCATACAATAAAAACAATGTCCTGTGCATCAGTTTTGCACTGAGCTAGTTCAGTGGCTGGACTGGGCAGCAAGGAAAGAGGTACTGAAAACTGGTTATTCAGTCTAGAGAACAGAAGACTAAGCAAGGATTTAATTGCAGTGTCACGCTAACTAATGGTGATTATTCAGTAGATGGAGCTGGAGTCTTTTTGAAGGTTCATACTGAAAGACCCAGGGGCAGAGATCACAAGTTACAGCAAGATAAATTCCAATTGCATATCAGAGGTGATAAAAAATTCACAGTGAGAGTGGTTTGTCACTGAAAGAGTGGCTGTGGAGGACCTTGGAGATATTCAGAAGTTGGCTGGACACAGGCCTGAATAACTGGAGTTGGACCACAGACCCATCCAACCTGAATGATTACATGATTCAGAATAGCCGCCAACAGCCCTAGAGCACACAAGATTTAGCAAGTACTGACAGACCTGCTAGTTCAGTGAGTTTGTATCTACTGAATTGTAATAGATTGTTGTGAGATGTAGCTAGGTTCTGTGGTGCATGATAGCCCTATGGACTCTCATGTGAGGCTCAAGCATCTTCCATTATCTTGTTGGGTGGATAACATGTATGTCAGTTGAAAGAGGGTAGAGCAGCAATCTTGTGAATATTTTCCTGTGGTTGCATTCCTGAGTATTGCTCTCTCATGGGTAAAAAATCCTTTATTTTAGATTAGTTTGTCTTTTTTTCCTTTGCTGTGTCATTGAACTTGCCATTTAAATCATGCAGTCATCACTCACTTTAGGACAGTTTAACTGCTTTAACAAAGTGTTCTGCAGTAACAGTTACTTAAAATGATTTGAGGATCTAACACAGCACAGAGGTGGGAGGGAATAGCATGTACTTCTCCTTTTGCCAAGATAGTTTTTTAAAGATTCCTATTATTAATAAACTGTATCTTTCAGGCTCTTAACAAGGTAGGTTTTGGTCATCTTCCCTACTTAGAGGTGGGGCAAAGGGATGCACAGGAAAATGTCTTAGGTACAAGAAAGCACCTGGCCTGAGTTTGGAAGATTTTCTAGGTGAATAGAATAGAATAGAATAGAATAGAATAGAATAGAATAGAATAGAATAGAATAGAACAGAACAGAATAGACCAGACCAGGTTGGTAGAGACCTTCAAGATCGTCACATCCAACCTATCGTCCAACACCATCTAATCAACTACACCATGCAACCAAACACCCTATCAAGTCTCCTCCTAAACACCTCCATTTTTTTTCTCTTTGTGATCTTAGGTTGGCCAAGTCTACACTGACTCTGATCCCACTGCTGGGGACCCATGAGGTCATCTTTGCCTTTATTACTGATGAGCATGCCAGAGGGATGCTGCGCTTTGTGAAGCTTTTTACTGAACTCTCCTTTGCTTCTTTCCAGGTAGTGCTCACTCTATGGCCATGTGGATAAGATATTTGCAACTGCTGTTTGAGCACCTGCTTTCTCTCTCATTAGTTGCATATTCCCTGTACTTTATATTTCTCAATTTAGCACTGGATATCACAGGATTATGACAGTGGAAGGGAAAGTATGAGGACTGGTTTTTAATAGCCAACTTAGATGTTAAGTGTGACACAGTCTTATTTTCAACATCTTAAATATACCACAATAAACTAGTATTCCTATCCAACTATTAATATCTATTTCCTATGGGACTTCTCTAGGCAATAATGTAATTTCCTGTAATTGTATAATGGCACTGCTTTAAGCAAATATTGTGTTTTCTGCAGTGTTTCTGATACTCTTTGGAATATGTGCTGTGAGAGGTAGCTGTGTGAGGAGGAGGAGGAGGTAGCTTTACTGTGACGTTTATTTAGCTTTTGCCTACAGTAAGAGCATTTCAAAAGAGTCTCCTTGTCTAAGGGCATCATTATTTCCCCCATTTTCTTGCTTACCTTACCCCTTCCCCATTTATCAAGTACAGAGCTGTATTTAAGATCACTGTGAATTGCTCACTAATGTTTATAACTTGCAACCAGGTTAAGGAAAAAGATTAGGAAAGGAATCATTAGAAAAAAAATAACAGGTTGAAGCAAATAGTAACTCCTTTTTCCTAAGATCACCTGCTTTGAGGCATAATTTAGTCAGTCCTCTCCTCTGCTATCAGAGCTGACTGTCCCCAGTTTTCAGTGTTAAAGGGCGCATGCTAGTGTGAAGCCTCTAGTCCTCTGCTAGTTGGTTTGGTGAAGCGAGGGAACTGCTCTGCTCACTGCTTTTCTGTTTTTTGTTGATTCCAGGGCCTGATGGTTGCAGTCCTCTACTGTTTCATCAATAATGAGGTAAGAGAGACACTAGTTCCAATTTGCCTTATCAGCATCCACTATACAAAAAAGGAAATTGAAAATGGTCTTGAGCTGCTAAATTGTCCTTATTCAGGAATTTTACTTTTTCTACAGACTTTCATCTGTACAGCTACTTAGGATGACTCCTCAGACAAATGTTGTTGGAAGGAATTCAGACAGTATAATTTAGGGCTGCTGTTTGTAGATTGGAAACCTTGCAAGTTATCTTGTTCAGATTGTATGGTTTGCATTGCTGGAGCTTTTATTAAGAACTATAGCTGTTCTTCTTAAGCTGCCTCATAATGCTTCTTATGTGCTTGCTTTGGTGAATGTAGGAAGGAGCAGGGTCTGTTTTATTCTGAGAACTCAGCTCAGTTGGCTGGTGAGGTGATTTGGTTTCATGTGGTTTCCCTATGGCCCACCTACCTGACAACACCATCATTCTCTCATTCAAACTGAACTTTGTGGAGTGGTGAGTTCTTACAGAGGAGATGTAGTTAGGGCTTTGGGTCAGTTGATAGCAAGTACCATCTTCCATGGCTTCTGCCCTGTTGGGTGAAAGAGTATTGTTTTGTTTCAGTATTGCAGTAATCTCTAAATTGTTCCTAAGTGATTACTTTTATTCATTCAGCAGCCAGGTTGGCAAGGGAAGCAAACACTACTAATTTGGCAGTACATTATTAAGTTTCAATGTGTTTTGCATTCATGTAAAATCTGCTTTTAAACATGAGACAGTAACTCAAGATCACCTATTAAGAGACAGGCCTCATCAGAGAATTGGAATCAATGGTAAAATGTCCTACTTGTGTCATTATGGGCAGGCTAGAATCAACAGAAAAGCAGCAGGTGTCGCTGTTTTGGGTGACTGGCAAAAGTGACAAACATACATTTGTGGTAAGCAGAGTACAAAGATCAAGTTTATTCCTGCAAGCAACACATTTTAGCACAAAAACAAAAAGGGGGAGTTTAAGTTGCTCATTAGGAGAGGAATATTTCTTTTCACCAGTGCCTTTTCTCTTCTGTGCTGTTGAAACTGCTCCTGAGCAGTGAGGCGGCGGGGGGGTGAGAGGGGGAAGGGGATGCCGGTGTGCCCTCCACCTATTTATTCGTCTCCCTCATAGTCAAATCCCTCTTTCTTTCAACTACCCCTTTATTTCCTCCTCCTTTTTGTCATTGCTCCTGCTTGGTATCTTTCAGTGTGTCACTAAGTAAGCACCACGTAGTAGCCATATCCACAACCTCTTCATCTCCTTTCGATATGGCATTCCACAAATGTCTACCCAGCTTCTGCCACACAACGATGCTGAAAGCAGTAGTAGAGGAAGGCTTGAAACCTTGCTGCTTACTCCACAAAAGTAACCTTTGTAAGTCATAGTCTCCAATTTTTAGACCTCTATTTCAGTAACGATTTCCAGGTCCCAAGGACTGAGTCCTCTTCCTTTGTTAAATTTTGTCCCATTATGATCCCAGTGGCTCACCTACCTCACCCGGGCAGGTGTCAAAGTTCAGGTCTGGACCAAAGGCAGTTTACCCACTGCTCTCAGCTACACTGGGCTCCATCATCGCTGCCTCTGCCCGCAGCCTCAAATCACGTTTGTGGGTCACCAGTTGTTGGTGGTTTGGGTGACAGACAAAAATGACAAACACATGCTTGTGGTAAGCAGAGTACAAAGACCAAGTTTATTTCTGCAAAAAACACGTATTTGTATGCATGTTATGTCAGTGTGGCTACATCTGTTTGGTTAATAAGCTTTTCTCAAGATTCTTATTGGTTAGTGATACATTGATACAGTTACTTGCTGAGATAGGTCCAGGTTTCTTCTTCTGCTATTCTTCTGTCTCAATCTTGCAGCATCTCTGCCTCAAACAAACAACACATTCAGCCCAGGGACTCTCCAGACATTCAAGGGTACACGACAATGTATTCATTCACAGGTACATAACAATAGTTTCTCATGGATACACAGCAATATTCTCAAGGTCAGTCTCTTCTTGGCCTATCAAAGGGTCCACAGATCACAGTTTCCATCACAGGATCCATCACAATTTCCCACAAGCAGGTATCCTGAATTAAGCCCTGCAGGAGGCTGTTCACTTTTGTAGCTTGTGGGCAAGATTTTAAGTGAATGTGTTAATTGTACTGCTTACAAAAGTCAGAGGTGGGTAGCAGCAGGCCTTGCTCCATCATGAATTAGAGAATACTTCTTTAAAATGCCTTGCACAGTTCAAACAGGTGTACCTTAATTCTGACTTGCAGGACAGTCTGCTGGTGCATCATGTGTTTGCTTCACTTCAGCCTTTGCTCATACAGTGCTTGATGTGAGCGCTGATGGCAGCTCACAAAGCCAACTGTATCTTGGGCTGCATCAAAACATACAGGGCCAGCAGGCCTCTTTACTCTGAGACCTCGCCTGGAGTACTGCATCCAACTCTGGAGACCCAAACACAAGAATGACATGGATCTGTTGGAGGGTCCAGAGGAGGGCTACAAAAATGATCAGAAAGCTAGAGCACATCTCTTATCAGGACAGGCTAAGGGAGCTGGGTCTTTTTAAGCTGGAGAAGGCTCTTGTGAGACCCTATGGTGGCCTTCCAGTACCCACTGTGGGCCTATGGGAAAGATGTAGAGGAACTTTCTATAAGGGCATTGTGGTGAAGGTACCATATGCCCAGAATTATGCCCCAAATACTGTAGAACTTGGCCCAACATGTTTGGCCAAGCCCCCCCTTCCACCCTCCTTTCCAGAGTGGGTACTCAGCCCAGAGCTGCGGAGGACAAAGACAGATGGCAAAACCAGCCCCAGCTTGCATTATAAGGGGTAAACAGCAACATCCACCCATTGCATGGGATGCTCATGCTACTGCCAAGTAAGGGCATAATTCTAGCTTCACACTTTCTATAGGCTAAAGCTATGTGTTTGAGATTGCCTGCTGGCCAAATTCAGCCTCAAGAAACCTACAAGTATTAACCCAACTTGTAAGCAAGTTACTCTCTTTGCCCCAGCTTTGTAAGCTCATTGCTTTTTGTGTTTAAGCCTTTGTTGCTAAACTACACAGTTATTGCTAGTAAGTCTTCTCACTCCACTTGTAAGCAAAGTATCAGCCTCTGCAATCTGGAGAAGAAGCCAGACAGGGAAGGGCCGTCGAGCCTCAGTTTACCCCAGAAATCCGCAAAGGAGAGGCCTTTGCTGAAAGCCCCAGAAAGCTACAACGTCCTATTGCTCGGTCCCACCGCGTCGGAAGAGAGCCTGCCGTGTCTTAATGAGGACTGGCCCTCTGAGGGTAAGCCTTTAGACCAGACAGGGAAGGGACTAGCCCGAGTTCGGCAGTCTAAGCGTCTGCTACAGTTTTAAAAGCAGCAGACTGACAAGCCACAACTGTGTGTACCGGCTCGTACAAACAGGAACAGCGCCTGGTCTCATCTTGCATGACCCTTCCCGTCGCGGGAGGGAAGGGAGCTGCTTCGCCGCTCCACAGATGGGGGGCAACTCAAAGCCGGGACTACCCACGAGAGAGGGAGTCCCGCCAGTTCCTTTGAGCCAAGGGGGAGCCGCAGCTCCGTGTAGCAGCGCCCCTCATCCGGAGCCACTTAGCCGGCCCCGGCACAGCGCAGGCCGATCCCGGAGGAGCCCGTCGCTGCTCCAGGCCAATCCCGAAAAGTCCCACTCGCCGCAGCACAGGATCGAGGGCGTCCGAGCCTGCGCACCGGGAACCATCACCCTGCTCTGCAGTGCAAGCCGACTTTGCGAGGCCCGACCCCAAAGGGCTCGGCTCCACCCTGCAGGACCGCTCCCCAGGATGCCAGCAACAGCCCTGCAAGTCCGGAGCCCCCGGCAGGGACCAGCCCTAGCAGCCGCAGTCACGCTGTGGGACCGCTCCGCACCGCCCCGTCCGCTCCCAAGCAGCAGCTCCTGGAGGGACTGCGACCCCGAGAGACCGTCCAAGCCCTGCTAAGGGAGCCCACTGACCAGCTAGCCTATGTCTCGCTCCATCTCCGCTGCCGCGGGAGAGAGAAGACTGCCCCCGCTGTCACCATCTGGAAGGAAGCCCCCCAGCGGGCCCGCCGGCAAATGTCAGCCGCAGCCTCGACCCCGGGAGTCCCCCACCCTCCGGAACAGACCAGCCCAAGAGCCAGCCCTGGGTGACACCAGCTCGCCGTAACCTAGCAACTTGCTTCACTACGAACAGAAGACACAGTGTATCTTTTCAGTTTCACATATGCAGCATCCACTAACATTCAGTTCAAAATCTCCCGCACTTAGCTCGCGTGGCAATTTCTCGTTCGAGCCTCTGACGCTTTGCAATCTTTATGTAAACAGTTAAGCAGCCGCCAACGTCTTGTTGAGTCGCCCTCTGGTGGACAAACCATCGAATTGCACCCTTCGTTCCTTTAATTCTGTAACTATTCTAACTGGGTTCAAATTGTACATATGAAACCAGTTATGGGCTATATCTCACAGTCGGGCACTATAATCTGTATATAAAATAGTGATTAAACAGTTATTAATAATTTTTATACTTTTAAAAAATAATATTTTGATTTAATAATTGATAATTAATAACCTCTTCATGACAGGCATGTGGTGACAGGACAAAGGGCAATGGTTTTAAACTAGAGTAGGGTAGATTTAGATTAAATATTAGGAAATGTTCTTTACTGTGAGGATAGTGAGAGACTGAAATAGGTTGCCCAGAGGCTGTGTATGCTTCATTCCTGGAGACATTTAAAATCAGACTTAGAGCAACCTGGTCTAGTTGGAGGCGTCCTTGCCCATGCAAGGGGGGTGGAACTAGATGATCTTTAAGGTCCCTTCCATCTCAAGCCATTCTATGATCCTCCGGACAGCTTCAGCCAGGCCTCTCATGATTTAGTGCCCAAATAATTTCCTCCATCTGGTATGAGGTAAGGGTACATCATAGCTCAAACCTCAGACAGGTAGGCTTGTTTCATTTGAGGGAACTTGCTGTGAAGCAGCCTGTCTACATTTCTAAGAGGTCCTCCAAATATTATTCTATTACAGTTCTCCTGCCTTTGCAATGTAATATGTAAAATCTAACTACAGTGTTCGTGGCTTCACAGAAAGCTGATGAACAGTATCGAATGAATTATTTTGCTTGTTCCAACTCTTGTTAAAAGAAGGGAGAAAGATTTTGTCAAGCCCAGTCAGCAGCATCTGTAGAAGAAATGCAGACTTTGATTAGGTCAAGTCTCTTCCATTTCTTTCCTGAACTATATGAGACCTTTTTCTTAAACTGAATGAGAAACTGTTTTTCTTCTGACAGAGTCTATGTGCTCAAGTGACTATCCTTGTTTGCAGTACGGTCTATATTTTCACTTCTGTCTGGGGCTCACTGACTCCCTTTCTTTTTCCTTAACCATACAGAGTGAAAGTTTTTTTCATGTCCTTGTGCCAGATCAAGAGCAAAAATTAAAAGTGATATTCATGTCCTTTTATGTACTTGTGGGAAAACATTAAAATATGCTCATATTTCAGTTGGAAAATTCTGGATTTTCTCTGATACTGCTGAGAAGCTAACAGCAGGGTCTCATCAGTTTGCCTGGTATCTCCAATGTTCTTTGTAAAATGAGCTGGGCTTAATATGACCACTTTTTTCTGAAGTTAGTGTTGCTTTCCATAAGAAATATTTTAAACCACAGAAATGATGTATCTTTATACCAGAATTAGTTTATGCTGGTTGAGGCTTCATTCTCTCTAATCTTGCTTCTCTTTTTTGTCTCCTTCCTATCACAATGGAAATACACTTCACTCTTCTACATTTAAAAAATCCATCTGGATTCCAGGACTCATGGATATTTAAAAAAAATAATTACTACTAAATCTTCCCTTTTCCTTTTCATTCTCTATATAGTCTATTTAGGAAGAGACTGGATGAGGCACTTGGTGCCATGGTTTAGTCGATTCGATGGTGTTGGATGATAGATTGGACTCGATGATCTCAAAGGTCTTTTTCAACCTGGTCTATTCTATTCTATTCTATTCTATTCTATTCTATTCTATTCTATTCTATTCTATTCTATTCTATTCTATTCTATTCTATTCTATTCTATTCTATTCTATTCATTGAACTCCTCCAACAGCTCCTTTCCATTGAATTTCAGATTGACTTTCCTTTCACTGTGATTTGTTGAGATGTCTTTTTGCCAATGTTTAACATTTTTGTCATAAGATTCCAGGCATTCACAACATTCTTGCCCATTAGCTCCATTCAGCTCAGTCAGCTTCTCATACCTCTTCCCTTTCTCTTTCAAAATACTCTACATATTTACATTTTTTTTTCTCCACTTCCTCTTTCTCATGGGAACTTTGTTCTTGGTTCCTTTTTTCCTGTATAGCTTATTTCTGGGGAATCTTGTCCCCCTGTGGAAGTTACTGAACTTGCTGAAAGATCTACAGGTCTACTTCTGTGCTCAAGAGCTGACTCTTTACAAAATAAATCTTAATCTATTCCCTTTGTCATACATTCATATCTGTCTAGGTGAAAATGGAAGTTGACATGGACGGCAGAGCTGTTCTTTACCCTTTTCCTAACCTCTGGAGAGAAAACTAATATTCTGTCATTCAGATCAATTTCTAAGACATCATCTCTGAAAAACAGTCTTTTGTTCAGGTCTTCCCATTTACTTCATCTCAATCATGCAGGCTATTTGTATCATACCTCTAGGATACAGCCTGTCATGTCCAGCTAGACTGGAAACTCATTTTCTCCCTTTGACTGATTCTAAGATATTAGTTTCTATTGCTCACTGACTTACTCTGTCAGTAAGTGCATTTGTGCTCTCTTTCAGGATTTGCCTGTAAATGTCTGGGACTTTTTTTCTGATGTTGCCTATTAAACTAGTTATTTTCCATGCCCACAAAAGATGCCAAGTACTGCAGTGGTAATGTGAAGACAGTGCAGTCCCTATTTCGCTGTTTGCTTTCTGTACTTATCAGGCTGTTCTCTCTCGTTCTATTCCCAGACACATTGCCTTTTTCTGGTGTGTTTGTGCAGCTTTGGATGTAACAATTCACAGTTACCACAGTAAAATACAAGCTTCTATCTCAGCATTTTTCCTTCTGTCCTGTTTGGATGTGATACCAAAGAGACAGATTTAATTGTCAGAGATACAGCTGGTTCCCACCAGCACAGTATCCAATACAAGTGCTGCAGCCTGAGGCTGACAAGAAATGCCAGAGGTAACCACCAAGGCAAGACAATTGGTTGTGTGAGGCTTTGTTCCTCTCTTAGGGTTGCCTCCCAGATTCAGTACATCACAGGCAAAGACAGACATAGAATGGCTGGTTCCTTAGGAAGTTTTCATCACAATATGGATGTTCCAGCAGCCTAGGTTTCAGCCTGCACTGGAACTGCCATCAATCTATTTAGCCTCTTGGTGCTTGTTACCAGACCCTAAAAAGAAACAAAAAGGAACCCTCCAGAGAAAGCTCTGAGTGACCCATGTACAGTGACCGTACTTCCAGGCTGAAGTACATACCATAATGAATTGATTACTGTACTTACACCCCTGCCTTTTTGTACAGTGAAAAAGGTTCAATTTTGTGTCTTCTGCCTTACATGTTAAAAGCTAATGGAGGTTCTTACTTCAGTCAAGTGACAAGAACTCTGCCATGGAACAGGAAGATCTAAATTCTGTTCTTGTTTAGCAGTTACAAGACCCTGGATAAGCTTCCAAATGAGTACAGAGGTTACACATTTTAACTCAGAACATGTGACTGGATGAGCATATTTTGCAGTTTAAAAAAAAAGTAGTGGATGGAGATATTGCAGTTGCTATTATAAAAGAAGGGGGAAAGTACAGTCTTTAACAGGCTTAATTGTTGGGTGTGTTTTTTTTTCAATTCAGATTAAATCTTCAGTTTTGAATGGAATAAAAAAAAACTTCTAAATATTCAAAGAATTAAAAATAAATTAAGACATTATATTTTTTTTAATCAAACTGGAAGTTAAAACAGAACTCTTGAGAACACCTGTATTGAGCCAGAAGCCAGTCTTTTCATGGCTGATAAACAAAATCAGCTTAATTTGTTAGTGCTGTTAGGATATAGATTACATGCAGTGTTGCAGCTGAATACAATTTAGAATAAAATAATGAAGATTGCCTAGTGCATGAAAGAGCTTTATTTCTACAAGTATTATTTAAAATACAGAGTACTGTACAATGGACTGAGGAGCTAATTGGATAACTAGAAGCAATAATCTTGCCGTTTTAAAGCATTGCCATGGTGTCATGGTGTCTTTATTTTCCCCTTTGCTCTTATCTAATACTCATGTAAATCTGATTAGCTCCACATTCATTCCTCTTATTTCCTTCTTTGCTTCTGTTAGGTTCAGATGGAGTTTCGGAAAAGCTGGGAGCGCTGGAGATTGGAACACCTGTATGTCCAGAGAGACAGCAGTATGAAACCTCTGAAGTGTCCGGCCAACAGCATCAGTAGTGGAGGCACGGTAGGCAGTAGTGTCTATGCTGCCACATGTCAGGCCACATTCAGCTAAAATTTCTGTAGGTGAATCAGACTGAGAACAATGAACTGTATAATATACCTGAAAGACCCTTAAATACCCAAGCAAGTGGCTTAAGTATGCCATCTCCAGTAAGAAACTTAAGCATATGCTGCTTATTGCCTGCAGGCTTTTAGACAGTTGGACAAAGGTTTCTGGGGAAAACAATCTGCTAATGTAATCAACACATCAGAGGGGAAAAATAATCACATCTAATGCTAGTTAAAAGTTTCTTCCTGTTTTGCACAGAAAGCCTCCAGGTGCCCAAAACTTAACCATAGCATTGATCCAGTCTGAAACCACAGGGTCAATGGCTTATTACTGTTGAGTGGGTGAGCTGTGTGATCGACTGATTCAATTTGCAAGGATACAGAATATGGTTATTTTGAAAAAAATGTATTTAGACTTCCATGGGGATAGGGTAGGGTGCCATCAACAGTTTTACAGAAAAATAACTTAGTGGGACACAACTCTTGCATTTTAGGGAAGAATCAGTTTTGCAGTCAAAGTTTCCCAAAGCTGAAGATGAAAATATGCTCTACCTGTTTTCTGGGTAGGGGATGAACAGTATTCTTAAGGTCTGTCAATACAACAGGTAATGTAGTATATACTTCTTGATGCTCTTGTTAAGTTTCACTTGGGAAAAAAGTAAACCAAACCCACTATGTGATAGAGGCCCCTTTTGCTATTAATAGGTGCATATTATCTCTGTTAACATAGATGGAGATATCCCCTGAAGGCACGACCCTTCCCATTTTTATATCTGGTACTGTCCATTTGGCACACGAGTGTTAACAGGGACAGGATAATGGCATGTGTTTCGAGCAGACGTTTTCTTTCTAAGCCATACTCTGCTGCTTGTGGGTGCAAACATATAGAGGTCAGCTCGTGGCTGCATCTGGCCTTAGCCAATTTCACCTACTTGGGTACTGTTTGGCAGTTCACAGGGTGAGCTCCTCAGGGCTGCCCGCCAGCCCGATTGGTTCTCTCCGCAGCACAGGAGGTGCCGCCCGGCGCCTCTCTTGTCAGGAGGCGGCTCGCAGCGCGGCGCGTTCAGCGTGGCGCGTTCAGCACAGCGGACAGCTCCGGCTCGCGGTTCCAGGGGGGCGCCGCTGCCCCCCCGCCTCCTCCACAGCTCGCCCTCCATCGGCGGCATTCAAAACATCCCCCACAAAACGCTGCTCTAACTTCGGCGTGCTTTTGTCTGTCTGCTTAAAACCAGCAGGACTCTTGCAGTGAATGAATGCATCTGCACTGCTGATTGTTACCCTCCTGCATGCTTACAAGAGCTGCTGGGGAAAACCAGAGGCACCTGATCACATTCTAGCTCTGAGAATTTCACTGTCCATAGGCTTCTCATAATAGGTAACTTCCATGGCATAGCAGATGTTACTTAGCAGAGATTATCATAAAAAAGATTTTCAAGTCTCTCTCTGAACTCACTTTCACGGTGCTCATTGCCAAGGAAGTGGACTGGATATTCTAAGATGTAATTCAGCTTCTTTCCTGCCTGAAGCTAGATTGCTTTGCATGGGATTATTTAGTCATTGTATTAGAATCCAAATTGCCAGCAGGGTAGATTAATTTTGCAATCTTCAGGTTACAATTGAATTAGGGAGGATGGGTTACCATCTCCTGCTATAATGCTTGCAGTTGAGCTCGAAGCGGGGGGAAGTCAAACATGCTTGTAGAAATCCACCACAGTTCTTGGGCTGGCTTGTGTATATTTAGCATGCTGGTTTCTAGATGGACCATCTCCAAGACTTCCCTTCCTAATCACTCACAGAGCTGACCTTGGAATGAAACACCTCGGATTCTTCTTTAAATTTCATAACTAGCTACTGTGTTGTGTGTCCACCAATACAACACTGACTACTACAAGTGTATGTAAAATGCTGGCCTACCGCTTCATTAATTAGCTTCCTGTACCTAGAGAGTTGCTTGATGTTTCTATTTAATATCTAGCCTTAAGTGCTTTGAATAAGTAAAACTGAGGAAGTTAGTCACTTGTAGCTAAAAAGGTGGCACGATGACAGATGAAATTTACAGTTGTATGATAAGGCACACTTGTGGGAATAATTTCACTTAGGAACATTCAAGAGTGGATGTTAGTTTTCCAGGGCTCTGCTTATTTGTGCCCAAACCTGGAAAAAATAAGTTCCCCAAACTTGTGCAGCAAAATTGTAGTTTTGCTATGACAACAGCAAGTTATGAGGTGTTTTACCTCACTGTTTTGCTAGAAAAAGTATCCGTAACAAATAGAAGAGGACAGACACAGGAATGTTTACATGTGTGGGAACAAAGCTGTGCTTAGTTGCCATCACAAGATTCTTTTACCAGTTTTACACGCTTTGAGTTACTAGGCTGCCCATGCCTCTCCTGCTCACTTACGGACCGAGGGCTTTGGGCCCACAAGAATAGCTCCAGAACCAGATGTCACTTACCTTTGTAACTTCTACTTTACTACAAGCCAAGAGAAAATATAAGATGACAAAGTGAGATCTCAGCCAAGCAGAGGGCTATAGTGGATTTTTTTTTCTCCCTCTCCAATTGAGCTCTCACTTTTTCAAACCTTTTTAAATCCCCTCTAAGTACTGAGGGAACAACTCAGTAGAAGTAATTGCCACCAAAGCAGAATTACAGTAATCCTGTATTTTGATAAATAGGTTCAGCAAGGCTCAAACACCAGTTTCTCCATCATACTTTATCTACTCCAGTAAAACCTTTTATAAGCCTTTGTTGTCATTCATGCCATCTCTATGTTAAAATTTATAACATGCATTTATTGAGTAGCATGAATTAAGCAAAGCAACACAAAGCACTGGAAGAGATGAACCGTATGAATTTTTATTTCTTCTGCCTTGCAGCTTCATGCTCGTGCATTGTGGTCACTTGCTTCCTGAAGCATTAAAGAGTCTGTAATTTCACCTGAACATAATGTAGCCAGTTTATAATAAATCAAAACTTTATTTCCAGCATTGCTGCTACAAAATTTTGTAATTTCATGGATGTTACCTTATATTTAATATTTATTTGCATGTATTGTTTTACAAAACTTGCACAGAATCTAACTGTACAAAATGTCAGATTATCGACTCATAGCCATTAGTTATTTTTATCCTTGTGAATAAAGTTTCAACTGACAAAATTCTGTCACTTACTAGTGTATTTATTTTAAGTACCTGAGTACTTCATACTCAGTACTTAGAAGAACAGTTTCTAAGAATGGATTCACAGGTCATGGTTCTCCCAAAGAAACAAAGCTTTAGATTTTCAACTCTATGTCCACTACATCTGCAGAGGCTGTATTAATCAAAACCAGAATGCAGCATCTAATTGTATAGAGTCATCCAGGATCAGTAAGAATAGTGGGAACTCTATGGAACTTCTAGCAGAGGGTGGTGGAGTATGTGCAAACTGAATTCTGTGCTTGGATTTAAATGGCAGCATTTACAATTTATACAAGACTACTACTGGAAGCCAGATAGTGCTGTGGAGAGCGATCAAGAGACGCTTAGCAGTGTTAAACATACTATTTGTGCTTTAATCTACTCTTCTCTTTCCAGTCCAGTTACATTTGGTAAAAGACACTTCCTTTTGTTTCCCCAACCAATGAGGCAATGTGGGGAAAGTCAAACCTGAACATCATGTATTACTTAAATTAGAAAAGGCATAACCAAACAGGATTTGAAAGACCACTTTTGACTTCACAGTAGCACAGTATAGCCAAGGTTGGAAGAGACCCCGAGGATCACCGAGTCCAATCTGTCACCACAGACCCATGACTAGACCATGGCACCAAGTCCCACGTCCAATCTCTTCTTGAACACCTCCAGGGATGATGACTCCACCACCTCCCCGGGCAGCCCATTCCAATGACAAACAGCTCTCTCGGTGAAGAACTTTCTCCTCACTTCGAGCCTAAACTTCCCCTGGTGCAGCTTAAGACTGTGTCCCCTTGTTCTGGTGCTGGTTGCCTGGGAGAAGAGACCAACCCCTTCCCGGCTACAACCACCCTTCAGGTAGTTGTAGAGGGCAATGAGGTCACCCCTGAGCCTCCTCTTCTCCAGGCTAAACAATCCCAGCTCCCTCAGCCTCTCCTTGTAGGGTTTATGCTTGAGGCCTCTCCCCAGCCTCGTTGCCCTTCTCTGGACACGTTCAAGTGTTTTGATGTCCTTCTTAAACTGAGGGGCCCAGAACTGGACACAGGACTCAAGGTGTGACCTAACCAATGCAGAGTACAGGGGCACAATGACCTCCCTGCTCCTGCTGGCCACACTATTTCTGATGCAGGCCAGGATGCCATTGGCCTTCTTGGCCACCTGGGCACACTGCTGGCTCATGTTTAGGCAGCTGTCGATCAGCAAACCAAAAACGCAGTCCTCACTTTAACCAAAAACTCAGTCCTCACAGGCATAAGCTCTGCCAGCTGCTCTGCAATGTTCTTGATTTAATGCAACAATCTCTGTATTTTTTTGAAATAGTGGATTGTACAAGAAGTATGTGTGACAGCAGGATGGCAAGAAGCATCATCAGCTGTGTGGTGCTAAAAGGAATAGAGGCAAGAACAGGACAATTAAAAAAAAAATAAAACCAGATGATCCAAGGGATGAACACCTCTGCTGTGGGAATAGGCTGATGGAGCTGGGGGGTTGTTTAGCCTAGTGAAGATGCCAGTGGGGGGGTTAGAGCTGCTTTCCACTACCTGATGGGATCCTACAGAAAGGCTGGAGAGGGACTTTTCATAAGGGTGTCTAGCAATAGGACAGAGGGAAAGGGTTTGAAGCTGATGGAGAGTAGGGTTAGACTAGATCTTAAGTTCTTCACTGTAAGGGTGGTGAGACTCTGGAATAGGTTGCCCAGGGCCCTTGTGGATGCCTCCTCTCTGAGGGTGTTCAAGGTCATGTTGGATGATGCCTTGAGCAGCTGAGTCTATTTGAGAGGTGTCCCTGCCCATGCTGGGAACATTGGAGTAGATGATCTCTAAGATGCCTTCCAACCTAACCCCTTGTATCAAATCCCCTTCCTTCTGAGGACTTCTTGCATTTCCGTATCTATGTGTTAGATGAAAGACAGTAGTGCAGAGAGACACAGCTGCCTACTTCAAGTACAGTGACGGTGCCGCGTCTTTCCTTCAGAGAGGATTCTAGTCAGTGCTGGGAAGAAAGGCACTTGGGTATTTCGCTAAAGGTGTCGAGCCCCGGCCCTCTTACCGGTGGCAAAGGTCAGCGGGAGCTGAAATTCACCAGCTGACTCGTTGACAGCTACAGCTGAGTCTCTCGGTGCCGCTTCAACAGCGGCCGAATTGCCAGCTGCCCGCCCCTCGGCGAGAAACGAGACCAGAGCGCACGCCTCGCTGCGGCTTTATTCAGCACTGAACTGTGCCTGGGGAAACCTGGCCAAGTGTACATGGAGAAATGGCGTTGTGCATACAAAACCCCCACCCTTTTCCTCCTTCCTAAACCCTTCCCTCGGGTCCGTGGTACGAGGATGGAAGGTGGCGGGGGGCACCACAGGAAAGCGGCTGTCCCCGGCAGCCCTGGTGCTCCCCGGGCCGCAGGGGCGGTCGCTACCGTCCGGCGGCAGGTCGGTAATACAGCTCCCGCTCCAGCTGCTCGGCCGTCAGGGTCCCAGCGATGGCGGTGCAGCCGGGATTGAAAACAGAGTAGGCACTCAGCTCGCCCCGTCGCCGCTCGGCGGGGCCGCGGGTGCTAGCGTACATCCAGTAGAGCAGAGAAAGGACGAAGTACGGCAGCCCCAGCTCCAACTCCGCGAACAGTGCCAGCAGCACCGCCCAGAGCAGCACTTTCAACAGCAGAGGACGCGCCCACGCTGGAGGTGCCGCCGCCACCCCGTCGGGACCGGCCTGTGGAGACGTCAGTGAGACGTGGCGTCAGGCACCGGCTCGCCTCCACGCACTCCTGCCCCGGCCCGCCCACCTCAGCGCTCACCTGAGCGCCGCCGCCCGGGCCCGCCGCGGCGACCCGCTGTCCTTCGGCGGCCTCTGGAGCCGCGGCCTTTCCCGGCGGCTGCGCGGAGCACGGCGAGGCAGCGGTTCTGCCACGGGCGGCGCGGAACTCGGCCAGCCGCCGCTCCACGGCGGCAGCCATCGCGACCCCGCGCCTGCGCAGAACCGTGGGGCGGCCCTGCCGCGCCGGCGGCGGCTGGGGCGTGTGCGCGCTCCAGTAGCGCCCCGCCCCCGGGGCAGCGGTTGCCGGGCAGCCGTTGGCGGGCGGCGTGCGCCGCCCTGCGGGCCGGTCCGAGCTGATGGGAGCTGGAGAATGCAGGTTCCTGGGCTGCTTAAACCCAAAGCTGAGGATGCTCGTAGAGCTTTAGTCCCTCCGTAGGGAGTGACAGACAACTGCTGCCCCTCACCTTTCCTTTTCTTAGACAGCAGCACCAGCCGCTTGGCTCTGGAGAAATGTTGCGAATCACCTTCCTCTTTTGTTTGCTTGGGATGTTTTTTTTATTTTTTTTTAACCTTAATGACTAACGTTGACACCAAAAAGAGAAAGAGAGGTGGAGAATAAAGTATGGTGTGGCCAAAGCCTGTGGAGAGTGAGTGAGACATTGGCAGCCATGGTGAATACAACTACCTGAAGGGAGGTTGTAGCCAGGTGGGGGTTGGTCTCTTCTTCCAGTCAAGCAGCACCAGAACAAGAGGACACAGTCTCAAGCTGCACCAGGGGAGGTTTAGGCTTGAAGTGAGGAGAAAGTTCTTCACAGAGTTGTTGGCCATTGGAATGTGCTGCCCAGGGAGGTGGTGGAGTCACCATCATTGGAAGTGTTCAAGAGGGGATTGGACGTGGCACTTGGTGCCATGGTTTAGTAGTCATGAGGTCTTGGGTGACAGGTTGGACTTGATGATCTTTGAGGTCTTTTCCAACCTTATTGATTCTATGATTCTATCATTCTATGAAGAAGTTCTTCACAGAAAGAGTGATCGGCCATTGGAATAGGCTAGCCAGGAAGGTGGTGGAGTCACAATCACTGGAGGTGTTTAGGAAGAGACTGGATGAGGCACTTAGTGCCATGGTTTAGTCGATTAGGTAGTGTTGGGTGATAGGTTGGACTCGATGATCTCAAAGGTCTTTTCCAACCTGGTTAACTGTGTATTTCTGTATGTGTATTTGTGTTCTTACTTTTCTTATCCCACATCATACTGGTCAGTGGTTAAGCAGGTTTCATCCTACTGAGATGTCTAACTAGTTAGGAGCCATTGCAAAATTTTTTTTTCTGAGCAGCAGTATTCTGTATTCTATCAACATCTTCAAGTGGCCAATTTAGAAAATCTCTGAGTCACCTGGGAAGCGGTGGCATGGAGGAGGAGGAGGACACTCATGCTGAGCATGGCCACTGGTTCCCTCTCTCAGTGGGGTGAGAGGAGCAGGGGCTCACCCTGTGCCACCTTCTTGTGGCTGTGGAGAAACACGTGGTGGGCTCCCTCCTGTGCAGGCTCATAGGCCTCAGTGGCATCCCTCAGCACAGAAGGCTGCCAAAACCAGGTTGGGCCATGCCACTGACTCTTTAAACAAAAAATTAACATGCAGAAAACCAGCTCTCTCATCAACCTTCAGCTGTTGCTACAGCCAAGAAGTAGAAATTTATTTACAGAAGCTGGCTCTTAGCCTCAGGAGTGAAATATTTATCACTCTCCAGCAGTAATAGTTAGCAATGAGACATCATTTCATCCTGCAGTGCTGTTTCCAGTTACTTGTATCTTTCTCAGAAGTGACCTTTAGGGCTGAATATCTCACGTATGTGTCAGCTCAAAAGTGAGTATGAGAAGAATAATAAAAATCAATTTGGGTGTTCTTGTTATCTTAATGTGGAAAAAATTGTGGTTTTTTCCAGCTAAACCATTTTTCAAATGTCCATTTTATGCTTGGTTACAAAATGACTTTATTTTAAGCTTCCAGTTCTGCAAAAAGTGCCATAGTGAAAAACATTTTTCTTTTCATTTGTGGAAATTTGATTTAGAAATAACAGTCTCAAATGTTTTAAAACAGCCTGGACAGGACATTATTTCTTTTCTTTTCTTTTTTTTTTTTTCCCCTTCCCTTTTTATTACTGTTCATGAAAACAGCTCCTCCATGAAGTGCTGGATAATTCCACATTATGTTCTGTATTCATCACTAGTCAAACTGATGGTTATACCTGAGCTTAACACCACCTTTGCAGGCTGCCCCCAGTGATTCACATACTATCTGATTTCATTTAAAATTCCCTGGATTTGGTATGTATTGCTATTGTGCATCCAAATAACTATTTCATTGCTGTGTTGAGCCTATCTATAACGCCACATAATGTTAGGAAATACAGAAGAGTGCCATGAATCCTACCTTTGAAGCCTAAGTGCACAAGAGTAACCTCATCTGTAAAGCAGTCTCAGAACACAGAATTAACCAGGTTGGAAAAGACCTTTGAGATCATTAGGTCCGACCTATCACCCAACACCATCTAATCAACTAAACCATGGCACTACGTGCCTCATCCAGTGTCTTTTTAAACACTTCCAGTGATGGTGACTCCACCACCTCTCTGGTAGCCCATTCCAATGACCAATCTCTCTTTCTGTGAATAATTTCTCCCTAGCATCCAACCTAAACCTCCCCTGGTGCAGCTTGAGACTGTGTCCTCTTGTTCTGGTGCTGGTTGCCTGTGAGAAGAGAGCAGCCCCCACCAGGCTACCACCACCCTTCAGGAAGTTGTAGACAGCAATAAGAATAGAACAGAATAAACCAAGTTGGAAAAGACCTTCAAGATCATCGTGTCCAACCTATTATCCAACCCACCTAATCAACTAAACCATGGCACCAAGCACCCTATCAAGTCTTCTCCTGAACACCTCCAATGATGGTGACTCCACCCCCTCCCCGGGCAGCCCATTCCAATGGGCAATCACTCTTTCTGTGTAGAACTTCTTCCTAACATCCAGCCTAAACCTCCCTGGTGCAGCTTAAGACTGTGTCCCCTTGTTCTAGTGCTGGTTGCCTGGGGGAAGAGACCAACCTCTGCCTGTCTACAACCTCCCTTCAGGTAGTTGTAGAGAGCAATAAGGTCACCCCTGAGTCTCCTCCTCTCCAGGCTAAATACAGACAAATACCTACAGACAAATTTGTACATAAAGTCTTAACTTACTTCAATATATCCTGTTTTTAAACAGCTACAGCTTTGTTGAACAGACAGTTTTGTTTGTTTGTTTAACAGACCATCTGGGCAATTTGATCCCTACTTTAATGCTTTAAAAAGTTCTGGGCAGTTCACCAATCCCAAACTTTGGATCCTCAGCCAGTGGTTATGAGGGCAGGGAAGGCATGGAGAGTTTCAAGAACACTTTTCTGGGATTCTTGAGTTGCTTCCTGCTTTTCTCACTGCCAATGAGAAAACCAAAATATCATCTTTTTGTAGGTGTCAGACTATGAGCCAAGTCTTTTTCCCCTTTTCTGTAGCCGAGTTTATGATTAATCAAAAATGTTGGGTGTTGCTGATAGATGTCTAGTGCTCCATCCTTGATAACTGAAATTCTGGAACTGCCCATCCTCTTTTAGGAAGCATCATTAAGATCACTTTTGAAAACTTCTGAGTTTTTTTAACTTGGTTTCATGTTAAACCATAATCGTCACATCCTGTAATATAGAGCTCTTGTGTGTATTTCTCTGTCAAGAAGAAAACCTGCTATTCTTTATGTATTTCCACTCCAGCAGTTCAAAAACTTTTCCTTTATCCCAGCTATCAACTTTTCATTATATTTTAGTATTTATGGTGCAGAAGAATTTTTGTATCTGCTGTCAGACAATTAGCCCCATCCTAAGGGACAACTTTTTCAGTTTTTTGGAACTTCCAAACCTTTAGAAACCTCGGCTATGGCACTCCATCAGCAAGAGGATGAAGTGATTGCTGAAACAACTGACAGAACAAGGAAACTCTCAAAGCCATGTCCCAAGTGCAGCCATTTTTTTTATTGTTGTGGGGGTTCCTGCAGAGGTTCTCTTCATTTTCAAGTGTCTCTGATATGGAATCACAGAGTGTTAGGTGTTGGAAAGGATCTTCACAGATCATCAAGTCCAACCCTCCTGCCAAGGCAGAATCACCTAGGGCAGGTCACACAGGAACACATCCAGGTGGGTTTTGAAAACTTCCAGAGAAGGAGACTCCACAACCTCCCTGGACAGCCTGCTCCAGTGCTTTGCCACCCTCACTATAAAGAAGTGTCTCCTTGTGTCGAGGTGGAACCTCCTGTGTTCTATTTTGTACCTGTTGTTTCTTGTCCTATCCGTGGGCACCACTGAAAAGAGCCTATCACCTTCATCTTGACACCCAGCCCTCAGATATTTGTAGACATCCCTCTTAGCCTTCTCCTCTCAAGACTAAACAGCTCCCAGTTCTCTCAGTCAGGTTAGATCAGTTTTAACCTCATAAGAAGGTGAGTGCAGGGCAGAAAAGATACCAAGTCAGTAACATTAGTCACTGGAACTTGGAGAAACCAGTCAAAGCTGGTCTTGAGTGTCTGCCTAGTAGTGTCGTTATCTGGCTCCAGGTGGCACCCCTGCCCCAGGGAGGGCAGGTGACAGGCTCCCTCTGTGCCTGCCTTTTGGTTGTTACCTTGATCGTGGTGTCATCTTCCCTTAAACTGCACACTCTGGAAACTGCTAATGTTAACAATCTCCCCTCCCCACCCCCCACCCCACCCCCCTTTCCCCCCACCCCCCCTTTTTTTTTTTTTTTTTAAGAAAACAGCCCACCCCCAAGCCATAATGTTTGCTCAGCTCAAAGACTTGTCTCTACTGTTAGGACAGAGAAATGCTCAAACATTTGCTGTGCAGACCAGTAAAACAGGAGGTAGGCACACTTCTGCCCCCCTCTTGCCTGCAGTGCTCTGTTAAGAAGCAATAGAACTGAAAACTGATTTTTTTTACATGCTAGAAGGCATTAGAACTATCTGTAGCAAAATACCAACCCAACTGAGTTAAGCTGAGCACTGGCAGCAGCATTCAGCTCCTTTGGCACCCTTTGCATTTGTCACATCAGCAGCCTATCACCGCATCTTGGCGACAGCAACCTCTTTATTCAATGGTACAGGCTTAAGATTTGGAGTGTTGTTGCCTGGTTCCTACAGCTGCAGATAACTCCTTGTGCATGCCAACTTTTTCAGATATCAACAGTAATCAAGTCACATTAATTGTCTTGATGGATTAATCTAATTCATTGACAGGAGCCTTCTCCTTCATGAGATAAGCATACACACGTGTTAACTTGCTAAATGCCATAAATGCAGACCGAAGGGCAACCCATTATTAACAGAATGACCTAGCATAATTGGCTCAATGGAGCTGAGGGAGCACTAGCTTTAGTTGTTGAGGTTTTGGAGAACATGTGAAAAATAGATTGAAGTGCACAGAATCACACTTGTCTAATTCCATACAGAGCTTTTTGCATATCCATTTATAATCAGTTCCAAACTGCATGGAAGAGCTGCTTCCTTTTGTTAAAAAATGGCCATTACTTTTCCTTCCTAAAATAGCAGGATCAGGGTATTTTGCCTTCAGACATAAGGGATTATTTTTTTTGTCTGTCTGTCTTTTTATTGAACAAGTTTAGATTCTTAATGGCAAATTTTCACATCTGTGTGGTTTCTAAATGTGTGCATTTGTATATTCAGCAGCACATGCTAAAACAAGCTAAGAATATAGTACTACTAGAAGCTAAGAATCTGGTAACATAAGTAGAATAGAATAGAATTCTATTCTACTTATGTTACTGCTTTATATGCTGAAATACACTGTAGTTAAACATATGAAAACATGGGCAATACAGAATTATTAACATTTCTGTCACAACTCAGAAACATTCCTTATCATTTCATGGGAAACTTCCATTTGAGGATGTAGTGGTTTGAGCCTTAACTGGGATTTAAGAGCTCAGATGGGGGACAAGACTGAGAATCCCTCCCCCTCCCCCCCCCTCCCCCCTGATCAAGAGAAAAAGGGAAGGGGAAAGAACAGGGAAAGATAAGGGAAGAAAAATAAAGGAAAGAAAGGGGGGATAAGGAAAAAAGGGAGGAGATAAATCTACTGAGAAATAATTTGGAGTTGGTTTGGAAGTAGAGAGGTAAAATGTTCTTTAAACAATTTATATATATATAAATATATATATATATAAAAAAAAAATATATATATAACAATAACAGGAAGGGTTCACAAGAGTAAGGAACAAGGATGGATAGGGAGATATACAAAAGCAGCAGTCCTTTGAAGAAGTGTGGATGCATCAGGGAGAAAGACCAGGCTCAACCATGTGGCAGAGAACCAGGAAGCCAGCAGCATCTCTCTTAGTCCTTTCGTCCCAGAAAGGCAGAAGCAAAAGAGAGCCAAATGCTCACTGTACCCTCCCCTTTATAATTATGCTGGACAGGGAGGGGGAGTGGAACAGACTAACTTGGTTTCCCAGGAGGAAAACCCCACTCCAGAGAGATCAAGGCTCTCACAACCCCTCCCCCTCCACTGTCAGGATGGGCTTAACCCACCACAGAGGAAACCGAATATCCCTCAGTAATATATCCTTTGGTAAATATTATGTCCTTCAGTAATATATTATCCCTCAGTGATACAATATCAGCTATTTATTGTCAGATATTTAATGAAATTATTGTAACAGAAAAGAGAGATAAGTTATTTTACATTTAGAAGGCTGGCCACGCTATTTTTGATACAGGCCAGGATGCCATTGGCCTTCTTGGCCACCTGGGCACACTGCTGGTTCATGTTCAGCCTACTATCAACCAGTAGCCTCAGGTCCCTTTCTGCCTGGCCACTCTCCAGCCACTCTGACCCCAGCCTGTAGCACTGCATGGGGTTATTGTACAACAGAGGCTTGGAGCTCTAATCTGCCCTCAGTAGTGCGCAAATGTTATGTTGGCATCCACCAGGGAAAGTTAGTGGATGACATACACACACATGCACAAAAATTGAGACATCAGTAATCAACTTAATCCCCAAATTCATCTGTCAGTTATGGAAGGCATTTTTGTGGGGTTGTGAACTGTGGGAGAAAGGCAGGAGCAGAAATCTTTATGTTCCCATCAATTCAATGAGTCAAAGCTGGGACATCATCAGAATTAACTGTGAAAAATGTAGTGTTCAGTAGGGAAACACTCCAGCTGTTACATCATCATACAAAACAGGAACACTGCCACCAGTACAAAGTTCCCTGAGTACTCATTCATTTTCTGATGGAAGTGGTCAGTGCATTTCAATGTGTTGAATCCAGAGCCTTCTGATACCTCAACCATGTACCAGAGTGACATCTCACCTCTATAAATCATTCATTTGAGAATCCCAAATTAATTTCATAGACGATCCTCTGCACAGTTAGATGACAGCATTAGGAGCATGATGCATGATTGCAAAGAAAACACAGGAACCCAAATGGATGCATCCAGAGTAAAAGGTATAAGTACAGAGCTCTTAGTAAATTTTGTGCCAGTATTCATCCTAATAAATGGACTAAAGATCTGGATGCAAAGCCTATGTGAAGCAAAATGGGAAGAGAAAATCAAGATCTAAAAGGGTCTTAAATCCATAGAAGACTCACAGAAAGACAGTCTTTACTAGCTACTGAGAGCTAGTAAAAGGCAACTTTGCCTATTAAAATAGATTAATGATTCTTTGAATTAAACACATTGCCAACTCTGACTTGCAAAAAAATATCTGTTCAGTACTCCAAAATCCAACACATAATGCAGAAGCATTATGACATCTTCAGAAGTGGAAAACCCTCAGTCTTTTACTAGTCATCACTTTCTCTTGGAGTTATTTCCCTGACTTGATGTTAACTGTGAGCCCAGGGAGAACACAGTTCTTTACAGAACCACAGCAAGTACCACATCAAGCAGAGATTCAGCAGTGGTCTCCTCTGGTTAGCAATCAAGACACAGTGTCTTAGGGGTAAAGCCCAGAAAGGTGGGACTAGATCAATACACAGGTAAGAGAAAAGAACAAAAGAATTCATGTGAGAAAGCAGAGATGAGGATAGAGACACTTTGTTGGGTCTGAGAGAAATTGAGACACCATGCCAGACTCTCTGCTTTCCTAAAGTTATGAGACCCTGTGCTATGAAATCTTGATTCCACTGAAGTCAATAGGAGCTTTGCCAGGGATTTGTGTTTGGAAATATGTTTTCTGACAGACCAGCCTGAGCTCATAGCTTGCTGTCTGCTTGATGAAGCCCCTGGGACTCACACAAAATTGTTTCACATTATTTCCTTTAAAACCCACACAACAAAAAGTTAGGTGTTTGGTTTTGTCTGTTTGTTTGTTTGTTTCCAATGACCAATCCAGACAATTTATTCTATTTCCTATTACTGTAAGTATCCCCCTCAAACTTTGTATCTTACACATTCTTATGTCTACTTATTTAGGACAAGTAAAGTTCAAAACAGTGTCTAGCTAGCTCTAGGGCAATAAGGCAATGAGCACTCATCCTGCCTTTAGAAGGTTTAGAAACCATGGGCTTTGTTTCAGCATTTTTGCACTGACTCTAAAGGACACTCAGCATTGCATTCTCAGCATCAAGTTCAGCACAGAAACTCACACCTTGTCTATCTGTTCACTTCAGTCAACATGGATCAGAGGTTAAGTACTTTACATGACTGGGGCTTCATATGGACACTTTGAGCAACTGATCTTCAAATAGAGGGAGGAAAACATCCAGCCTAAGGAAACCATGTTTCCTATGTACTGATTAGTTAGATATTTTAGACAGCAGAAGAGACTGAGCACTGTCTCTAGGGCATTTGTTTATCTTGAAGGGCAGAGATCCAAGAATTTGTCAGTTCTTCTAGAGATGAGTAAGTGGCTTTCATAAGCAGGACATTGCAAACATTTAGCAGTATTCTTACTTCTGTTTGAGTGGTCCAGCAAGGACAACAATCTGTATCAGATAAAGTATGAATTCATGCAGGAGAAATATTTGTGGATTAAAAGATCTGTCATTCTCTAGAGAAGAGAGAAATTTAACTAGACAACAATAAAATTCTCTACACTTTAGCTCTGTAAAATCAGAGTGCTTGCAGCAGAGCCTTCAGATTTGGAAGTCGAGTTCTGGCCTTAAATACATAGCAGTGTATATTTTCCTCCTCCACTAGTGATCTCTAACTCCCTTCTGGATAACTTACACTGAAGTTCAGAATTTGTTTATTCAAGAGTCTTGAGAGGGACAACACAAGGGGTAAGTGAGCCACAGATTTGATGATGACATCATGAACAGAAGGAGAAATTATAGCACCCCCCTGCTGTCATTTCAGATGGTTACCATAAAGATTTCTGTATTAATCCCAGACTGTGACTGCCTTGAGATTTGTTACTATTTTATTGTTCTGTAAATTACTTCAATCCAGATTAGTTTATATTTTGGGATATAAGTAGAATTGATTTTTTAAATTTATGCCACTTGCTTATGTGAGGTAAGACTTACCTTTCAAAATGCATCTTCTCTTTCAATATCTTTTATCATACACACACGATTTCAACACAGGTTTCCTAAAACCCACTCTCTGACTGCAAGCCTGAGATCCTCACTTCTGTAATTCATACATACTGGAAAGCTGCACAACACAAGTTCAGATTAGCTGCAGACACAGCCAGTTCTGACATTGATCTCACAAAGATATGTTTGTTGATTGATTACAGAGAGGTCAGATGGGGTTTAATTCCAGGATTAGGGACTGAAGTACAGTTAGTGTTACATTGGATGAATATACATTCCCTCTTTCTCTAGTTCCTGTTTCCCTTCTGAGAATGATGTTTATGGTTCTAGGTTAAGTAAGTTATATCGAAGTGCACCCACATGTCAGTCTATGTATGCATTTATGGTTGTGGACATTTTTTTTTTTTTGCTATAGAACTGATTTGATAGATCTCAGTTTAGTTTTAATTCACTCAAATGCATGAACAGAGTGAAATGTATTGGATTTGTGTTATTGTGATCTACACAAAAGCATCTATCTCTCCAGACTGCGGGATACTGAAAATATAATTCTGGACCACCACCAAGGAAGTTCTTTTCTTTAGAAACTTTATGTAGTGTTCTGAGCCAAAAATGGATCAAGTCTTCCTGTGTATTTCACATCTGTTTCATTAAATGGATGTTTGATTCCTGGTTTTCAAACTATTACTTTTTCTTACTGGAAGGCATTTGATAGGCCCTCTCTCCTCTCCTCTCCTCTCCTCTCCTCTCCTCTCCTCTCCTCTCCTCTCCTCTCCTCTCCTCTCCTCTCCTCTCCTCTCCTCTCCTCTCCTCTCCTCTCCTCTCCTCTCCTCTCCTCTCCTCTCCTCTCCTCTCCTCTCCTCTCCTCTCCTCTCCTCTCCTCTCCTCTCCTCTCCTCTCCTCTCCTCTCCTCTCCTCTCCTCTCCTCTCCTCTCCTCTCCTCTCCTCTCCTCTCCTCTCCTCTCCTCTCCTCTCCTCTCCTCTCCTCTCCTCTCCTCTCCTCTCCTCTCCTCTCCTCTCCTCTCCTCTCCTCTCCTCTCCTCTCCTCTCCTCTCCTCTCCTCTCCTCTCCTCTCCTCTCCTCTCCTCTCCTCTCCTCTCCTCTCCTCTCCTCTCCTCTCCTCTCCTCTCCTCTCCTCTCCTCTCCTCTCCTCTCCTCTCCTCTCCTCTCCTCTCCTCTCCTCTCCTCTCCTCTCCTCTCCTCTCCTCTCCTCTCCTCTCCTCTCCTCTCCTCTCCTCTCCTCTCCTCTCCTCTCCTCTCCTCTCCTCTCCTCTCCTCTCCTCTCCCCTCCCCTCCCCTCCCCTCCCCTCCTCTCCCCTCCCCTCCCCTCCCCTCCCCTCCCCTCCCCTCCCCTCCCCCTCCCCTCCCCTCCCCTCCCCTCCCCTCCCCTCCCCTCCCCTCCTCTCCTCTCCCCTCCCCTCCCTTTATTTTCAACTGAAATGCTATGAAAGATTGTTCTGTGTTCAATAAAAGAAGCTTATTTTGCTGGTGGTGGTTTTAAAACATAGAGTATTGGTACTCATCCAGTAAGACTGATGGCTCAGTTGGCTCAGTTCAGTGTCTATGTTTACCTCCAGGAAAAAAATGCTCACAAACTGTAGATCTGTTCTACAGATGTTTTTACAATGCATTTACTATGTGCTTACTGTGTTGGTCCAGAGAGGATAAGAGACTCCATTCTTTTGAATATGAAATTAGAGGAACAAACAAAGCAAAAATATCAACAGTGAGACTATTTATTGCACAAATAAAGTGGATGGATCAGAAGGGGAGAGAGAGAGAATAGAGAGTGAGAGAGAGAAGAGGGAGAGAGAAGAGGAAAGGAATTACATTACCACACCCCTCACCCCCCAAGACAGTTGGGGTCTGTGGAGGAAAGGTGCTGCAGCTTTGGATGTAGAGGAGATGTTGGGTCTGTAGAGAAAGGGTGCTGCAGCTTTGGCTGTAGAGGAGGGGTCATTGCTGTCCTCTGAGCAGCCTCTTCAGCTCCATGAGTTGTAGCAGGCAGAACTTAGGACATGGAAAGAGGGTTCCTCTTGGTCTGCTTCTTCCAGGCTACCTGCTGATGTCTCTGTCATTTTTTGTCTCCTGGTATTCTCTCTGTTTTTCTTCAGAGCAGCATTGCCCCAGGATTTTCCTTCTCAGAGGCATTGTCCAGGTCTTTTCCGTTCATATTTAACTTCTCCTGTGTTTTCCTTCTCCTGAGCCAGTAGTTGCTCAGATCTTTTATATAGTTTTTAGGTATGTATATTCCAGAGAGTATCGATACCAGTGGTCTCTGCCCATTTCCAGGACTGCTGCAGTCTGGTGAGCAGTCTTTATCTATGCACCTTCCTGAGAGTCATTCCAGTGGCATCTGCCCAATACACATCAGCTATTGTCTGGGCAAGCAGCAAAGGTAATTTTATCTTTGTTGAGTCACATCAAGAGACACAAGATTTAGTCTCTCATATTTACTTACCTGCAGGCTTTTTAGCCAAAAGAACTTGTACTCTGTCACCAGTCGCCTCCATATTTGACTTTGTCATTAGTTGCCATATTTCCACTTCACAACTGAGCCAATGCCCTCTCCTGTTGTTTTGTGTTTTCATGTTCTCCAGTCTTGGGTGACTGCAGAAAAATGAAGTCCACATTTGCAAGCCATTGCCTCTCTCTCCTCAACACTTAGAAGAGCCATAAGGCTTCCAAGGTGGCTTAGATGCTTCATTATAACTGTTCCACTCAATGCTGTATTGCACTCATGGTTTTGGTGTCTACATCCATTTGATTGGCTATAATTTCTTTAGTCCAAGGGCCACATTTCACAGTATGCAAGTCAAGATTCTTGACTTGATGTGTGTTATTGTGGTCTTCAGACTAGTTGCCATAATGTTTTGCTATTGCTGGCTAACATCTCATGAACTGTGATACCTCATATTATTGGCCAGGACGTTAAGCAAAGGTTCCTCTGATCCCTCAATGAAACCTGGTGTTGGGTCAGAAGATGATGGCAGTTTTTTTCTTCAATATGTCATAGAATCATAGAACCAATAAGGTTGGAAAAGACCTCAAAGGTTATCAAGTCCAACCTGTCTCTCAACACCTCATGACTACTAAACCATGGCACCAAGTACCACATCCTATTCCTTTTTGAACACCTCCAGGGATAATGACTCCACCACCTCCCTGGGCAGAGCATTCCAATGGCCAACAACTCTTTCTGTGAAGAACTTTCTCCTCACCTTGAGCCTAAACTTCCCCTGGCGCAGCTTGAGACTGTGTCCTCTTGTTCTGGTGCTGGTTGCCTGGGAGAAGAGACCAACCCCCACTTGGCTACAACCTCTCTTCAGGTAGTTGTAGAGAGCAATAAGGTCTCCCCTGAGCCTCCTTTTCTCCAGGCTAAACAACCCCAGCTCCCTCAGCCTCTCCTCATCGGGCTTGTGCTTGAGGCCTCTCCCCAGCCTCGTTGCCCTTCTCTGGACATATCAGGGACTTTCTTGGATCTCAGACAGCTTTATAGCGTGCATCACTATAAAGCAGAGAAGCACCAGGCACCTAGGAGCACCAGATTAAGGATCTGTAGCATGACGGCAGGCAGATCTCATATCTCAGGGCTTTTACCAGAAAGAGCAAAGCAAAATTTTATAGCAAAGTAATTAAGGGGAAGTTTCTGTACAGATTCCACGTTCCTTCCCAGTTACTGACATCCACCACTCTGCAGAGGTCTGTTTTATCACACTAGCTTTTGTCCACTAGGTGGTAGCAAAAAGGCGTTATCGGAAGAGGAAATGTTTCCAGTGCTCCTCTTCACACCAGAGAGAATGCATCCATCTCCACCAGAGAATCCGGCTATCTGCCGGGCAGACCTGGTGTCAAGCTGCTGGTGGTGGTGAGTAGGTGAGAGGGAAACCTGAGGTGCTTCGGCTGTGGAGATCCAGGACTAGGAACTTGCTAAAGAATAAATGCTTCTCAAACTTCAGGAAGATGCAAGGTAGGAAAGTTGCAGCAAACGCTTTGTTTTTCCAGAACTACAAAAATGTAGAGAAGGAAATGCTTGGGGTCTTTCTCATCCCCCAAACTTGCAGAGGGACGCTCTGCTGCCATGCTCTTCCAGTGATGCCGCTGCACACACAAGTTGTCAAATATGTGGAGGTTTCCTTGTTCAGCACATTTATTCAGGGTATGCCATAAAGCCATCCCTAGGGAAAGCACTAGAGGCCAAAGAAAGGAGCAAAGTAAAGTATCACAGTATCACAGTATAATTTAGGTTGGAAAGGACCTCGAGGATCATCGAGTCCAACCTATCAACACAGACCCCATGACTAGACCATGGCACCAAGTGCCATGTCCAATCTCCCCTTGAATGCCTCCAGGGATGATGACTCAACCACCTCCCTGGGCCACCCGTTCCAATGACGAATGACTCGCTCGGTGAAGAACTTCCTCCTCACCTCAAGTCTAAACCTCCCCTGGCGCAGCTTGAGACTGTGTCCCCTTGTTCTGGTGCTGGTTGCCTGGGAGAAGAGACCAACCCCCTCCTGGCTACAACCACCTTTCAGGTAGTTGTAGAGGGCAATGAGGTCACCCCTGAGCCTCCTCTTCTCCAAGCTAAACAATCCCAGCCCCTCAGCCTCTCCTCATAGGGCTTGTGCTCGAGGCCTCTCCCCAGCCTTGTTGCCCTTCTCTGGACACGCTCAAGTGTTTCAATGTCCGTCTTAAACTGAGGGCCCAGAACTGGACACAGGACTCAAGGTGCGGCCTAACCAAAGCAGAGTACAGGGGCACAATGACTTCCCTGCTCCTGCTGGCCACACTATTCCTAATGCAGGCCAGGATGCCACTGGCCCTCTTGGCCACCTGGGCACACTGCTGGCTCATATTCAGGTGGCTGTCGATCAGCACACCCAGGTCCCTCTCTGTTTGGCAGCTCTCCAGCCGCTCTGACCCCAGCCTGTAGCTCTGCATGGGGTTGCTGTGGCCAAAGTGCAGCACTCGACACTTGGACTTGTTGAATGCCATCCCACTGGACTTTGCCTATCTGTCCAGTTGGTCGAGGTCCCTCTGCAGAGCCTTTCTACCCTCTAACTGACTAACATCTGCTCCTAACTTGGTGTCATCTGCAAACTTGCTGATGACTGACTCGACCCCCTCATCCAGATCATCAATGAAGATGTTAAAGAGGACAGGGCCCAGCACTGATCCCTGGGGGACACCATTGGTGACTGGCCGCCAGCTGGATGTGGCACCATTCACCACCACTCTCTGGGCTCGGCCCTCCAGCCAGTTCCTAACCCAGCACAGAGTGTAGTGGTCCAAGCCACGAGCTGACAGCTCAGCCAGCAGTTTGCTGTGGGGGACGATGTCAAAGGCAGATCATGGTGTTCTGATGTCATCATAATTTCATTTTTAAATGCCTACAATTAATAAATTAACTATCTGTTATGATGAGGACTCAGGGATGGTTTGGTTGATTAGGTGGTGTTGGGTGATAGGTTGGACTCCATGATCTCAAAGATCTTTTCCAACCTGGTTAATTCTATTCTATTCTATTCTATTCTATTCTATTCTATTCTATTCTATTCTATTCTATTCTATTCTATTCTATTCTATTCTATTCTATTCTATTCTATTCCATTCCATTCCATTCCATTCCATTCCATTCCATTCCATTCCATTCCATTCCATTCTACTCTAAATCTCAAAGTACCCGAACACTGACCTTCTGCTCCACACATGTAACACTGCTAGCACTAAAGCATAGTGGGGGGAGGGAGGGGGAAAAAAAACCTCTGATCTAGTAGAAGTTTCCTTTTTCCATACAGGGACAAACTCAGTATTTTTTAAATGGAAGATGAGATAGTTCTTGGTGAAAACAGAACAAATAATTGCCTCAAAAGAATTAGGGCATTTACAAGAGGAAAGTATAAAACAACAAATAAACCAGCAAAGAGTGCTAGTTCAAATCTCAGCCCTGCTTGATTTAGGACAAGCACCTGATTTCAGTGGGCAGCTTTACCAGGGACTGTGAGCTCTACATTAGTGCTAATGGATCGCCATATGGGACATAATGACACAGTCTGTCTCTACCCAGTGTCTTATTTGAAGGTCTCTCTCAGCATGTTAGTCTGAATTACCACACTACAGGAAACACCTTTTGCTGAATCATTCTGGCAATGTATTTGGCTAACCAAAAAAAAAAAAAAAATCTTTTATTTGGAAAATTTCTTCAGGAACTCCTGACCATCTCTGTTCAATGTACCAGGAACGCCATGATTTCAAAGTGAAAAAGTGAGCTCAGCAAACTGCCTGACCTCCTCCTCTTGTGTTTGTACATCTCAGCTGCTTCTGGAGCCTAGTAGAAAAGGTAGCAGAATGACTGTGTGGTTGTTTGCTACCGACAAAATAGAATAGAATAGAAAATAGAATAGAATAGAATAGAATAGAATAGAATAGAATAGAATAGAATAGAATAGAATAGAATAGAATAGAATAGAATTAACCAGGTTGGAAAAGACCTTTGAGATCATCGAGTCCAACCTATCATCCAACACCATCTAATCAACTAAAACATGGCACCAAGCACCCCATCCAGTCTCTTCCTAAACACCTCCAGGGATGGTGACTCCACCACCTCCCTGGGCAGCCCATTCCAATGGCCAATCACTCTCTCTGTGTAGAATTTCTTCCTAACATGCAGCCTAAACCTCCCCTGGTGCAGCTTGAGGCTGTGTCCTCTTGTTCTGGTGCTGGCAGCCCAGGAGAAGAGACCAATCCTCACCTGGCTACAACCTCCCTTCAGGTAGTTATGGACAGCAATAAGGTCTCCTCTGAGCCTCCTCTTCTCCAGGCTGAAATAATAGTACTGAGAGGGCTGCAGTTTGTTTATCTTCTCCACAAATCCTCAGTGTCTGAAATGCAGCATCTCAGATGATTAGAGAAATTCTCACTATATTGCAATTTAGCTATTATTGTTCTACAAGAGAAAAACAGAGCAAGGAAAAATAAACCAAAACAACATCAAACCCAAAACCATAACAAACCCAGCAACTCTTTATTAAAAGTGAAATGTTTAAAGAGCAAAAATTCAGAAAATGTCCCAAGTCAAATAGGATCAACTATATGAAATGTTCATTCCTGCATTCCTGTATGTTTGATTCAGAGGCACTGCAATCAATAATCCACATTTCCCTGATTTTTAGCAACATCCTAGAGGTAGTACTTTCACAGGGATAAACTATTCAGTGGTTTCTTCAGTATATTAATCACAAGCAAGCCTTTCTCGAATGTCAAGCAATATCAAGTTGATATTAAAACCGCAACAAATAAACCAGGGATTACTGGACCATTACTTAACTTCATCTTCTTCTCAGAATACAAGTATGCCATGAAGCCTCCATTTCCTTGTGTAAATTCTTCTTTGTCACAGCTCCTGCCTTTAAGTTATAAGCAGTTTTGCTCCATTTTTAGATTTCCCTGTGAAAAGAATGCTTTAAATCAAGGTGAATGCATTTATGTTTCTGTGGTGGACTTCACAAAAGCTTTTCCTGATGTCAGATCTTCTCTAGTCTCTTGACAAATGCCACTGCATTTGTAGATGAAATTTTCCCCACTAACAGGATATGTAGCCTTTCACCTCCAGGATTCTGTTTTGAATCCTGCCTTTCTCAGTTGCCAAAAAGTGTCAAAGAGCAGTAATTTATATTACAACAGTTGAAAGATCTTGATCTATTTTCCAGGGAAAAGATGTTCACAAAGCATAGATGACTCCACTTGGTCCATTTCTTTCGAAACGTGCCTTGCTAGCCAAAGATTTAATAGTCAACACTCAGGTTAGGCCAACTCAATTATGAATAAAGTAGACATTTTTTTATCATTTGCAGAATGAAGTAGCTTACAGCTTTAGAAAGGGTATCCAGAAATACATGATGCTAATGGAGGCTTTAAAACCTTTACTTTACCTCCTGTTAGCAAGACGGTGCTGGTGAATGCAGAATCCCCTTCCCAATAATTGTTTGCTTCTGCGCTGATGCCTACCAGTGCTTTCTTAAAATCAAGGTCAGCATACAGCAGAAGAAAAGTTATCCTATTTGCATGCCTGAACCATACCTATTCTATGCGTAAATAGAGTATTCTGTTATCATGTTCTTCTGGGATGGTGGTGCAGGAGCAGCAGTAGTAATAAACTCTCTTGCCCTGTGCAATTTCAATAACCTTGTTCAATTTGTGACTATGAGGTTTGCAGCCTTGAGCCTAACCTTATCCTCTCCCATCAGACACACACACAAGTTAGTCATGCATAGTTTTATTTATAACTGCAAAACAACATTGTTCATCTGAGCCCCAAAGCTTTAGGATTAAGCATGGATCTTAGACAAATGGCATTGCTGGCCCTGAGTTCTGAATCACAGAATCATCAAGATTGGAAGAGACTTCAAAGATCATCAAGTCCAACCTGTCACCACAGACCTCATGACTAAACCATGGCACCAAGTGCCACGTCCAATCCCCTCTTGAATACATCCAGGGATGGTGACTCCACCACCTCCCTCAGCAGCCCATTCCAATGGCCAACAACTCTCTCAGTGAAGAACTTTCTCCTCACCTCAAGCCTAAACTTCCCCTGGCGCAGCTTGAGACTTTGTCCTCTTATTCTGCTGCTAGTTTCCTGGGAGAGGAGACCAACCCCCACCTGGCCACAATCATCCTTCAGGTAGTTGTAGAGAGCAATAAGGTCTCCCCTGAGCCTCCTCTTCTCCAGGCTAAACAATCCCAGCTCCCTCAGCCTCTCCTTGTAGGGTTTGTGCTTGAGGCCTCTCCCCAGCCTCGTTGCCCTTCTCTGGACACATTCAAGAGTCTCAATGTCCTTCTTAAACTGAGGGGCCCAGAACTGGACACAGGACTCTAGGTGTGGCCTAACCAGTGCTGAGTATGTTGAAATCCAGCATTTTCTGAGCACTCTGTGCTGCCTATATAAGAGCCAGCAGCACTTAAGTTTTCAGATGTTTTCCTTTTTTTTCTTTTCAGTCTTTCCCCACCCCCTTACCCCCCCTTGCTCTACAAAACATCTTTTTGGGTTTTGCATTTTTTTCCTTTTTTTTTTTTTTTTTTTTTTTTTTTTTTATTTTTCCTTTCTCCTGGTGAATGCTGAGGTGAAGGAATTGCTGTCTTTCCCAGCACTGTCTCGTGCATCCATGAACAACTTCCGCTTGGCTTAAACAGTCTCTCATGGACCTTTTGTTCCTGGCATAATTATGAAAGATCTACTTTGTCTTCGCAGTTTTCAGCCCTTGTTTGTCACATCTTTTGTTGCCTTCCTGACATTTCTGGTTCTGTTGACCTTTTTTTTCCCATAATTTTCCTATTTCTTTGGCTTTGTAATGTTGCGTCAATCCTGCTGATTTATGCTTTTTACTGTGTCTTTATCTATTCCATATCTCAAAACTGAGATAACTGCAGCAACTGCAACTTTGAGATAACTACAACTAAGCAAGGTACCATCCCTATTTTTTGCTCTTTACTCTGGAACAACCAACCAACCAAACTGCAGGTGTCTTGCCTGAGCTTTTTAGGAAGTTAAGTTGCGTGTCCATCAGTAAGGGCACAATGTCACCTTCAATTTCTTTCAGTCCCAAATGACATTTTATTTAACAAAGCACCAGTTACAACAAGTAATCAAGGTGAAGAGGATTCATGGACCTTGTTACTTTGTTAGAAAAATATTGTAAGATCAACAAGATGGACCTCAGGCTGCTGCATTAATTGCATGCCAGCAAGAGTTTCATACTCCATAGCTCATGACTGCATACCACCTGAAGGCAAACCTTTATTTTTTGTGCTCTGGGCCCTTGGTGGGGAAAAAATAGAATTTGTAATGTTTTTTATATTACTTTACCTGCAGATATGCTTTGCTGGGGTCAGGTAATGGAGCATCAACATTCTGCCTAGGAGTTTGTATTCCTTTACATACAACACCAGCATCTCCAAGGCTTCTCCACAGGTGGCCATGAAGGCCAATGACATCCTGGCCTGCAGCAGAAATAGTGTGGCCAGATGGAGCAGGGAAGTCATTGTGCCCCTGTACTCTGCACTGGTTAGGCCATGACTTGAGTCCTGTGTCCAGTTCTGGGCCCCTCAGTTTAAGAAGGACATTGAGACTCTTGAATGTGTCCAGAGAAAGGCTACAAAGCTGGGGAGAGGCCTCGAGCACAATCCCTATGAGGAGAGGCTGAGGGAGCTGGGATTGTTTAGCCTGGAGAAGAGGAGGCTCAGGGGGGACCTTATTGCTGTCTCCAACTACCTGAAGGGAGGTTGTAGCCAGGAGGGAGTTTGTCTCTTCTCCCAGGCAACCAGCACCAGAACAAGAGGACACAGTTTCAAGCTGTGCCAGGGGAAGTTTAGGCTCAAGGTGAGGAGAAAGTTTTTCAGAGAAAGAATAACCTTTATTTAGAATAAACCAAACCAGGTTGGAAGAGACCTTCAAGATCATCGTGTCCAACCCATCAACCAATCCAACCCACCCAAACAGCTAACCCATGGCACCAAGTACCCCACCAAGTCTCCTCCTGAACACCTCCAATGACGGCGACTCCACCACCTCCTTGGGCAGCCCATTCCAATGGGCAATCACTCTTTCTGTATAGAACTTCTTCCTAACATCCAACCTGAACTTCCCCTGGTGCAGCCTGAGACTGTGTCCTCTTGTTCTGGTACTGGCTGCCTGGGAGAAGAGACCATCATCAGCCTGTCTACAACCTCCCTTCAGGTAGTTGTAGAGAGTGATAAGGTCACCCCTGAGTCTCCTCTTTTCCAGGCTGAGCAATCCCAGCTCCCTCAGTCTTTCCTCATAGGGCTTGTGTTCCAAACCCCTCACCAACTTTGTTGCTCTTCTCTGGACTCGTTCCAGCAAGTCAACATCCTTCCTAAACTGAGGGGCCCAGAACTGGACACAGTACTTGAGGTGTGGCCTAACCAGTGCAGTGTACAGGGGCAGAATGACCTCCCTGCTTCTGCTGGCCACACTGTTCCTGATGGAGGCCAGGATGCCATTGGCCCTCTTGGCTGCCTGGGCACACTGCAGGCTCATGGTCAGCCTGCCATCGACCAGAGTTGTTAGCCATTGAAGTGTGCTGCCCAGGGAGGTGACTGAGTCACCATCCCTGGAGGTGTTCGAAAAGGGTTTGGACATGGCACTTAGTGCCATGGTTTAGTAGTCATGAGGTGTTGGGTGACAGGTTGGCCTTCATGATCTTTGAGGTCTTTTCCAACCTTATTGATTCTATGATTCTATGATTGCAGGCCACATTCACAGGTTAAGCGCTTTGAATAAAAGATTTCATACTTTGTTCACTTCTTGCTCTACTTGTAGAAATGATCTGTTTGAAATTGCCTGTATTGAAATGTTAAATATAGTTTAAACAAACAGGAATATTAAAATTGGCCTAAGGATACAGTCACATCCATGTCTGTAGGTACAGCCCTCATGGGAACTGTCTAGTCCCTGACAAGAGAAACTCATTGTTTTTCAAGAAGAGTTTATATTGCTGGGACATGCATATGGACTGACATTTCTTTCTGTCCAATTTTTAGTAAAAGATTTTAACAAATCACTCTACTGAAAAAGAATTGGAATTGGAATGTGCTGCCCAGGGAGGTGGTGGAGTCACCATCACTGGAGGTGTTTAGAAAGAGACTGGATGGGACGCGTGGTGCCATGGTTTAGTTGATGGTGTTGGATGATAGGTTGGACTCAGTGATCTCAAAGGTCTTTTCCAACCTGGTTAATTCTATTCTATTCTATTCTATTCTATTCTATTCTATTCTATTCTATTCTAGTCTAGTCTAGTCTAGTCTAGTCTAGTCTAGTCTAGTCTAGTCTAGTCTAGTCTAGTCTATTCTATTCCATTCTATTCTAATACAGATTCATTACAGGCAACACACATTGCTTGTTTCTGGTCCTAACATGTGTGTAATATTTTAAACAAATTACCATAAACTATTAGGATTTTCCAAGGCTATGATAATAGTTGCTCACATCACCTGATAGCAAATTAGCTGGCCATGTTTGCAAATATTGCATTTCATTTGGTTTCAGCAATTTCTGTAGACTCATTAAAACCTACTCCAACTTTGTTAGTAAAAGCCATTTAATCTGAAAATAGAAGTGTAATGGGGTTTGATGTGGCACTGCGCCTGCAATAATGGCAAACAATATGAGACTGTACAGAATCCTGAATGAAATTGTTCTTATCTCCCCCTACCCATGGTTTATGTTTGGAAAAAAGAAACCATGATCAAGGTCATTGCTGTATTTCTGAACTGTGTCCCACATGTTTGAATGTGTGTTTGAAGCTCTCATTTTCCTAAAAGAAGCAGTCAGCCCAAGATCAATCATTCCCCTTCCAAGGAACAGGAAACACTGAGAACTTTGGACTCTACCATTTTTGAGTTTCTGCTGTATTGCTTAGTATGCCACCTCTGTGGCATGGGGTGTAGGAGGGTTTCACAGGTGACTTCTGCTAATCTGGAGAAAGTGGAAGTGGCAGAGAGGAGAGTCAAGGAAGTAAATCTGCATGTCTTTTGTTCCCTCAGGGTGTCCGAGTGAGAAGGGTGGGTGAGTAGGGACAAGAATTGCTCACTGGTAACCACAGTCCTTCCTGAGCCAGAGGTCCCCAAGCCTTGAGCACCTTTCTAATTGATCCTGCTTCTGACCCACACTCAAAGTCCCTAGTACTTTCCCTCTTCTGACCCAGATGTCGTATCCTTCACCTGCCTGCACTGCAGTGACCCACTAAGAGCTCAGATTACTTGTGTTTACGATGCAATTCCTTCCTTTGTTCTCATCCCCTCATTTTCTTCCAGCTTTCCTTAAGTTCCAAATCCCTTCTCTCAACTCTTGTTTCAAATACCCCACTTCCCCTTTCCTCATATGTCCCATAAGTTAACCACAGTGCCCTCAGCCTCTCTGATTCAAGAGCACATTCTCATTAAGCCTTCTCCTGGTTTGAATTCTTAATTCTGACCCCACAACCCACCATGAAGCCTTTTACCATCCCCTTCTCACTCTTCCCTTCATCACCAATCATCTACTCTGCTCCCAAATTCTCTTTAAGCTCTCTCCCACCACATACACACAATCCCTCTGCAACTCTCCTCCCATCTATGTCCTTGCCACAGATCACCAAACCTGCTGTGTCTTTTCAGTTCTGGTTCAGCATCGGTGATGTGGCTATCTGCCATATTCATCTCCTGTAGCTGGGTGTTCAGCTAAAACTTCCATTTTTCTTGGATGTCCTTGCAGGATAAAGGGAAGAAATCAGAGCTCCTCCTTTATCCAGGATCTCAAAAATTCAGTCTGCACTTAGCAGATGTCAACAAGAACAAAACAGTTATCAAAAGAAAATAGTGAGGTGAGGAAGAGGACAGTCACATTTATCCAGAAAAGTCTCTGCAGTACAGTTATCTGTCCCTAATTCAATCATAGTAGTGAAGAGTGGAGAAGGGAATTTGCCTGGACAAAGAACAAGGGCAGAAAACATTGGCCAGGTAAACATTCCCCTAAGAAAATCCCTGGAAAGGTAGGAGTCAGAGCAGGACATCTCCCATCTTCCTCAAGCCTGCAGGGCACTTGTGTTCTCCAAGGCTTCTGGAGAAGCACAGCCCAAGCTGCCTGTCCTACATGCATCACATTTGAGCTCCACCTCTGGACAGAAGGAAATTGGGCCCTGGACCCCCAAGTCCTTGGGAACAGGATGAACCAAGAGGGGAAATTTCTGGTTTGTATTTTGAGAAGCTTGCAACATAGACCATAAAAATGTCCCTAGAGCTATGTATGAACAACTGCACTACAGCAGCCCAGTGGTAATTGTAGGACATTATGATGGCAGCTGGAGAATTCCTTCATATTGCAAAATGGTACTGAGCAATATTTTTTAGTACATCCTTGAACATTTTCCACCACTGAAAGTGACTAATCTTGTGTGGATTTAGCCAAACTTTCTCAGCACAGTGCCGAGGAGCAAAGCAGTGGGACCACTGCATGGGCTGCAGAGTAGCTGCAGCAAGGACAGTTGGCATGAAAGGGGAGGAAACACCAAACCAAACCACTGTCCTCCTGCTCAGTAGAATTTCTTGATCATGTAAAATTCTTTCCTTAAAGAATAAAGGGGCTTTTTGCAGTAATCAAAGAATGATTTCTGCTGCCAACAGACATCCAGATTTCTGGGGGAGAAACAAAGCAGCCAAAGGGTCGATGCATTGTAAAGAGCACTGCACTAGCAAACATTCTTGTTTACAGCAAGTGGCCACGATGTGCTCAAACACTGCAGATTCTTTCTCATAGATGTCACATGCACAAACACTTCCCTCTTCATTATTTGACATGTGATTTGCAAATTCTTCTGCTGGCATTACTGAAGTATCAGTTTTAAAACAACAAACAATATTTCCTCACATGCCAAAGAAGGCAGGAATTTTAACATCCTAAGCCTTCCCTAGAGAAGGCAGGATTCCCTTGGTTTATGTATTATTCCACAGAGTTGCATGTTATGCCAGTGTGAAGGAGGAACAGCTCCTCTGGGTTTTTCCACTTATTTCTCAGTGAGAAGCTCTTTGTCCACAGACTCCTATGAAAAGGTTTCTTGTTTACTGGCTGTGCTCATCACCCATTTCTGAGTCTTCTAGGCAGGACAGTTTTGTGAGGGGAGGGTGAGTGGTGAAGTAATTACATTTGCCCAGACTCCTGTGGCAAAAAGTGATCTTGAAAGGAGGAAGCATGACAGGTTGAGGCTAGCTGGGTCTCCCTTAGATTTGGTCCTTCTTCAAAAGCATATGTTTCTGCTCCTCATCTACCCACCTCCCAAAGTAGCCTGTGGTTTCCCCCAGCCACCAAGACCTGTGTGTGGCCTGTTTCTTCTGAAGGACAAATGATCGGCTCCAGAAGCAGTCAACCAACCTCTTGCAATCATAGTACTGCTTGTCTGCCTGACTCTGACTCAGAAATGGCTGGAGGCACTTCTACCCTTGGCACTTGGCTCCTCTTGCCCCAGGTTCATCTGCCATCACACAGTGCCACGTTGGCCTGCCAAGTATTCTACTTAGGTAACACTTGGCATTTCCAACCCCAGGCCCTCAGCACTGACACAATTTCCAAAATTGTTTTTTAAAAAGCCACAAATATTTTTAATTCCTAGCAACTGAGAAACCCCAAAAGCAAGAAAGCAATATTCATCTGCCAGGAAGGGAAGAGGAAAGGCTGGAATAGGGAAAAGAATGGTGGATTGAGAACTGCTTCATCTTTCTACTCTCTCCTTCTCTTTAAACTTGCTGGTGATGCAAGTTCAGAAGAGAGGGGAGAAAGAAAGGGAGAAAAACCCAGGGGGTTAAGGGAAATAAATTCTGCAATCCTGTCTTCAGGTGCAGAAGTGGAAAAGGTCACAGAAAGCAATGGCTGCGTCTTTCTTTCTCTCTTTTCTGTCTTCCCAACTCCATAAAACCCACATATCAATACAGGTGAGAGGTAATGTTGGTAATTTTCCACTTCTTCCTTCATCAAAAATAAATACAGAGAGACATAGTTAATGGTTAAGGCTGCTGAGTTCTTGTAGCAAACAGTTCTCTTCTCCCATCTTGCCCTTAGTTTAATTATGAACTTAGGCTGCCTTCAGGCTGCAAAGGGCAAGAAAGCAGGAAATACATATGCCCAGATATGTAGTCAGTGTTTTATGTCTCTGAGATAGAACAAATAAATAAATAAAGTGGCGAATAAAAGCAATATGCAAAGCCTGGAGCTTGGAGTCAAGAGAAGAAAAGGCCAAAAACCCAGGTCTGAAGATAACTGAGCAGCTAGTAACATGGAGGACTTCCAAATTCAGCAGTAATGCCAGACAGCTTTTCTTTGTGAAGGTTGTTAGGAAATGATCTTTAGAGTAGTAACAGATTAAAAAAAAAAAAAAAAGAGCAAGCTGTGGCTGCTCCAATCATGGCCTCTGGGTTTGTCAGCAAAAAAACACCCTGAAGAAAGTAAAGTTGGAGGAGAAAAATCAAGACTCCAGGGTATGCACTGTTGGAGTGCAGAAGCACCAGAGACTGTGATGTATCCCCATGCTGCTTCAAAGCACACAGGAAACTTCAGGATTGCCTTGGAGTGTGTGGTGCTCTGAAGCACTGAACTCCAATGCTCAATATTTATGTGTCAGGAAGGTGAAAGCAGAGCCAGAGGAACACATTTGATAAGGATGCTTATACAAATCTGATACTCCGGTGCCATAAGCAGCCACTGGACAGCTTCACAGAGAGCAGGCTCCAATTCCTCATGCTGCAGGAGAGAGCCTTCTGTCTGGGTTATTCCATAGCGGAAGGCAACAGCATTTGCAGAAGCCTGACACAAAGGGAAGAAGGATTTGGAGCTTTAACTCAAATGAAAACTAGCCCCCAAAATATTTTCTTTAAGAGTGACCCCCATTTTGCTGTGACCTAAAAATGAATTAGAACTCCTAATCTCAGCAAAACAGCTAAACAAGTGAGGTTAAGGAGTTGATCCAAATCACACTAAGCATCAGAGAAGGGAATTGGTCCAATAAACTATAGGTGACTGTTGTATTTATGAGGAATAAGAGGCACCCATGGACTAGCTGACTTCACAGTATAGGTAAAGTCATTGCTATTTCAAGGAGCCATAAAACACGATGAATAGCATAGATATGCTCAAAATGATTAGGAATACAGAATGAGTAATTATAAATACCTGATAACACATGGAAAGATTACTTAGCTCCTTTGAAGGTCTCCCATAGTTTAACACTAATAGAGTGATGTATCCCAACATCAGGCTGCTGCTACAAATCATGCACATCAGGAGAACTGTAGATACTGCAGGCCCAGGACTTACAGGCTGCAGACACTGAAAACATCTAGCTGATGCACACTAAAAAGATACCCTAGTTTCAATCAGTTTGTAGACTTCAGAGAGCTGTCTTCCTGATCTGTATCTTCCTTTCCCTGTGTCATCTAGTCAAACTACCTTATTAATCGGCATGAGTTGTCTAAAACATTGAGTACTACAGAAAGGATGCAGTTTTGACAAGTGGAAAACCCCAACTCCCCCAACCCTACAAAAATAGCTGCTTTTGAGTTTTTCTTCTTCAATACATGATGATGATATTAAAATACTGATATAGAGATCACAAGAAGTAATAGCTACATATGCATTGCAAAATTTAACTGATCTGATACAAAAAGTGTGCAACGTGAGAAAGAAAGTAGCTTGTGGCACATCACCTCTTGAACTTTGATGTGGAGATACACATTTAAAACTAAGACAGAGGTGAGGAAAGAGAAAACCTTGCAGTAATGTTGGAAGAATATCCCTTATTGAATAGAATAGAATAGAATAGAATAGAATAGAATAGAATAGAATAGAATAGAATAGAATAGAATAGAATAGACCTCCCCTGGTGCAGCTTGAGACTGTGCCCTCTTGTTCTGGTGCTGGCTGCCTGGGAGAAGAGACCAACCCCCACCTGGCTACAACCTCCCTTCAGGTAGTTGTAGACAGCAAGAAGGTCTCCTCTGAGCCTCCTCTTCTCCAGGCTAAGCAATCCCAGCTCCCTCAGCCTCTCCTCATAGGGCTTGTGCTCCAAACCCCTCCCCAGCTTTGTTGCCCTTCTTTGGACACGTTCCAGCAACTCAACATCTTTCCTAAACTGAGACCACAGACTTTTAAAAAAGAGCCAGACTAAGTTGTTGAAGCCCTACGGCTTCTATAGTTTAGGCAAGGAGAACCTGGATACTACTGTGAAACAAGGTGGAGATAATAGATACTCTTTTCTTCATTTTGGAATCATTAGCACAGGTGATCAGATCACAGGTGGGGTGAATGGATATGGAAGTGTATAACAGTGTGTTAATGCATGGCCAAAGGACAACACATTGTTAAACTAAATTATATTTGTTATACTACTAATTGAAGTGCCTTATTAAATAAAATCAATAGATATGATCTTTTTTACAATCTCTCAGGAAGCTGACTAGTGAAAATATCATAAAAACTGCTATGATAGAGATATATTTTAATTTAAATTATTTAACACCACCTCACATCCCCCCACACCCCCTGAGCACTAAATCTCTTCTTTATGAAGCCTCTGACCACTGGTTGGCATCATTACTTCATTCAAATAAGAGTTCAGGTGTTCAAAACAGGTGCTCAGCTACAAAAATCCACCTCTGTATTGTTGAGCTCTGAGTTTCATTTAGCAACATCTGGGGAAGGTCGTGAGGCAAAAATGGAGGAAAAAGTAATACATGGCTGCAAAATTATTTTCCCCACCCCATGTATCTCTTTCAGCAAATTTGTATTTTTTTCCTTTAATTCTGAGAGAGTATAAAATGTACTTGTGGGGGAAAAAAAAGAAAACCCAAATTCCCAAACCATAGCCATTGTCACAAGTACTTAAGTGGTAGAGTCCAGGCTGTGAGTGCAGACCCAGTGGCATTCCCAGGTCAGAAAGCTTAAATAACAAAATCACAACCATTTAATGCAAACACGAAGTAAAAGCACCTTACAGCCTGTAAGCTGCTCCTTCTGTTATGGCTCTAATAACCCAGCACTTGAGCGGTGCCTGTTGTACCAGATCTGAGCTGCTCCTAATAAAGCAAGTGACACCTTTTCTATCACTTTTAGAATAAAAGGGAGAAATTCCACCCCCACCCTCCCAGAAAAAGCAGGGTGCTGCATTTATGAGCTGGAGTGCAGAGAGGCTTTTTGTGAAAGTCTGTCTGTGCTGTCTCCAAGAGACTGCTCAGCCCTAAGTCCATTCAAGCTGAGGCTGCATTATCGCATGCAGGATGGGGTGTCACATTTCTCCTGGCTGTGCTACCCATAGCTGTGCTGCTGTGCTGTGCAAGGCTCCAGAGTCTTGGTGCATCTCCAGAGTTCACCAAAACAAGTTGGTTATGAGGGTGCCTGCAGACAGATGAGTGGAAAAGAGAATGGGTTTTCTTTCTGTGCCCTGTCACATGGGAGAAGGAGAGGAGATTTTCACCTTTTGGAGTTGCAGCTTCTAAAGCTAATATTGAGACAGTGAATGTTTTGCTTCAGCTGTAAATCAGGCTATCTTTCAAGTAAAAAACTTTCAAAAACATCCACTTCTCAAAGGAAAAGGAACACGACCTGAAAGAGCTGCATTAGAACAATAAAAAAGATGTAATCTCTGTATTACTGCAAATCCTGGCTCATACACAAGCCCACAGACTGACACTATTAGCATATTAACTACACTGCGTCACAGAAGAGTTCTCAAATTAAATCCTCATCTACACTACTGACAGGCTTTATGGCCTCAGGTGTGTCTCATTGACACTCCTGAGCTCTAAAATACATTAGAGAGATGAATCATTCATTAGCAACTGCAAAATGCTAAGTAAATATTTACAACAATTAGCAACCAAGTAGGATGTTTTCATCACCAAAGTAAAAAAAAACCCAAAAGAACAAAAAAAAAAAAACAAAAAAACCACTCTTCCACTCTTCTCTTCTACTGAATGTTTTGAAAGCCAAAACAACAAAAACTAGTCAATCGACTTGGGTTTTGAGTAACTTGAATAGCTTGACATGAGCTCTTTAAGGAAGCATGAATCCATGGTTTAGTTAGTCATGAGGTATTGGGTGATAGGTTGGACTTGATGGTGGGTTTGATGATTTAGATGGGTTGGATTGGTTGATGAGTTGGACACGATGATCTTGAAGGTCTCTTCCAACCTGGTTTGGTTTATTCTGGTTTATCACTGAGGTCTTTTCCAACCTTATTGATTCTATGATTCTATGATTGTAGACTGGTCTATAAAAAAATTTAAACATGCTTTGCCACTGTTAATACAGAATACAGAATTAACCAGGTTGGAAAAGACCTTTGAGATCATCGAGTCCAACTTATCATCCAACACCATCTAATCAACTAAACCATGGCAACAAGCACCCCAGCCAGACTCTTCCTAAATACCCCCAGTGATGGTGACTCCACCACCTCCCCGGGCAGCACATTCCAATGGCCAATCACTCTTTCTGTGAAGAACTTGTTCCTAACATCCAGCCTGAACCTCCCCTGGCACAGCTTGAGACTGTGTCCTCTTGTTCTGGTGCTGGTTGCCTGGGAGAAGAGACCAACCCCCACCTGGCTACAACCTCCCTTCAGGTAGTTGCAGACAGCAAGAAGGTCTCCTCTGAGCCTACTCCAGTCTAAGCAACCCCAACTCCCTCAGCCTCTCCTCATAGGGCTGTGCTCCAAAGCCCTCCCCAGCTTTGTTGCCTTTCTCTGGACATGGTCCAGCTACTCAACATCTTTCCTAAACTGAGGGGCCCAGAACTGGACACAGGACCCAAGGTGCGGCCTAACCAGTGCTGTGCTTTACATATACAATTTTGTAAAGTCTCATGATAGAAAGCAGCTGATCTCACAATATCTGAGATATTCCCCCATTGTTCTAGATTTAAATATATTAAATCACTCACAAGATTATGCTCTGCCACAAGGAAATCCATGGGTGATCACAGAAACCATAGATACCCTTCTCCAAGTTTGCCCCTGTCAAATATCTCTAGCAGTTGTTTTCTTTTGAAGAAGCTGTACATAAGAAGCACTCAATGGAGATAGTAAATGTAATGCTGCTTAAGACACCCGTGTATGCTGTCTAATCTCTCTCCTCACAGTGAGAAGCAGCTGAAGTATGTGCGTTGATTTCTAGTTGTAACACAGGCTGGAGTCTGATAACCGATTGTACTCATTTTCAACATCTATATATAAGTGCTGTCCAAATTATGTAGCATCAAAAGTTTCCATCTTTTGAGGATAAACAGGTTAACAAGCTTTAAAATCATTAATAAAGTAAGGCTTGAGGAATATCCTTCTGAGCAGCATAAACATTGGCTCAGCTTGTATCTCATGCCATCAACAAAGAAAGATCACTAGCAGACCCTGGCCAAGATGCTGTGGGAAATAAGTGGAAGGCAGTAACAGCTGGAAATATTTGGCACATAGAATAAAGTTTTGAAACCCTTTGGATACTGAGATTCCAAGCCCTCTCTTTTTTATTTTTTTTCCCTTTTTTTTTTGTTTCCTTTTTTTAATTTTTTTTTCCTTTTTTTAACCACAAAACATTTCATTAGCACTTGCATGAGAAACAAGGTCAGCAGAACCCAGATGTGTTATGCTATTGTTACCTGCCGTGAGATGATACAAGCATCCCTATCCTTCCTCCCTCTTCCCCTCCAATTATCTCTTTGCAGAATGCATGTAACAGCACACCTTAGAGGTAATGTTACATAGCCGGGCGTAAATACATCTATCTGTTCAGAGTGCAATTGGAAATCCATCATTCTTATGGTGCTTCACTGATTAAACACTGTCCTGTTCAATATCTTTATTGATGATCTGGATGAGGGGATTGAGTCCACAATCAGTAAATTTGCAGATGACACCAAGTTGGGAGAAGGAGTTGATCTGTTAGAGGGTAGAAGGGCTCTCCAGACAGACCTTGACAGGCTGGGCAGATCGGCATCCAACAAGATGGCATTACAAGTCCAAGTGCCAGGTGCTGCACTTTGGTCACAAAACCCCCATGCAGTGCTACAGGCTGGGGACAGAGTGGCTGGAAGGCAGCCAGGCATAAAGGGACCTGGGGATACTGATTGACAGCTGTCTCAACATGAGCCAGCAGTGTGCTCAGGTGGCAAAAAAGGCCAATGGCATCCTGGCCTGCATCAGGAATAGTGTGGGCAGCAGGAGCAGGGAAGTCATTCTGCCCCCGTACGCAGCACTGGTTAGGCCACACCTTGAGTCCTGTGTCCAGTTCTGGGCCCCTAATTTAAGAAGGACATTGAGACTCTTGAATGTTTCCAGAGAAGGGCAATGAGGCTGGGGAGAGGCCTCAAACACAAGCCCAATGAAGAGAGGCTGAGGGAGCTGGGATTGTTTAGCCTGGAGAAGAGGAGGCTCAGGGGAGACCTTATTGCTCTCTACAACTACCTGAAGGGTGGTTGTAGCCAGGAGGGGGTTGGTCTCTTCTCCCAGGCAACCAGCACCAGAACAAGAGGACACAGTTTCAAGCTGCACCAGGGGAAGTTTAGGCTTGAGGTAAGGAGAAAATTCTTCACTGAGAGAGTTGTTGGCCATTGGATTGCAATGCCCAGGGAGGTGGTGGAGTCACCATCCATGGAAATGTTCAAGAGGGGATTGGATGTGGCACTTGGTGTCATGGTTTAGTAGCCATGAGGTGTTGGGTGACAGGTTGGACTTGATGATCTTTGAGGTCTCTTCCAACCTTATTGATTCTATGATTCTATGATTCTATGATTCTATGAAATTAGCTTTATACAGAAGTGCTGTATGCCTGCCCAGGTTTGCATTTCCTAATGTTTTTGAACACAATAGGCACTTTTAGCCACATTTAACCCAAATTCCTACAGTTCTGTAGATCTGCATTAGGATAGAAGATACCAGAAAATGCCCTGCTGAGGGAAAGACTGCAACAGAGGAGTGCTGGGTCAGGTCAGGGAAGACACATCTCACAACATACAGCAGTTCAGAAGGAGATGAGGGGAGCAGAGAGGCAGGGAACACCGAAAAGAGAAGAAAAGATGGAGGGCGCAATAAAGGTGCAGCTGTTAAACTTGGAAGTTTTTTTAAGAATTTCCTTTATTTATTTTTACAGGCACAAAATTTGGTTGTAGGATGCAAGTCTTGGGGGAACTAGATTTCTGCTGCTCAGAAAAAAAATTTTGCAATGATCCCTAACTAGATAGATATCTCAGTAGGATGAAACCTGCTTAATCACTGACCAGTATGATGTGGGATAAGAAAAGTAAGAACACAAATACACATAGAGAAATACACAATTAACCAGGTTAGAAAAGACCTTTGAGATCATGGAGTCCAACCTATCACCCAACACCATCTAATCAACTAAAACATGGTACTAAGTGCCCCATCCAGTTCTCTTTTTAAACCCTTCCGGTGATGGTGACTCCACCACCTCCCGGGGCAGCACATTCCAATGGCCAATCACTCTTTCTGCAAAGAATTTTGTCCTAACGTCCAGCCTAAACTTCCCCTGGTGCAGATTGAGACTGTATCCTCTTGTTCTGGTGCTGGTTGCCTAGGAGAAGAGACCAACCCCTACCTGGGTGAAGAGACCAAGCCCCACCTGGCTACAACCTCCCTTCAGGTAGTTGTAGACAGCAAGAAGGTCTCCTCTGAGCCTCCTCATCTCCAGGCTAAGCAACCCCAGCTCCCTCAGCCTCTCCTCACAGGGCTTGTGCACCAAACCCCACCCCAGCTTTGTTGCCCTTCTCTGGACACGTTCCAGCAACTCAACATCTTTCCTAAACTGGGCAGCCCAGAACTGGACACAAGACTCAAAGTGCAGCCTCACCAGTGCTGAGCACAGGGGCAGAATGACTTCATGCATGGTGGTACAGAAGTCCCAGCCACTGCTTGGTCCTGGCTATGTTTGCTCCACAGCTGTAAACAGAAAATATTATTCCCGTTCTAAAAAAAAAATTACGTAAATATTTTTCCTGTCTGGCCCAAAATAGTGTAAACCCAAAGCTAAACATAATCCAGCCACCCTCTTTAATGGTGATTATAGCCTTGCTGAATTCTAAGAACAATAACAATGGTTTGAATTTGTTAAAGGTCACAAAGAAAAATATGGCAGCAGGACGCTGTAGCTGGCAGTGTGGTTTTGTTCCTCAGCTTAAAGCATACACAGTAGCTGGCTACACAGCAAGTGCTGCTGAACAACAATCTCTGTGAAAGCAAACAAAAAAATCAGTTATGCACTACTGAGCAAAGTAAATTGGTAAATAAAAGTATGACCAGTACACTCTGAAATGTCATAGCTGTTTCACCTGTGCAAAAGCAGTCAGAGGGAAAAAACAAAGGAAATACCCTTGCTCTTTGCCTGTGCACCCTAAGGATGAGGATCATTCCTGCTGTTATTGTATCTACACACAGGGCTCTGCCATAACACTGAGACACAAGGAATATTTCAGGAATCCAGAGAGTGCTTCTCTCCCATGATATATATATATATATTTAATGCACCGGAAAGGAGGAATAACAAGGGCTAAATAAATTTGGATTCAATCTGTAGAGCCTGACAAGCACTCAGTTGTACTCCAGGCATTTGCTTGAGTAAACAACAATGTGTCTCATGAAATGTTCAACACAAAAAAATAAATAGCCTTTAAAGACACAAAATGTCTGTATAAACAGAGGGTGAGAGAATACTACTGGATTACCAACATCTTTTGAGGGAGAAAATACATCAGCAGCTCTGCCTTCAGTAGCAGTGTAGAACGGGGACCTGAAGGTCCTGCAGGGACAGATATCCAGCTACCCACTTCCACACAATACCTGCCCAATATTCATAACCAAACAAGACTCTAAGTAACAGCTCAGACAAAGCAGCTGTATACAGCAGACAGCAAGAGAGGCTGAAGGCACTGCTGATGAGCTAGGTCCCTGCAATAATCTATGAAACTGTATAAAAGATTGTTAAATACTTCAGAGGGACAAATCTCTGCTGATCCCTACAAGACAGTGGCAGAAGTCTTAGCACAGGATTACAAAAAAATAAATACAGTGCAAGCAGTGATCTGATTTCCTTTTGAGCCTAGCAGATACACATGGATTCTTATCTTCAGGAATTCTCCAAATTAGTTCCACAATCCCTTCCATTGGGCTTATTGTACTCAATCTCCCAACAGTTTAAACATCTTGCTCCCTCCAAGCCTGTTTGAAGCTTGTCTTTGTGGATGTTCAGGAACAGCTTAAATTAACCATATCATAAACGTGTAATCTGGGGCTAATATTATGCTCTTATATTGGATTTTCCCCCTCCTTGATACATAAGCCTCCAGTCCATTTAACAAAGGGTTGTCCTGTCCCCTTATAAAGCGTCTGCTTACCAGGCTAAACAAATCAAGGCATTTTTATCTCTTTGTGAGGAATAACAGGGAAATCTTTAAACCATCCCTATACTCCTAACCAATCTGCTAATCCTGTACTTATCTCAATTCACATTAAGCTTTTTTAATGATAGGTGACCTCAGCTATACATGAAACTTTATCATTATTGTATACAATTGCTTGGATATCTCTACCAAAATCATCTCACTTAGTGGGCTCCAAAAGGACATTAGGCTTTTCACTGCTGCCTTATGTGAGTTGCTCTTAACCATCCAAAATTTTGATTAAACATCACATTCTTCTCTTTTCTCCTGCATTCCTATTTGTTTTAAAGACCAACAGCAAGCGCAAGCAAGGGAGTTTGCTGCATAGAGTGGTTGTTGTGCAGCTTCTGCACTACCATAGGGCTTGTGTGATACATGTTATAGTCTGGTCCACTTTCCTAAATGTTAAATAGATTAGTTAAATAGATAGTTAAATAGATTATTTCACAGGATTAATGTATTTCAGAAGTGCATTACTCCCCTGCAATAAAGAATTAGCTTTCTCAATATTCCTACATTGACAGGTACTTGTGGTTATATGTAAATTGAGAGGGGGAAATTCACATAGTTTTGATACAAAACAACCAGTAGGGAATAACTTTTGCATACAGATCAGTGTGACCTCACATGCACTACTACAACCAGCTCTCAAGCCCTCAGCACAGGAAAGAAATGGACCTATTGCAGCAGGTCCAGAGGAGGGCCACAAAAATCAGAGGGCTGGAACACCTTTCCTATGAAGAAAGGCTGAGAGGTTGGGGTTGTTCAGGCTGAAGAAGAGAAGGCTCCAGGAAAGCCTTACTGCAGCCTTTCAGGATTTAAAAGGAGTCTATAAGAAAGATGGGGGGAGGTTTTTTTCATCTGGGTCTTTTGTGACAGGACAAGGAGCAGTGGTTTTAAAAGAGGGTAGATTTGGTCTAGATATAAGAAGTTTTTTTACAGTGAGGATAGTGAAACACTGGAACATGTTGCTCAGATGTGGTAGATGCCCTATCCATGGAAACATTCAAGGTCAGGTTGCATGGGCTTCTGAAGCAACCTGGTCTAGTGGGAGATGTCCCTGCTCACTGCAGGGAGTTTGGATAGAATAGAATAGAATAGAATAGAATAGAATAGAATAGAATAGAATAGAATAGAATAGAATAGAATAGAATAGAACCTTTAAAAGTCCCTTCCAACTCAAAACATTATATGGTTCTATGATATTCAGCTAGAGAAGGAAACAAACATGTGTATTGAGCTTTTAAAAAATAATAATAAATTAACACACCACCACCCCCCAAAACCTGGCCATCAGGATATTGATTTGACAGTTGGCAGACACAACAGTTTGGCACTGGTAGAAAGCATACCCAAAGCTCTAAATTAGGTAATAGATGTAGAACTCCTGTAGGTCAGAGAAATAAATCCATCTGTTTTCTGGGTCAGCTGCAGAAAAGTTCAGTATGGTTAACACAGCATGTTCAAAAGGTGACAAGACTCAAGAAACGAAGGCATGGTTTTATAGTAGAGAATCCATTCAGAAATACAATCCCAATGCTGATCACAAAGCAGCCAGCTTTTTTCAGTGGCCCCTGGGTGGACATTCAACACCTCTGCCTGAGGTTTGGCAGGCAGGCTGTGCTGCTCTGCGTCAAAGGGGGGAACAGTGTCACTGGAACTGTGCAGCTGGAAAACAACAGCAGCAACTCCCTCCCAGATGGTCGAGAACCCTGAGAGAAGCTTAGCAAGATAATTTTGGGAATGGGCAAAATTAGCTTCACACTGCTTTACCTCAGATTACAGAATCACAGAATCAGCCAGGTAAGTCATTGTGCCCTTGGACTCAGCGCTGGTTAGGCCATACCATGAGTCCTGTGTCCAGTTCTGGGCCCTCAATTTAAGAAGGACGTTGAGACTCTTGAACATGAAGGGTGGTTGTAGCGAGGTGGGGGTTGGTCTCTTCTCCCAGGCAGCCAGCACAAGAACAAGAGGACACAGTTTCAAGCTGCACCAGGAGAAGTTTAGGCTCAAGGTGAGGTGAAAGTTCTTCACAGAGAGAGTTGTTAGCCATTGGAATGGGCTGCCCAGTGAGGTGGTGGAGTCACCATCCCTGGAGGTGTTCAAGAGGGGATTGGACATGGCTCATGGTTTAGTCATGAGGTCTGTGGTGACAGGTTGGACTTGATGATCTTTGAGGTCTCCTCCAACCTTGGTGATTCTGTGATTCTGTGATCATCAAGTCCAAGTGATCACCCAACCCTAGCTAATCAACTAGACTATGGCTCTAAGTGCCTCATTCAGGCTTCTTTTTTTTTCTTAAACACCTCCAGGGATGTCGATCCCACCACCTTGTCAATAAATTATCTAATATCCAAGAGCAGTGGAACATCCTGACACTAGCCATATTAAGCATCTAGCAATCACTAAAGGTCAATAATTCATATTTGAATATTATTTTAATACCCATTCTTTCTCAATAACACTGGTTTCACAGTCTGTCCCTTTTTCACTCCACCCCACCCACCCCATTTTTCCCCCTTTTTCCCCTCAAATCCCAGAGCACCTGGGCTCTGTTGGAGTCTCCTCTCACACCAGGTGTGGCCATTTGGCCCTCCCCAACCATTCTCCTTTTTAATCCCTCCCAGGAAAGGCAGAAGCCCCAAGATGAGCCCATCTGGGCTGAGGGATCCTCCTCTCATTGCTGCTGAGTCCCTGTGATGCACACTGGGTGATGATGGTGGTGACAGCAAACGTTAGGTAGGAAGAGGGTTGATGATAAATGTGACATCATACAGAGCTGCTGTGCAGTGCACAGCCTGGAGCATGGGTTGGTGAGTGATCACAACCAGCTAAGAGTATTTGGAAGCTCTGGGCTTAATGGAGCTATGTTGATTGGGGGTCCTGAACACTGCATCAGCCTCACCCATGACAGTAGCTTCAGTAGCATAGCTCTCTACATTCTTTAATATTACAGTCAGCATTGGGGCTATACAATAACTGCATTTAGCCATCAAACATCTAACATGAGTCAATATGGGACTCAGACTGGCAGGACAAGACATACTATAGGGTGAGTTAGGAAAGATGAAATTTGAAATTTTCTTGGAGTACTCTTTCTTGTGTTGTAACTGCTGTGATTATTCCAGATAGTGGCCCTCACAAACAGCTTTTATCTAGGCTAGCTGAATTGAAGCTGTAGCCTGGTCACTGGCTTTTCTGTGTTTTGGATGTGTTATGCTAGGCAGTAGTAAATTCACAGTTACATGATTGTTTTCCTCCTGAATATACAGACTGTGACTCTGAGAACCTGCATTATTGGCTCCCTAGAGAAGGCAGATAACACTAAAGGAATCATGGTTGGAAAAGACCTCAGAGATCATCAAGTCCAACCTATCACCCAACACCTCATGACTAGCTAAACCATGGTTTCAAGTGCCACGTCCAATCCTTTTTTGAACACCTCCAGGGATGGTGACTCCACCACCTCTCTGGGCAGCCCATTCCAATGGCCAACAACTCTTTCTGTGAAGAACTTTCTCCTCACCTCAAGCCTAAACTTCCCCTGGTGCAGCTCGAAACTGTGTCCTCTTGTTCTGCTGCTAGTTGTCTGGGAGAAGAGACCAACCCCTTCCTGGCTACAACCACCTTTCAGGTAGTTGTAGAGGGCAATGAGGTCACCTCTGAGCCTCCTCTTCTCCAGGCTAAACAGCTCCAGCTCCCTCAGCCTCTCCTTGTAGGGCTTCTGTTTGAGGCCTCTTCCCCAACCTCATTGCCCTTCTCTGGACACGTTCAAGAGTCTCAATGTCCTTCTTAAACTGAGTGGCCCAGAACTGGACACAGTACTCAAGGTGTGGCCTAACCAGTGCTGAGTCCAGGGGCAGAATGACTTCCCTGCTCCTGCTGCCCACACTATTCCTGATGCAGGCCAGGATGCCATTGGCCTTCTTGGCCACCTGAGCACACTGCTGGCTCATGTTGAGACAGCTGTCAATCAGTATCCCCAGGTCCCTTTATGCCTGGCTGTTCTCTAGCCACTCTGTCCCCAGCCTGTAGCACTGCATGGGGTTGTTGTGACCAAAGTGCAGCATCCGGCACTTAGGCAGAGTCCAACATGATGGCATTCAACAAGTCCATCTGCCCAGCCTGTCAAGGTCTGTCTGGAGAGCCCTTCTACCCTCTAACTGATCACCAACTGCTCCCAACTTGTTGTCTGCAAACTTACTAATAGTGGACTCAATCCCCTCATCTAGATCATCAGGGAAGATATTGAATAGGATTGGGTCCAGCACTGATCCCTAGGGGACACCACTAGTGACTGGCAGCCAGCTGGATGTGGTACCATTCACCACCACTCTCTGGGCTTGGCCCTCCAGCCTAACCCACAGGAAGCACTTATTTTGAGGAAGCTGTATCAGTCTATTTGAATGGAGCATACAGTTCATGAGGAGCTGAAGGTAAAGTATCTGATCTCAGCAGATCAGTTAAATGAATTAAATGAGACCCACAGGGATGTGCATTCTCAGACCAAACAAGTGCCTGAAAACTTGGAAGACCTGAAGAGCAGGTGAAATAGAAAAACTGAAGGTCATAGAAATTTACAGAAAGGTGAAGACAAAACTTCAGTGACATCTTCAGAAAAGTTTTAAACTGCCAAATGCAACATAAGTGAATGACCAAGAAACAGCAGAGTACTGACTATTGAAAACTGACCTGCCAGCTATACTGTCTGTTCATGTCTAATGAATACCACTGGAAAGCTCATAGCCATGACTAGCAGTACAGAAGTTAGAAGATTAATTGCACTGGGGGGCTTTATTTGTTTGTGTATTGTTTGTTATTCTTGGTATTGGTGGTTTGTGCTTTATTGTTGTTGGTTTTAAGTGCACAAATACATAAGATTGAAGTGACACATTTCCTACAAAGCACTTGAATTAGTTTCAAACACATGCACTTTCTCACGGTGGGCTAAGGGGAAAGTATAAGGTTTTGACCTTCAGCTGGTCAAAGATATATAAAAGAATTATTAAAGAAAATTAACTTAGAGTTGAGAAGAGCCAGAGCTGAGCTTTTAGGTGCTTCTTAAGTTTGAATTACAGCCTGGTTCTGGACTGCATGAGATCACAAGGAGAAAGAGTGAAATATTACCTGAAAGGATTACTTTCAAGTGAACTCAGACACCCCACTCTTCACAGCCTGCAGACAAGTGACTGAGAGAAGTGATGTGCTGTAACTTTTGCCGTGGGTTGGTTTGGTTATAGAACAGACTATAACACTACACAGCTAGGAAGCTGAAAAAACAGAACACCTGGTTTGTGAGAGGACTGTACTACAAATGCAGGACTACCTGTCCAGAGAGAAGCTTTTAATGCTACCCTGCCCCTACAAAAAATTTATACCACTGTTAGTTTCCTCTCCTTCTGACATTTCCATTTATTTACAGAATACGTAAGCAAAGCACCACTGAGCACTCAGGAAGCACTTCCTTTGCTGATGATGACAAGCCTTCTTCCAGGTAGTAGCTGAATCCTGAGAACTCCTTCTCTCTCAGCTTCATGTTTCAAATAAATCTGCCTACTTCTGTGGACTTTTCTTGGCTGCTGCTGTCTCAGATTCATAATTCCATGGAAAAATTGGCAAAAGCTTTTTTTTTTTTTATTCACCTGCTCATAAACTCTGCCTGCAAATCTCACAATGTCTTTGACCTTTATAGGAGACCTTTGCACGGTGATGCTAGGTATTTCATCTGTGCCAGAAGAGCCATATAACTCTTTCACACTTGCTACTAACTCTCTTACTACTGTTTTTCTTTTTCCCACTGACTCTGTTTGTGCTCTCTCCCAAGTCACACACCATTTCTGATGACTAACTAAAAGACAAGGCAGCAGACTATCTCCTTTTCACCTGTACTCACTACTATGGCTATTTTCTGCACAGGAGTAAAAGTGACAATGCTGGTCTCAGACTTGAACCTGGAGTCAATGAAAGTTCTGTGTTCTCTTTTCTTTGAAAAGTGAACATCTGGACATGGACCAGGAACCAGAACTACTGGAGTTATGCAGAACTGAATTAATCCCTTTCCAGGCCCCTCACCCCCTCACTAAAACCTTGGGAAAGCTGGAATTCAAGCTTGATTTCTAGGTACAATACGAGTCAAGGCCACAAAGTGCAAACTTGCAACTAAAGGTGCTTTGAATACACAACATTTTTCCCAGATGGTAATTTCCTCCAGTATTATTTTTAATTTTCCATTTCCTAACATTCAAACAGCAAAGAATACATCCAAGCATACACAGCTTTGAAGAAAGCAGTTAAGCAAGGACTAAACTGGGAAAGAACACTTGGCCTTCTGCAATATGGCCATTACATTAACTCCTCTGAGAGCTGGTCTTTTGAATCCACAGAGTTTGTTATTTTAAAGTCACTAATGATTACCAGAGGAAAAAATAAATTGTTGGGAAAATCTTGGTTTATTCACTGACCAACATAGCATTAACTCCATCCCAAGCTTTCCGTATCATGATACGTTGCAATATGATGGTATGATGTACTCTGAGGGTCAGCTTCATGGGCCAGGAAAAAACAGTCACCCAGAACTTGAGTTCAAAGGAAAAGCACGTCTAGTTCTTGGAACAGAGTGACTGGTGGGCACACAGCATTAGGGTTAAACTCTGTCAGTTTTAAAAGGCTTGTTTTTAGTTATAAACTAATTCTGTGTAAAAGTTTAAATAAGCAATATCTCTTCAGGCTGTTCTGTGGGCTCCAGAACCAACAAACCCAGTTTTTCAGAGCAGCATTACGAAAAAGAAATAATCTATTCAAGAAGCCTTAAAGATATGCAGATAAACTCTATACTACCTCAGCATCCTGCCTTATTACCACTAAACACCAGGGAGGAAAATGGGAAAAAAAAACCAAAAAAAACCCCAAACCTATTTTTTGGGATCCTTCCAGAGCAAGTTTTATATATCAGCCATGGAAACACAGATCTCACTCCTTTAAGACAAAATTGCTCCAGCTGAAAGCTTTTTACTGTCTGCAGTTCGATCAGAACAGTATAGCAAAGGGGCAATAGCCAACATAACGCAGGCCTAAATGTAACTTGAGGTTTTGCCAGTGTTATTTTCTGAAAGGACAAGTACTTTAGTGTCACCCAAGCCCAAGTTTTCAAATTAGCTTCAACAGTGACCCTTCTTTAACCCAAAGTGAGGTACAAGTAACAAGACCTGATGTTGGCAGTACTACCAATGTCCAGGAGAAGAGGCCATGCTCTTCCAAGCTCACAAATACAGAAGGAAGCCCTGTAACCTTTGACAAATGCAAAAATGTTACTTGGAAATATAAACTTAGCTGTGTTTCTGAGCATAGCACCACAGTAAAACAAGCTTTTAAGGAGAAAACCTCAAGTCAGGGTATGTTATAATGATTTCAGTAACTGGATGATTCTGCAATTCCAGGGCTACATTTAACTGTGCTTTACAAAATGGTTATGGAGCCAAAAGGGGTTCTCCTCCACCCTGTGTGCTTCTGCCAGCCTAACAGTAATTGCTGCTTCATTTGTTACTACAAAATATGACAATGGGGAGGAGGAAAAACACAGGTGAATTTGTCATGAAATAATGTCAGGGAGGAAAAAGCATTTCCTTCTCTTTTCAGAGTGTTTATTTATTTTTTTTTTTTTTTTTGTCTTTTTATTATAGTACAGTTTGTTTTAATTATTGGCAAATGTCATTCCCAGGGTGAGGTGAAACTGAAATCCTGAAAAGTTCCTCTGATCTTGGCCCATCAGTGAAAGCAGTTTGAAATGTCTGCGCCTACTAAATGTTTTGTTTGGGTAACTTCCACTAGGGATTAGGTCCTAATGCTTTATTTCCATTAGAATGTCCTTTGAACAAGATTTTGTAAAAGCTTTAATGAAATGAGAAAACACTTAGGTCAGAACTTGTTCATAGCAATGTTTCTTCAGGACTTTATTAGCCTGGGATTGAATGAACTGTATTGTATCAGATGACAAACAGTAAATAAGAGTCCAAGTAGTTCTGTCTTATTTTCTAGTTCAGTGACCCTTTCACAGAAAGCCTAGCGAAGGAGCTTGGTAAGCAAGAATGTGAAATTGTTCACTGAGAGACAGTCAGAAAAGGGCATGGTTGCTTGCTGGTACAGATACAGCTGTGCATACACAGTACCTCAGAATACAGTCAGCTGAAAATAAGTGTAGCAGATTTTGCAGTCTGTGGGCCAAATTTTGTTCACATTTAGACAGGCCATCTATAATTCCATTGCACAACTAAACTTTTAGCTGGATCAATAAAAACACTGTCTGAGTGTCTGAATCCAGCAAAGAGAATCAAAAGGCATTTGAAAGTGTCTGAAAAGAAAATCCTTCTCCTTTAGCACTTCATTGTATAGATTATCAAACAATAAAAATTCTTAGTAGGCAAATATGAGAGGACAACACCCTCCCTGTACCACATAGTCTAAAGCTTAGTCCAATCTCTAGCTACATATGTCCTGGAGCATGAATTGTCCTGCCCTCTCTAACGTTTTGTTAGTGTTATTTATTGCACCTCCTCTGATACCCCTTTGTCTTTCGATGTTGGGCTAAAAAGAAGTGAAGAACACAAATACTCCTGTGGCCACAGCAGGCCTTTAAAAGCCCCTGGTAGAAAGCATTTTCCTGTTAGATGCTCCACATGGTTTTCAGCATATGGACAAGACAGAGAACCAAAGCAGTAACCTCTAAAAGGGGCAGTTAAGTCAGGAGAAATATGCTGGCAGAGTACATGTGCTTTCAGACAGTACTGAAGTGGTTAATAGTGACAGCATCAGAGTGAATGAGTCCATGGTTACAGCCCTGAAATTTTGTCTTACTATAAAAGGGTCTCTATATTTCTGCTTACATTGTAATCTGCAGTGGAAAAAAAAGTTACTCCCCTGATTTGCAGTAAATTACAGCTCCAGGCAAAAACTTCACCAGAAGAGAAATATTTCTGACCATCTACTTTTATCTATACACAAGATACAACCAGTTTCTGTTGCAGAAAGTCTCCAGCACATTCAGTTATCATTTCATCCAAGGTTAACTGGCATCCCCCACCCCCACTGCCCCAAACCCTGGACTTGTTCTGGAGATGCAGTGTCACTCTGGAAAATGCTGGTGATTTTCCACTATCTGCACAACACACAGTCTCTGATGTTTCTTAGGTGTCTTAGCTATAAAGCTTAGGTTTTTTCTAACCAAACAATTCATTTATTCATGGCACATCATGCTTAAAACTTTGTCCTCTTCAGATTAAGTTGCAGGTTCTCATCTCTGAAAATGGTCCTCTTTAGTTGGTTTTATAAATTCATCCCAAGGAAATAAGTTATTAATAATTTATTAAAATAGCTTCCCCTTGCCTTTTGTAGACTTTCTTTAATTATTAATCTGAAGTCTTTGCAAAAATAACCTTTGGTTACCTGTAAGTGGTTAAAGGAAAATATTTTATAGGCCATATTTAAACAAGTGAGGCTCATGAGCGTGGCTCAGTTTTTGTTGGTTAGAGGTTAAATCTTGCATAAGAAATTTGAGACTGTCTGCTTGGATGGCAGGAAAAAAGGTCATTAAACAGAGGTCCTTGTCATACAGCCTCCTCTTCCCCATACTTGTCTTCCTCTTCCTCATACTTGTGTTTCTCTTCCCCTCCCAGCCTTTAGCAGCCTCCAGAAAGGCATCCCACTCTTTAGAAAGGGAACCAAGCTCAGCTCATTTTGGCTCTTTGTTTTCACATCCCATCCTGACACCACAGTCTCTTTTTGGCCCCAGTTTCTTCTCTCATCCAGCACGGTTTGTCAGCTGGACAATTCAACATTACAATCAGCCACACCCCTTCTTGCCACCTTTCTGATTGTAGGCAAAAGTGAAGAAATTAACTAAAGGTGAAGAAATTAACTCAGCTGTCAGCCTAAATACTGTCCTAACAACATGACTTTCAGATAAACAGGTGAATTCTGTTACCATTGCCTTCTACCTGTACTGTTTGCATTCATGCCAAGTGCCTGCAAAACAGCTGCCAGCAGCTGCAGAGGGAAGCTGGTTGTGCAGTGCAATGCCCCTGACTAAACACTGTTCAGAGACGTATCACCCAGGATTCCTCCAAATCCCTCCAAAAAGCAATATGAAGCATCTCCTCTGGGCAAGGGCAAGGGATATAAATAAAGCTTATTTACAATCTCAAATCAGCTGCATTTCCTTCTTCATTTGTCTTCATCAGGTACAATAAGGTCCAGACAGAGACTTCTAGCTGCAGCTCCCATATAGGGCAAGTGTTTGCCAAAGGCAGAACTCAGAAGTCTTGTTGGAATCATCTGGGCCAGTTTTCTTCCTCATCATTGCAGAAATCTTGTACAACCTAACTGTTGGATTTTTTTTCCCCAATATTCCCAAATCTGCCTTACAATAGGATCTAATAGTATCTTTGTGTCTTCTCTAACCCTCTAGTAAGAGCCTCAGGAGCTAGTGAGGAAGATACCTAACCAACATCCTCGTGTTTTTCCAGATTGGTCTGAGCAGCTTACAGAACCTGAGCTTATCAGATGTTAAAAACATTTTAACTGTTCTGAGTTCAGAGGCACAAACTTAAGATGTCATTTATTTGTTTATTAAACAGTATTATGATGTCCTGGGAAACTTTTTAAGTTGCTTATATCCTATGAAGTGACATCACTGAAATGAAAGAGCGGGTCACAGTGTCACAGCTGGAAATGTTGAGTCCATCATAACAAGATCTCCAAGTGTCCAATTCAAAAGCTCTGGAGTGCTCAAGTATTTTTCCTCCTAAGCCTATTTAACTCAGATTCTGGTTTCCATGGTTCACTATGAATAGGTTTTGGTACTAAGCTATTGATAGGATATCTTCTGAAAACCCTAGCTCTGAGAGCACTGTTTGTGGAGAAATGCAGTGTCAGAAGCTATGGTACAGTCCTGTCCAGCCCCAAGTACAGGGTTACATTGCCATGTTGCCATGATGTGGGGTATTTACAAGCTTCAGAAATGTATGAAATACAGGTAAACAGCCCAAGTTTGATGGTGGATAAGCACAGGCTTAACTGAGGGAGTAAACATATGACACAGATATTAATTGCACATGGTAGAGCAGGAATTACAGACATAGGATTAAACAAGATATCTAGAAGGATAACTGAGAAGAGGATCTATGTTATGAAGATGTTCATTGAGGCAGAGGATGAAGAAAAGCCATGGAAGAGGTCTCATACATAAACATCTTCTGTTCAGCTCTTTCCACTTTTTCTTATTTGATCAATGGAATTCAACATTCTTACATCTCCATGAGTTTATGATGAGTGGTAGAAGAATAGTATTGAAGCAGTTTTGATTTGAGGACTCAAGTCTTGAGATTTTTCAGAAAGAGATTGAACCTGAGCAGTGGTGCATACAGTTTCTGCAAATGCTTCTGGACAGGGAAGGAAGTTGAGCCTGTGTAGCATCAGTTCTCTAAGTAGTCTCTTCTCTACTGAGACTGCCAAGGAGGACAGTATTTCTGTTAATAGACTTACTACAAAACTAGCATTTAGTTAATGTGGAAACACAAATTCAGCAGGGGTTTTATGCCCACTTCTTGAGGATGCAGAATTCCACATTTTCTCACCAACCACAGAAGAGTTCAGTTTTGTTCCCAAGTCCTTTTACTTATCAGAGGTCACTTCTGAGATCAGTATTCTCTGAAACTCACTTAAGGTTGGGATGAATTAACGCCCATCCTGGAATCAGGGTGGGGGGAGGGCTTGTGAGACCATTGCCCTCCCTGCAGGGGGTTTTCCCCCTGGGAAACTAAATTAATCTGTTCCACTCCCCCTCCCTGCCCAGCAAGGCTATAAAAAGGAGGACACTGCAGCCATTAGTTTTCTTGGGCCCTGCCTTTTCTTGGATGAGGACTGCTGATGGCTTCCTGCTTCTCTGCCACATGGTCAGGCCTGATCCTTCTCCCTGCTACCTCCACACCTCTTCAAAGAGACTGGTTTTGTATTCTTTTTCTCCCATCCATCCTTGTTCCTTACCCTTGTGAACCCTACCTGTTATTGTTACATATATATATATATAGTTTAAAGAAAATTCTTTACCTCTCTACTTCCAATCCAACTCCAAATTATTTCTAATTGGATTTCCTCCTTCCCTTTATTTTTCTCCTCTATGAGGAAAGAGGAGGGGGGAGCGGGGGAGGGATTCTCAGCCTTGCCTCCATCTGAGCTCTTAAGTCCCAGTTGAGGCTCAAACTACCACAAGGTGCATCTGTAAAGAGGAAAAAAAAATAAGTCACAAGCTTTAAAAACAAAACCAAATATTCATCAACAACAAAACCGAATGAACAAAGTTTAGAAATACCTTCCAAATATAAACATGATTTCCTGTGTGGCTTACTGGCCCACCTAGAATTAATCAGCCTAAAGCAGAAAGATTATTAAACTTTCTTAAACCATGAAAACTACTTGAGACATTGCAGCATGATTTGGAGGAAGAAAAGTTAAGTAATGAGTATTCTTACCCTCACATACAAAATACAAAGGATTATTTCTTAAAGACAAAAGCCAGAGGAGCAATTATTTTAGTGCCAACCCTAGCTGTCTGGAGAACAAGGAGCAACCTGATACAATCTTGAGCCTGATAGTCAGCTCTCCGTTTGTTGTTATTTTTATAGCCGTATGGGTTACGCCTCAGTGAAAAAAAAAGAAGAGGGAGATGATGGTAATTGAAGGTGTCTTTCAAAGAAGGAGAAGAAACATTAAGCAGCTAGGGTGACTCACATGAAGTTACCCAAGAAATTTTAAAAAGAAGGAAGGAATCGTGTCAGCTCTGTTTCAGTGTTAGTGACTGGGAAGAATACCCACCTCTCATCTCTCTGTATCTGAAATACTGGCATCAGGACTCATTATGGACCAGCAGAGAAGTTTGGCTATAGAAAACTCCATGAGGAAAACCAGTTAAAACTCTCTGTTGTTCAATACAGTACAACACTGGGGGAGGGGGTTAAAAAATTACAAATCCTCCCTTACAAAATCCTTAAATACTTTTTCTTCAAGAACTGCACAGAATTCTACCCCTCTAAAAGCTATCAAGAGAGTATGAAATAAAACATCTTCCCAGCATTTCACTCTCTTTCATATAACACATTTTGTGAGAAACAACCAAGTTGTAGAGGCCAGCGATGATCCTCTGAACAATCTCTCTTTTCATCAGAATCCAAACTGGCTTTAAAAAAACTGCTTGGAACTGGCTATTTCTGTTCCACAGCAGTACAGTCATGGAAAGTTTTCCATGTACCACAGCAAGGCCACAGAGCAAACAGTTTATCACTGGAGTGTCTAAGGTTGCATGATGAAAAACAAACAGCGAGTAATATATGTCAAAACCTTGAAAGTAGAATTTTAGACTCTAATTACCTGGTAAGGGGCTCTTTTGAATGGGTTCTGGAGGCTAATAAATTTATTCTCTTTTTTTCTTTTGAGAACAAAAACAAGTCTTCTTTGTCTGGACCTTAATCTTGGGTTAATAGCTGATTGTTATCACAGTGCTCTTCCCCTGTAATTTAGTTTCTCTGCCTGGATTTAAAAGAATAAGTTGCTTTCTATTTGTTCACTTGACGTAGCTGCTCCTGTACAGTTTTTGCCCATATTTGGGGGGAAGAGCAACTGGCTTGGTTTTTGCTTATGCTTTGGTTTTCTTTGGCTTTCTGGCAAGAAGAGCCTGCAGAATACCTGCAGAAAGCTTCCTTCAGTAGCACTGAGCTGATCTTGAGCTTTTACATATGTTTTTCCCTTTCCTGTTCTGCTGTGCAAAGATTTCAGTGGGAAGCCATTAGACACATGCCCTGTACCTTCAGAGAGCTATCAGATGAGAGCTCAGAGTATTTCACAGGCAGAACCATGGTTCAGAGATATCACTTGGTAGATCTGGCAGGCAGCTGTGTTCAAGATTAAATGAGCAAATTCAAGTTCAGTGGTATTTTCTATGCCACATCTCACAGCTGAGGACCTGTAAAGTTCACAGTTGCCCACTGGTATACCTTCACTGGTCAGTTGCCACAGCACCAGTGTGGGAACAACATTAGAGCTATGGCTTGGCTGCACTCAAGACATAATATTTTTAAAACATGATGAACAGTGGGAACTAGGATGTCAGATTTCCCTAATTTGTACACAAATCCAGAGGAAATTACAGAAAGCAAGGATGACTTGCCCTACTTCATTATCCACCTTAAGGACATATGGAGGACCAATGGCCTCTTGTTTTCATGCATCTCACCAAAGCCTTTCCGTGCCTTCCACTTATTTTCTACGCTAACCTCACTGAAGTCACTTAAGCAGGATCAATGTGATCACTCTGTGATCATGTTATCACAAACATAAAACTTCCCCAAAAGAACATGTGTGCCAAACCAGCCAGAGGATACTGAGCTGAATGGAACCTACACACTGATCAAATATTTACTATTGCTGCTGGAGAGGGAGTTGAGATGTGTTGCTTCCATGACATTTTGTTCCTGTAAAGGCAATAACTGTTCTGTAACCTCTGCCTGTCCCTTGAAACCTCACACCAGAAGCAAATTGAGAGATTTAGAAAGGATAAGGTTATTTATTCTCAGGCCATGGTGTCACACATAAGACTTTTTAGTTAAGGCTATTAACAAATGAATCCTCACAATGATTATGAGGAATAACTGATCATAACAAATGAATTTGCAGATTAAGGACAGGATGGCATAGCAACTCAATGCAAGGTTCTCTCTCTGTGTCCTGTTGTAATAGGCACCTGTGCTTAGCTGAAAGTTTATTTTGAAAAGCATACTTGTATTCCAAAAGTCAGCTAAGCTTAATAGTCTACAAACACTAGGTGATTCCGTATCATCCACTAGCCAGAACTCCCCAAACACTCTGTAAGACTCAATCATTTGTCATCCCTTATGAAAGCTGTTATTAGAGATGTGGTCTGAGGTACAGGCTGGTTGGACCTCCATAGGAAGAAAGTGGGAACAAGAAATGTAAAACCTGTGCTATGTTCAAGGAGGTAACAGTATAAAGACTCAGAATACAGATTAAATGTGCAGCACAAGATATTAAAACAGGTCTGGCACCTGATTTTTCTGTCAGAGCAGAAGGCAAATTTGTCTCTGTTAAACATCTACAAATGGCCACCTCCTGAAGCATCTCTCTTCACCCCCTTTTCTGCTTCTTTGCAGCCCTGTGGGATACAGTGAATGTATGCAAACATCTTCTGTGATTCTCTAATCTTTATCAGACATCACAAAATACCTCAGTTCGATCTAATTCTTCTCTCTAGGAAAAGTGCAAGACTGCTACTTATACTACATTTATTAATACTTTGTCTCACATCATTTTAGGATATGCCAAGTGGTTTGGAACAATAAAAAGGGTCATCATGGAGGAGAATTCAGTGCCCTTAGTAAATGGACCTGTGTAAAGTCATAACAGAATGCTTCTACTAAGGGAAGAAATCTGTTGTGGGGGGATAAAGGCAAAAATACCCCCAAATCAAAACAACAACACACTCTCAAAATAAGAACAACTCCACAAGACCATAATAGTAATAATAACTAATAATAGCAATATGTTCACCAGTGATCATATTTCACCTGCAGCCTGTGAAAACTACATGTTGCTTTAAATGGTGCATAGTTTTGTGATAGATGCAGACTTCAGCTATCCTTTTATAGCTTATTTTATTCTCATCAAGTAAAGCATAGTTGTTACAGTGCAGAAAAGAAAGGGGGTGACTTCATACCCCTGTTTCTACTCCACAGTCCTATGCTTCCATGTTCCTGCAGAGATGCATAATTTATCAGAGCTGACAAAGTGCTTTTAAAAATTGCTGTTAAGGAAATGTGAGTCCTACATTGTGATTTCCCTGAATTTAAGTCCTCTGTGAAATGAAGCATTACCAGAATAAGAGGACACCGTCTCAAGCTGCACCAGGGGAGGTTTAGGCTGGATGTTAGGAAGAAGTTCTTCGTAGAAAGAGTGATTGGCCATTGGAATGTGCTGCCCAGGGAGGTGGTGGAGTCACCATCACTGGAGGTGTTTAAAAAGAGACTGGATGGGGTGCTTGGTGCTATGGTTTAGTTGATTAGATGGTGTTGGATGATAGGTTGGACTCGATGATCCTGAAGTTCTTTTCCAACCTGGATAATTCTATTCTGTTCTGTTCTGTTCTGTTCTATTCTATTCTATTCTATTCTATTCTATTCTATTCTATTCTATTCTATTCTATTCTAATTTCTTATTCTATTCTATTCTACTCTACATAAAATTGCTTTCATTCTGCAGACTGGCAACAAGACAAATACTAAAGAAAGATTCTAGATCACCATTTCAGATGCTGCTTACTTCTCACAGAAGTCCAATCCACTTCCACTTTGTGAACATCCCAGTTTTTAGAAGAGCATCATCAAAGTCCAGTAGAAGTAAAATCAAACACCCCCAGTCTCCCCTCAAACAGATACATTCAAGTATTTCTCCTGTACTAAACTAACACCATGCTACAGACAATCCATTTTTCTTTGACATTTTCCAAACAAGCCTATACGTTCACCCAAGCTTGTGCATATGCTATGCAGTTGCTTTTATGGGCACCTGATTTAAATGTGACCACTAAATTCTGGAGGCTTCTTTAAAATGAAGACTAGAAAATAATTTCTTTCTGTCACTTTGTTGTTGTTGCATTTGAAGACTCTTCCCTCTGGGAATTTGCTGTGGTCTAAAGCCTTCATCACAAATTCACTCTACTACATTTTCAGTAAAAACTAAGTCATCAGTGGCTTCTCCATTTCCTTTTCAAGAACCATGGTTTATGATGTTTTAATCTCCTCTTAGCTTGACAATTCAAGAAACAATTTGAACATGCTTTCACTGATTTATTGACACAATTTCAAAGGTGTGGTCATTGCTACAAGAGCCTGGGTGCTTGTTACATATACCAAGATGGGCCCAATTCTGGATGTATCTTGTGGCAGCCTCTTTTTCTTCCCTGAGAAGGTTCCCCAACTCGCAGATATTTAAAAAGCATTACAAGAGCAGAGACTGAACTCTCCTCATTATAAGATCCTGAGAGCTCCAAGTAAAACAAAGGCAACGCTAGCTGTACCATAGAATAAAAGCCAATTGTTTCAAAATCAGTGTTACAGTATCACAGTATCACAGTATCACTTAGATTGGAAAGGACCTCGAGGACCATCGAGTCCAACCTATCACCACAGACCCCATGACTAGACCATGGCACCAAGTGCCACGTCCAATCTCCTCTTGAACGCCTCCAGGGACGGTGACTCAACCACCTCCCTAGGCAGCACATTCCAATGTCGAATGACTCACTGGGTGAAGAACTTTCTCCTCACCTCGAGTCTAAATCTCCTCTGGCGCAGCTTGAGACTGTGTTCCCTTGTTCTGGTGCTGGTTGCCTGGGAGAAGAGACCAACCCCTTCCTGGCTACAACCACCTTTCAGGTAGTTGTAGAGGGCAATGAGGTCACCCCTGAGCCTCTTCTTCTCCAGGCTAAACAATCCCAGCTCCCTCAGCCTCTCCTCATAGGGCTTGTGTTCAAGGCCTCTCACCAGCCTTGTTGCCCTTCTCTGGACATGTTCAAGTGTCTTGATGTCCTTCTTAAACTGAGGGGCCCAGAACTGGACACAGTACTCAAGGTGCAGCCTAACCAATGCAGAGTACAGGGGCACAATGACTTCCCTGCTCCTGCTGGCCACACTATTCCTAATGCAGGCCAGGAAGCCATTGGCCCTCTTGGCCACCTGGGCCCACTGCTGGCTCATGTTTTGGCGGCTGTTGATCAGTACCCCCAGGTCCCTCTCTGTTTGGCAGCTCTCCAGCCACTCTGACCCCAGCCTGTAGCTCTGCATGGGATTGCCGTAGCCAAAGTGCAGCACTCAGCACTTAGACTTGTTGAATGCCATCCCGTTGGACTCTGCCCATCTGTCCAGTCGGTCGAAGTCCCTCTGCAGAGCCTTTCTACCCTCTAACTGACTAACATCTGCTCCTAACTTGGTGTCATCTGCAAACTTGCTGATGACTGACTCGACCCCCTCATCCAGGTCATCAATGAAGATGTTAAAGAGGATGGGGCCCAGCACTGATCCCTGGGGTACACCACTGGTGACTGGCCGCCAGCTGGATGTGGCACCATTCACCACCACTCTCTGGGCTCGGCCCTCCAGCCAGTTCCTAACCCAGCACAGAGTGTAGTGGTCCAAGCCACGAGCTGACAGCTTAGACAGCAGTTTACTGTGGGGGACGGTGTCAAAGGCCTTGCTGAAGTCCAGGTAGACCACATCCACAGGCCTCCCCATGTCCACCAGATGGGTCTCCTGATCATAGAAGGTGATCAGGTTGGAGAGGCAGGACCTGCCCTTCCTAAATCCATGTTGGCTGGACCTGAGCCCTTGGCCATTCTTCAGGTGTGCAGTGATTGCCGCCAGGATAATCTGCTCCATCACTTTCCCTGGCACTGAGGTCAGGCTGACAGGCCTGGAGTTTCCAGGTTCCTCCATCCAACCTTTCTTATGGATGGGGACCACATTGGCCAGTTTCCAGTCATCTGGGACCTCACCGGTGAGCCAGGACTGGAGGAAAATGATGGAGAGCAGCTTGGCCAGCTCATCTGCCAGCTCTCTCAGCACCCTAGGATGGATCCCATCCGGTCCCATGGACTTGTGAGTGTCCAAGTGGCTCAGCAGGTCCCAAACTAATTCCTCATGGATTGCCAGGGCACTACACTGCTCCCCGACCCCATCTCCCATCTCAGGAGGCCACTCCTCCTGAACTCCTGCTTTGCTGTTAAAAATTTAAGCAAAGAAGGCGTTCAGGACCTCAGCCTTTTCCTCGTCTGTTGAGACAGCTTTGTTATTTGCAAGAGATGATTTATAACAAAACTTACAGTAGTAACAAGGATGCAGAGAATGCCTAGCCCAGTCAAGGCTCAAAGCTCAAGAATGGATGAGAAAGAGAACCTGGTGTTTCAGATAAAAGTGAGAAACAAAAACAAACAATACAAAACAAAACAAAAACCCAAATGAAAGCAAACCAAATCCCCAAAATACCCAAACCTAAACCAAACGAAAAAATGAATCCAACTGCATAATCTGATAGCAGAATTACCAATGGGCTAGAGGAAGCCTGTCACTTTTTAGTTTCCCAAGAATCAGAAGTATTTGGCAGGCACTTAAGACAGGAAACAAGTGCATTTCACTTGAGGCCTCAAACATTACTTATGAACATGTCAACTCATAGCAATCTTCCATGAAAACCTCATACTATCACAGCTGTAAAATGTGTATTTTAAGATATCTCTTTAGAGTTTCAGAGCTCCCTGAACCATCTACATGGTTCATCTCTCATATGTATATATGTGTGTGTAGGTATATATGTGCCAGTAAAGTAATTTGTTTGTCTTTAAAATATGTTTCTTGTTAAGTCAAAACACCCTCCTGATTATTTAATCCAAACAATATAGTGCATTGATCTCTAGGTCACTGATAAACAGTATTTTTGTGGGCTTGGGAAAGCTGCAAATATTTGCACTTCAAAAATCCCACATTACAGAAAAGCAATGTTTCAGCAATCAAGAAAAGCAATGTTTCTGCAATCAATAACATGGCTCATTCTCTAGGGCTGATTCGCTGTACCTAAGCCCCTCAAAGAATAGCTAGTGGATGATTGCCAGTAGTAGCATATTCTAGAAAGGTTAAAACAAGCCCTGAAAACATAAATAGGTGCTGTTTAAAACAAGTTGTGCACAAGTACCGTTCAGTCCGTAAGACAACGTTACACCATAGACCAGGCATAGATTAAGTTTCCTCCTGACAAATACAAATGCTCCTATTAGGTATTCTCAGCCAAAGCAATAAAAAACAAATCAAGGCCAGATAGAAGTGGTCCACCCTTGGCTAATTTAGTCTCTTCTGGGGCCCACATTCTGAGAGCTCCATGTCCTGCTTAGTCCCACTAACTAGATGGGACAGAAGATCCCCACCTGCAAGGGTATGTGCAGCATTCTGCAGGACTAGGCTTCCCCATTACATTTGCCCCCTTTGTCAGTCATTGACAAGGGAGGGATCTTTGTCATCAGTTTTGCAGATCATATGAGGGCTGGCTAGTCCAGTGCTTCAGCATTTGAATGACTCCCAGCTACATCCTTTTGGCCCAGAATGAGTACAGCTCAGTGCAACCTCAGCAACAGCATTTGATCTACAGTGGTGTAAGAACACAGCATCTGAAGCTTCTTACTGTAAGCCATATACCAAGAAACATGCTACAGATCTTTAGTAGCCATATAAGGAACAACCCTGGCACAGACCTGCTGTTCTTATTTAAGTCTCCCTCACCTCACATTGCTTCAGCATAGCTTCTGCCTGTACAGACTCCCACAGACTTCTGTGTTGCACAATCCTGCATCACAAAAACAGGAGCAGATGAGCCCAGTAACTCAATGACCAATTTTAGAATCTGCAACAAAATGAAGTGACAAAACAGAACAAGACCCCACAACTGTACTTAGTTCTTAGCCCTGCTGCATTTTCCCCACACATCTCTAAAGATGAGAGTTCATGGCAAGAGATGCCTTCTCTACAAAGAATAACAACAAAGAGTAACTCTACTGCTGTCCAATCCTCACTGGATCATCCCCCAGAAGCACCTGTGGTACAAGTATTCCTGCATCCCTAGGTCCTCTCATTGTAGCAGGATGGCTCCAAACTGAGACCAGCTTGGGCTGAAGCTGCTTTCCTGCAACTCCTCCTGTTCCAACCTGCCCAAACAAGTTCTGAAGAGCTTGTTCCTCTGCTTGGTTTCCATACAAGAGAAAAGCTAGTTTTGTAAAACAGACTTAATCAGGATGAATTCTACCTGGCCTACACATTCATAGGGTAGCATGAGTTATAGATATGACTGGTACTTCCAAGGAAGGAAGGTCCAAACATGAAGGGACTGCCATGGCAAAGGACAGCAGAAGTTCCTGCCATATTTGAAGTAATTCTTACACCTGGCTTTTCTGAAAGGGGAAAAGTCCTCATGAGCTGTGGCATCTCATGTTCAGTCCCTCCTGGAAATGACCAAAATAGCAATGGCAGCACAACTGTAAGCAGAAGACCAGGATTTTTTCTCTGTAGAGAATATCAGTAATTATATCTGCCGGAAACAGAGGCTGTTCAAGCTGTTTCTGTTGGCACTGACATTGTGTAAAATGAAATTGTCCTTAGAAACTCTTCATGATAAGGTGAGCCTCTGTGCTATTGTCAGGATGAATACTGCTGAGAAGGGCACAACTGAATGTATCTGGGCCACAAAGTAAAGAATAGGAAAGAATGCTTCTGTTTATACCAGAGAAATTACATATTTGTAGCTCTGCTTACAGTTTTAAACAAGCAGCCAAGTAGTCTTTTCTCCTATATGAGAAGCAGACAAGGAAGAACTTGGGATTTTTAATCTTATTTTTTTTTTAGATGGTCTGAAGTTGGGAGAAATGTTTTAACCAGCTGAAGTTTGAACTACTTTAGGTCTGGAAAAACACTTATCTTCCATATTTGATCAGGGTGGCTATATAAAAGGTCATGAAGGTCTAATTTTTCAGTGCTTCCAGGCAGTCTTGTTTGTGAGTGTCCCAGTTCCACAGAACAGTTTTGATCCCCCACAGTATCCTTCCCATTGGTCAGTTTCCACACTCATTTATTTCCAGACCTAAATATCCATTTTCTCTTCAAAATCAGTTTTTGCCAGACTACAGCAAAACTACTCTATGTGTTTGTATGCCTTTCTCTGCTTCCAACCTATCTCACCTGGATGTATGTATAGTTTACACTGTTAGCACTCTGTCAAACTCACAGATGAATGTGAGCTAACCTGTGTCTTAGGAGGTGTCTGCTGCTTTGACCTGAGGTCCTTCTTATGCTTGTCTTAAAGTCTTCTCTCCTGTGGGTTGGCTATGGCAGAGTTTTAATAAGCCATATGCCACTAAAGTGATACCGCCTGACAAGGTGAAAAGAAAGCCATAGAGGGAAAAGCTCCTCACAGCTTTTTTTTTCATGTTTCCTTCAAAAAGGGCAAAGTCATAGTGGTATAGCAGGGTTTTCAAGAGGGGATTGGACGTGGCACTTGGTGCAATGGTTTAGTAGTCATGAGGTGTTGGGTGACAGGTTGGACTTGATGATCTTTGAGGTCTTTTCCAACCTTATTGATACTATGATTCTGTGAAGGAACGCTCTTGGCAAAGACTTCACTGTCCTACCTTCTGCTCCCATCCCTTTCCAAATAGCTAATCCTGAAGTTACATAAAGAGCTTTCCCCTGTGCTGCATGTGGAGACAGGAAGATGATAAGAAGAGTTAAACTTCTGGAAAAGGCCTGTTGAAGAAAACACATGGATAGCTGGGCATGGATTTGGTAAAACTTGAAGAAAACTTACAAGTCCTGGAACTGTCAGGGAAGTTTGGGCCAGAAGATGATTCTCTGAATTCATATGAAGGAATACAAAGACACAACAAATATTTAGGATGCTAGTATACCTGCCAATACACTTCTTTTGTATTCATTAGTCTTTTCATTATCTTTACTTCTGACAGCACCTCTGGTCCCTGCCCTCTAAACCTGCGTGTGGTGTAGGTGTTTAAACTCTCCACAATTGATGTTTACATCTTTCAGACTAGCTACTTCCTCTGCCCAGCCCACACAATTTGAAAAAATTGAAACTTTCCCTAAAAGCTTCTACAAATTGGTACACTCACTCATCTAGGAAAAAAAATTATATCCACATGTTTTTAAAAGAGTATTCATTCTCTGTCCATGCCATGAAGAAGGAGTGGCTGGAGAGCTGCCAAACAGAAAGGGACCTGAGGGTACTGATTGAAAGGTGTCTGAACATGAGCCAGCAGTGTGCCCAGGTGGCCAAAAAGGCCAATGGCATCCTGGCCTGCATCAGGAATAGTGTGGGCAGCAGGAGGAGGGAAGTCATTGTGCCCCTGGACTCAGCACTGGTTAGGCCACACCTTGAGTCCTGCGTCCAGTTCTGGGCCACTCAATTTAAGAAGGACATTGAGACTCTTGAACGTGTCCAGAGAAGAGCAGCAAGTCTGGGGAGAGGCCTCGAGCACCAGCTCCATGAGGAGAGGCTGAGAGAGCTGGGGTTGTTTAGCCTGGAGAAGAGGAGGCTCAGGGGAGACCTTATTGCTGTCTACAACTACCTGAAATGTTGTTGTAGCCAGGAGGGGGTTGGTTTTCTCCCATGCAACCAGCACCAGAACAAGAGGACACAGTCTCAAGCTGCACCAGGGGAAACTTAGGCTCGAGGTGAGGAGAAAGTTCTTCCCAGAGAGAGTTGTTAGCCATTGGAATGTGCTCCCCAGGGAGGTGGTGGAGTCACCATCCCTGGAGGTGTTCAAGAGGGGACTGGACATGGCTCTTGAAGCCATTGTTTAGTAGTCATGAGGTGTTGGGTGACAACACCTCTTCTCCAAGCTAAAGAAACCAAACTACCTCAGCCTTTCTTCATAACGGAGATGTTCTGCTTTCTTAATCATCTTTGTGGCTCTGTGGTAGACTCTTTCTGCCATTAAAAATCTGGTAATGTTTTTCACAGCTTTACTTTTTTCTTTTGTGGTTTTATTTTGAAAAATCATCTAGGTTCCTTTTCTTGCTTGACACAATACAATGAACACAATGCTTTGTTAACAAATACCTTTGCCCAGTCTTAAGCTGTGCCAGGGGAGGTTTAGGCTGGATGTTAGGAAGAAGCTCTTCACAGAAAGAATGATTGACCATTGGAATGGTCTGCCCAGGGAGGTGGTGGAGTCACCATGCCTGGAGGTGTTTAGGAGGAGACTGGATGGGGTGCTTGGTGCCATGGTTTAGTTTATTAGACAATGTTGGGTGATAGGTTGGACTTGCTGATCTCAAAGGTCTTTTCCAACCTGGATAATTCAATTCAATTCAATTCAATTCAATTCAATTCAATTCAATTCAATTCAATTCAATTCAATTCAATTCAATTCAATTCAATCCAATCCAATCCAATCCTATTCTATTCTATTCTATTCTATTCTATTCTATTCTATTCTATTCTATTCTATTCTATTCAAAAGAAACAGTCCTCAGAGACTGAAGTTGTAGCTTTCTCTCTGCCTCTCCTTGTTTCCACCAAACCCACATATTTACAAAAAGTATAGTTTTGACCTTTTTTAATTTTTCTTAAGTTATTGTTTACTTTTCTGTGGTTCCTGTAAGCTGACCTGCCTTATTACCAACATTCCTAATGCTGCTGCTGAATTGGGAAAATTATTTCCCCATCAACCACCTACACACACAAAAATTCCCTTTGGGGAAGAGTCAAAACACTGAGATGGTGAAGGACAAAAATCAAATCCATAGCAAATAATTGCTCAGCAAATCTATTTGAGGTTTTGTGGTGTAAAAGTGACATGACTTTTTTGTCTTTAGTGCACTGATGCTCTCTCAGCCTAAAGCACTGACAAATGACCTGAAGAGCAGCTTCTAAAGGAATAAGGAAGTTAAGTGATAACTTAGTCAGTAGTAGATGAAAACTAATTGAGCAATATGAGACACAGTGTCCCAACCACAAGACTGCCATCAAATGTCATTTCTTGTCATCCTTTGACCCACTTAAGAGGTTGTTATGAAAAACATGAAGGTCTTGTAATCCGCTTCCCCAGGAAGCTGAAATCCATTTACTGGGGGCCTGGATGACAGAGGAACTAATGCTGAGTGTTTATAGCATCAGACTACTAAAGATAAACTAATGCTAACTCCCCCTGTTCAAGTCCATATGATAAAAAGTTTAAGTTGACCCTCATTAAATCTAGAGTTGCTCCATGAAAAGAATCTGAGCCATGCCAGCCATTTCAAGCTCGCTGCACCTGAGACTTACAGTGTCAGTGACCACTTCAGAAAACTTGCTGTATTTTACATCTTGTTCTTCTGCAAAACAAAGAGGAATGGGTTGGATTATTATTGTTTTTCCCCTCAAATGGAGCTTTCAGTATTTCAACACAGGAGAAAGCCCCTGCAGAAGTGGGGGGATATGCACAACATCAAGAAATCATATTGAGGCGGCTGAATTTTCACATGCCATGTCTATGATGAGAAGAGAGCAGGACAGAAAACTTAGAAGACTGTGAACCTTACATGTTATTTTTCACATTCTGAAAATTGCACTGAAATGTGTATAAGGAGGGTGGGTAAATACTAAGTGAATGGTTTTTTGTGTCTTTTCCAGTCACGAGCTGAGGCCAAAGTCAACACTAGGAGCTAGCTTTAGTCATCAAACACCTCAGTCTGTCTCAGTGGCTTGTTTTTTCGTTTGGGGTTTTGGTGGTGTTTTTTTCTGTTTCTTGTGGGTTTTTTCCCCCCTCTTTCTCTTTTTTTCCCCCCATTCTTCCTTAGTAATGTTGTTATTATGTGCAACAAAGAAAGATTTCATGCAGTTTGCTTATATATTAACTATCTACAATTTGAAGAGAAAACACTAACCACAGGCTTTACATAAATATTTTGCTGCTATATGCCAGTGAATGGACATAGCCTCTCTGTTGAAAGGACATTGTGGTTACTCCTTCTCAGTAGTGTGCAGAGAGTCACAACTACTTGGTTAGTAGGAAGATTTTCTTTATAGACTAGACTAGACTAGACTAGAATAGAACAGAATTAACCAGGTTAGAAGAGACCTTTGAGATCATCCAGTCCAACCTATCATACAACACTATCTAATCAACTAAACCATAGCACCAAGCACCCCATCCAGACCCTTTTTAAACACCTCCAGTGAGGGTGACTCCACCACCTCCCTGGGCAGCACATTCCAATGGCAAATCACTCTTTCTGTGCAGAACTTCTTCCTAACATCCAGCCTAAACCTCCCCTGGCACAGCTTGAGACTGTGTCCTCTTATTCTAGTACTGGTTGCCTGGGAGAAGAGACCAGTCTCCACCTGTCTACAACCTCTCTTCAGGTAGTTGTAGACAGCAATAAGGTCTCCCCTGAGCCTCCAGGCTAAGCAACCCCAGCTCCCTCAGCCTCTCGTCCAAACCCCTCCCCAGCTTTGTTGCCCTTCTCTGGACATGTTCTAGAAACTCAACATCTTATAATCTTAGTAAGGTGAAAATTAGAACATTGCAGTAACATAATATGCGAAAATGTAATATAATTGACAAAATAATTTAAAGCAAAACAAAACAACAACAACAACAAAACCCTCTCCATGCCTAGACCAAAAGCTTTAACATCTCAGTGGGGGAAATAGAGTGGTTGAAGACTATGTGCAGTCTACATTGAAAAATGAAGTCTTCACAGAAAAGGGATGGAACTTGTCTAAACCTCCTTGGGAAAAAAAAAAAAAGCCTGATACATTTCCAATCTTTACTGAAATTCAGGAGGAGATATTTTAAACAAAGAGAAACACTTGTGCTGCACTATTGCTTTTACCATTTGACAACTGCTGCAGGAACATCTCATTTGGGGAGTTAATCCATTCCTGTTATCAGCAAGCATGAAAGTACAGAGTTGAAACAGCCTCTTCCTTTGTATTACCTGATTTGAAATTGCTTGAGTGGTCATTTAAGGCACCAGTTCAGGGTCCTTTTCTCTCATTCCAAATCCAGATCTGGTGATGCAGGCTGCTACAGAGGTGGCAACAAACTCGAAGAATTCACTCAGCCCAGGATCAGAGCAGCTGCTGCACTTACTCCTGTTGAACCTCATGAGGTTCACCTGGGCCCACCTCTCCAGCTTGTCCAGGTCCGTCTGGATGACATCTCATCCCTCTGCTGTATGGACAGCACCACTCAGCTTGGTGTCATCTGCAAATCTGTTAATGGTGCACTCAATCCCACTGCCCATATCATTGATAAAAGTATTAGACAGCACAGGACCCAGTACAGACCCCTGAGGGACACCACTTGTCACTGCTCTACATCTGGACTTCAAGCCATTGAGCAACACCTTCTGGATGTGACCATCCAGCCAATTCCTTATCCACTGGGCAGTCCACCCATCACATCCGTATCTCTCCAACTTGGCAAGCAGGATGTTGTGAGGAACTGTGTCAAAGGGCTTGCAGAAGTCAGACAGATCACATCCATAGGTCATCCATTATCTACTGACATAGTCACTCTATCATAGAAAGCCACTAGGTTAGTCAGGCAGGACTTTACCCTAGTAAAGCCATGCTGGCATCTGGTCCAAGTACATTCCTACAAACTTCCTCCTTCTTCCACATAGCTCTTATCTTCCTTCCTGATCTGTGGTTTATGATATTTATTGTGATATCCAGATTTGTGATATCTATTGTGAACTGTGGTGCCTTTGTCAAAAGAATTTTGAAGGCCTATGCCACAGGGGATGCACTTTTATGTTGTCTTCATTTTGTGCAAATTTGAGACTTTGACATTTTGGGAAGCTTTGTTCACAGGTCAAGAAAACTATTTCTTCTTAGGCTGGATGTTAGGAAGCAGTTCTTCACAGAAAGAGTAATTGGCCATTGGAATGGGCTGCCCAGGGAGGTGGTGGAATCACCATGCCTGGAGGTGTTTAGGAAGAGACTGGATGGGGCTCTTGGTGCCATGGTTTAGTTGATTAGATAGTGTTGGGTGATAGGTTGGACTTGCTGATCTCAAAGGTCTTTTCCAACCTGGTTAATTCTATTCTATCCTATCCTATCCTATCCTATCCTATCCTATCCTATCCTATCCTATCCTATCCTATCCTATCCTATCCTATCCTATCCTATCCTATCCTATCCTATCCTATCCTATCCTATAACCAAAGACTTGAGATTCTTCACAACAATACAGTTACTTGCATTTCTTCAGGTTTAAATTACTTTTCTTCATAACAAGAGAGATCTCTTTTTGTGCTGATAGACTTGTATCATGTTTCCGTCCATCAACATGTTAATTTATTGAACTTCCCTTCAATTCTCTTTACTGAACACAATAAAAGTCAGTAAAGATATACCACAAATTAGTGTATCCATAATTTAAGATGTCTAAATTGTACATCAGTGGAATGGATTTTGTTTGTTTTGATATTGTTAGTTGTTGTTAGTTATTGTTAGTTTTGTTATTGAACTCCTGTCCACAGCGGCAATTCCTTGTTTTTTTCATACCACTATCCTAACATACACTGAAACAAGATTAATACTGTAGGCACATGGCAAAGATTCGCTGATGATTTTGCATATTTTTTGATCCTTGTTCTCACACAGCATTTGGGCATCAGTCAGTTGAAAACGTTGTGCAAGTGTTTGGCAGCACTCTGTTAACTGTCCTCTCAGGCAATAAGGGCTATTGGCATTCCCCATTGCAGTCTTTGTTTGTTTAACGTAGTGATCGAAAGGCACATTGTATTGCTACCAAACCCTGAGTCACCCTCCCCAAGGAACAATCACTCTTTCTTTCCATTTGGGTGGAGATGAGGGAGTGGTGATCTCAATCCCAAAATTTCTTGATATAATGTTGTAAGTTGGAGTCAGAGAAAAGGAGACTTATTGCATACATGCCAGTAAGCTTTTGTCATTGCACTACTAAGAGCACAGCAGCAGTTTAGTGTTTCTCTTTTCCCTAGCGCATTCACCGAGGCAAAGGGAAGGAGCATCAGTATAGGTGGTGTTGTAAAACATCTGGCAGATCCCATCTGTAGCAAAGGAGCAGAAACAGCTCTCATTTCTTTTCTCAGACTGCCTGTGCACTGCCTCACTTTCAAACGGGGACATTCTTCTGCAGAACGACCAGGTTTCACCTTTTTTTCTCTTTGTGGTTAGGAAGATGCAGCAACATCAGGATGGGACAGTGACTCTTTGCCTGCTGTGGGCAACAGCACATGGGCAGCAGGAGGAAATAGTGGGAGGTGTCTGTGATGTGCTAGGGGATGGGATTTCATCATGAGAAGGATTGGTTTATCCTGTGCTAGAGAAGGTCAAGAGAAGACTTTGCAGCTGGATAGAATAGAATAGAATAGAATAGAATAGAATAGAATAGAATAGAATAGAATAGAATAGAATAGAATAGAATAGAATAGAATAGAATTATCCAGGTTGGAAAAGACCTTTGAGATCATCAAGTCCAACAACTTTTTTATGCCCCAAGATGAAAAGCAGAAGGAAGGAAGGGGAAGAAGGGCAGGATTCATAGACAGGGGTATGGTGAAACCCACCCCTGGTGAGCTCCCCGTTTCTTTCCTACAAGGAACTATATCACTCCCAGCTGTCTGGTCAGGGAAGGAGGAAAGAGAAGAGCAACTAAATAAAAGCACAGGGGACATAGGGTGGCACATCAGAAATTTGCTGGAATTGGTCAGTTGGGCTGGAATGTGGTGGAGCTCTAGAGAGTTACTCATAGCACAAAGTTTTGAAATATGTACAGCTCATGCTCAAAAAATGGCTTGTGTCTGAGGGTGGGGAGTGTTATTCCTCAGCCCCCACTTGCAAAACAAATAGGGGGAAAAAATTACTACAGAGAACTGTTTGTTTACATAAAGATAATTGCACCAAGGTTTGTTCAGGTAATGCTTATTTTTGCTGCCTGCTTCCTAGAGATTGTCCAGGGCATGTAGCTGATGACACAGTTGGATCCTACTGGGGAAAAAAAAATTGTGTGCCTGGAAGCCTGAGTCTGAGCTTGGCCTTTGGGAATTTTAAGCAGGCTCCCTTATGATTTAGGAAAAGGGATGCTGAGTATCAGGAAGAGTGTGGCCAGTAGGAGCAGGGAAGTGATTCTGCCCTTGTACTCAGCACTGGTTAGGCCGCACCTTGAGTCCTGTCTCCAGTTCTGGGCCCCTCAGTTTAGGAAAGATGTTGAGTTGCTGGAAAGTGTCCAGAGAAGGGCAACAAAGCTAAGGAGGGGTTTGGAGCACAAGCCCTATGAGGAGAGGCTGAAGGAGCTGGGGTTGTTTAGCCTGGAGAAAACGAGACTCAGGGGAGACCTTATTGCTCTCTACAACTACCTGAAGGAAGGCTGTAGCCATGTGGGGCTTGATTTCTTCTCCCAAGCAAGGAAGAAATTCTTCACAGAAAGAGTGACTCGATGATATCAGAATTATTTTCCAACCCAGTTAATTCAATTCTATTCTATTCTATTCTATTCTATTCTATTCTATTCTATTCTATTCTATTCTGGTTGGATTTTTTTGTTTGTTTTATTTTATTTTTTAAGGCTGCAGTCAGAAAGATTATTAATTTACTTTAGCCACAAGGAAACACTAACCGATAACTGCTGTTAACAAGCTGGGGGCTTTTTAGTGTGAATTTTTGCTTGATTTCCAAATGTACAAAAGCATGAATCTCCTCATACACAGCCACACTTCTGCATTGTCTGTATAAAACCAAAATGCTCCTTAGATCAATGGCAGCAAATTGTTCTGACATTTGATGTCAAATTTCTTGTTAATAATTATTGGATCTTATGGCTGCTCCAGCTTTTTGCCTGTACTAAACTGGATACCAGTGCCAGTGCTTTACCATCACTGGCTTGGAGTGATCCTCTCCAAGGTATTTCTGAATAGATACCTCTTGAGAGCTGCAAATAATTAAACTCTGACAATCCTTGTGTGACATGGACAGTGGCATTGAGTGCACCCTCAGCAAGTTTGCTGTTGACACCAAGCTGTGTGGTGCAGCAGACACACTGGAGGGAAGGGAGGCCATCCAGATGGACCTTGAGAAGCTGGAGAGGTGGGCACAAGCCAACCTCATGAGGTTCAACAAGACCAAGTGCAAGGTCCTGCATCTGGGTCAAGGCAATCCCAGGCACAAATCTAGGCTGGGCAGCGACTGGCTGGAAAGTAGCTCTGAGGAGAGAGACTTGGGGGTGCTGGTGGACGAGAAGCTCAACATGAGCTCTCAGTGTGCACTTGCAGCCCGCAAAGCCAATCAGATCCTGGGCTGCATCAGGAGAAGTGTGGCCAGCAGGTCAAGGGAGGTGATTCTCCCCCTCTACTCAGCTCTGGTGAGACCCCACCTGGAGTACTGTGTCCAGTTCTGGAGCCCCTATTACAAGAGGGATATGGAGGGGCTGGAAGGTGACCAGAGAAGGGCCATGAGGATGAGCAGAGGGCTGGAGCACCTCTCCTATGAGGACAGACTGAAGGAGTTGGGGCTGTTCAGTTTGGAGAAAAGAAGGCTCTGAGGTGACCTAATTGTGGCCTTCCAGTATGTGAAGGGGGCCTACAGGAAGGCTGGGGAGTGACTTCCCAGGATCTCAGGTAGTGATAGGACTAGGGGGAATGGAATGAAGCTGGAGGTGGGGAGATTCAGGCTGGATGTGAGGAGGAAGTTCTTCACTGTGAGAGTGGTGAAGCCCTGGAATGTGTTGTCCAGGGAGGTGGTTGAGGCCCCGTCCCTGGAGGTGTTTAAGAGCAGGCTGGATGAGGCTCTGGCCAGCCTGATCTAGTGTGGGGTGTCCCTGCCGGACACCTGCAGGGGGTTGGAATTGGATGATCCTTGTGGTCCCTTCCAACCCTGACTGATACTATGATTCTATGACTCTGGTACGACTGACAGTGACCGGTTACCTAAATTTCTCATTGTTGCAGAAGACAAAGTGATGGAACCTTGTTTCAGCCTGGTGGGAGGAAAGATTCTTCCCAGCCTGTCCAACTTCAAAAATATCTTTGCTTGCTCAGCTGTGTATCAAGTCATTCTGACCTGCTACAATTAGATTACTATAAATACATTCTCCAAAAGGAAATACTTGATTTTCATTTATCATACTCATTGGAATAATACAACACTGGGTGCACACACTATTTATTCCTTTGATTATTCAGAGCACTGTTCTAAATCACCTGGTGCTCAGAATCTCATCTGAAGTGGACATGCAAACTGACAGGTGCTTTTGCCACCTGTGTCCTTGTTCTCCCCCTTCCATTTCCTTCTGTCTTCATCTGAAACCACTGATACAATATGTGGTACTGGCCATGCCTTCTCTGTAGCTGCCAGTCTAGGAGATAGGGACAAGAGGCAATCAGAAATTGGCAATACCATAAAAGGATTTTGCCTACCTAGTAGAGTAATAATATTACTCTTTGCTTTGAAACTCTTCTGATCAGTTAGACTAGATAACCTTTAAAGGTTCCTTCCTTCTACGATTCTGTGATCTCAAAGCACTTCAAACCAGGTAGAAATTGGAGTGCTTTACTCCTTTTTCAGCTGAGACTGATGGCATCTCATTTCAAGCTTTATTACCATCTCTGCAAATATTTCTGCATTTTACATTCTCTTCTTGTGAATGTTTTGAAGCATATATTCAAACATGCCTAATGAGTGTCTTCATGGTGGATGCAGTTCTTTAGAATCCTATAATCATAGAATCAATAAGGTTGGAAAAGACCTCAAAGATCTTCTAAGAAGCCTTAAAGTAAATTCTTCACTTCTGAAACTGTTTCAGATCTGAAATCCTATGTAGAAATAAAGACCTGTTGCAATCAGAGATGGAAAGATATACCAGATATACCAGACTGATCCATCATGGGCTAACCCCAACATTCAGATTAACTCAGTGATAAGTTTTGGGTTGTGTTTCAGGGGAAAATACATTGTTGAAAAATAGCATAGACAGACACATATTTAAAGACTTTCTCTGTGTTTGCAAGGTTTACACAGTGAACATTTTGAAGGGGAAAAGTTCCTGGTATTGTTAAGGTTTTCCACTGTAGTGCCTTACAAGTTTCCTTACAGTATACATATTGAACTAAAAAACAAAACAGGAGGTTTCATGTATTTGCCTGTGAACTTCAGTTTTTACTTCTCACACTGGGGCCTCACAGAGTTGTAGTCTTTGTTACATACAGCTCTTTATGACAGTAAAATGATGTTCCATAACAAAATCCAGCAAGCAGGGATGTTCAATCCTGTTTATTATCTTCACTGATGATCTGGATGAGGGGATTGAGTAAATCAGTAAATTTGCAGATGACACTAAGTTGGGAGCAGATGTTGGTCAGAGGGTAGAAGGGCTCTGCAGAGGGACTATGACAGGCTGGACAGATGGGCAGAGTCCAAGAGGATGTCATTTAACAGGTCCAAGTGCCAGGTGCTGCACTTTGGCCACAAAACCTCATGCAGAGCTACAGGCTGAGGACAGAGTGGTTGGAGATCTGCTAAACAGAAAGGAACCTGGGGGTACTGATTGACAGCCAGATGAACATGAGCCAGCAGTGTGCCCAGGTGGCTAAGAAGGCCAATGGCATCCTGGCCTGAATAGTGTGGGCAGCAGGAGCAGGGAAGTCATTGTGCCCCTGTACTCAGCACTGGTGAGGCCACACCTTGAGTCCTGTGTCCAGTTCTGGGCCCCTCAATTTAAGAAGGACATCGAGACACTTGAATGTGTCCAGAGAAGCACAGAGAGGCTGGGGAGGGGCCTCAAGCACAAGCCCTATGAGGAGAGGCTGAGAGAGCTGGGGTTGTTTAGCCTGGAGAAGAGGAGGCTCAGGAGAGACCTCCTTGCAGTCTACAACTACCTGAAGGGAGGTTGTAGCCAGGAGGGGGTTGGTCTCTTCTCCCAGGCAACCAGCACCAGAACAAGAGGACACAGTCTCAAGCTGTGCCAGGGGAAGGTTAGGCTCGAAGTGAGGAGAAAGTTCTTCCCAGAGAGAGTTGTTAGCCATTGGAATGTGCTGCCCAGGGAGGTGGTGGAGTCACCGTCTCTGGAGGTGTTCAAGAGGGGATTGGACGTGGCACTTGGTGCCATGGTTTAGTTAGTCATGTAGTGTTGGGTGACAGGTTGGACTTGATGATGTTTGAGGTCATTTCCAACCTTATTGATTCTATGATTCTATAATTCTAAAAGTTTTCAGCACAGAGATCTTGGTAGTGCAGTCATGCTGAATATTTACTTAGACTCACTTTTGACAGCAAGGCATTTGGATTTGGGTCATATTAAACCAAAGAAGAAAATTCAGCTGCTGGTCAGAGGACACAGTCTCAAGCTGCACCAGGAGAGGTTCAGGCTGGATGTTAGGAAGGAGTTCTTCCCAGAAAGAGTGATTGGCCATTGGAATGTGCTGCCCAGGGAGGTGGTGGAGTCACCATGCCTGGAGGTGTTTAGGAAGAGACTGGATGGGGTGCTTGGTGCCATGGTTTAGTTGATTAGATGGTGTTGGATGATAGGTTGGACTCGATCTCAAAGGTCTTTTCCAACCTAGTTTATTCTATTCTATTCTATTCTATTCTATTCTATTCTATTCTATTCTATTCTATTCTATTCTATTCTATTCTATTCTATTCTATTCTATTCTATTCTATTCCATTCCATTCCATTCCATTCCATTCCTTCCATCCCATTCCGTTCCATTCCATTCCATTCCATCCCATCCCATCCCATTCCATTCACTGAACTAAGCAAACACTAGAGAAATCTGGGAAAACACAATTTCTATGCATAAGTGGAATTTGGTTCATACACCCTTCCCATTTTCAAAATTTTATTGTGCTGCAAACCCAGGTTGAAAACATGAGAGTACTGCAGAACTTTCACAAGGAGGTATAGCTGGAATGAAGACAGCATCTTACTGAAATGAAAGAATGAGAGGCAGTGTGGGATGGGGATGATAAACAAGTCAGTTGGCTCTTCTGAAAAACCCACTGATATTTCATTTTCATCACAAGGCAGCAAAACTCATATGCCTGCTAAGGTGAGCAGAGTAGTTTGGAGTGCTGTTTTTCAGGTAGTAAATACCAGCACTCTTACTCTATTTTAGGGCTTTTCTCCAGACTTGTGGGCTTTGGAGACTGCACAACAGGCACAACACTGCAAATCTCTGTTATCACAACTCCAGTAAATGCTCTGTGCAATGTAAACTATACAAGAAGGGAAGAGAGTTCTTAACTATTCATCTGCTTACAGGGGTTTGCAGTTGTAGATACTGTGGATTTCCCTCCCTCATTCCTAATTGAGACATAAACCATTTTCTTTTCCAGAGGTAATCAAATCTTGTTTTTAATTTCTCCTGTATTTTGTGGAAATGTTCCCTGGAATACATAGGGTTTGGTTTTGTTCTCCTACAGAAGCTTTGTAAAGTTCAGCTGTATTCTGAGTTAAAGCTCATCTAAAATGTGATGTCAGTTTCTGAAGTCTGATTAAAATACACCAAAGTCTGTTTAAAATACAGAGTGAATCATTACAAAGCAAGTGTCTCTGGTTCCAGGATTATGGTTCTAGCTGGAAAAAAATGCCACCCGGTAAACTAAAGCCTCAAAATGTACTTTAGCCTTCATCCATTTTCAGGGTACCTTGAAAGGGGAGATGAAAGAACTAAATGCATCAGCTGGTTGCATTATGGACATTTAATACAGTAGAGTTTATTGCTATTGATAAAGTAGCAATAGTATAAATAGCCAAGAGCTTACAACTCAATATAGTTTTCTTTGTTGCACTTCTTGGAGTGAAAAGAATCTTTATTTGATGAGCTTTAATCTGTAAAAATACTTGACTATACACAGAAGAGTGGAGAGGAAAAGGGAAAGGCAAAATACTAATTAAGGAGAAGATAAAGCACATTGGCTTGTTTAGTCTAGCAAAATAAGGACAAATTAGCATAGTGGGGAAGCAAGTAAATATACCAGGACATAACACTGGGAAAGGAAGAGAATACTTAAGATAAAGAACAATGTTGACTTACTAAAAATAGGTAAGAACTGGTCAAGAATAAACAAGTGCTGAAAATCAGGTTTCCAAATTGCAGAGGAATGAGAAATCAGAGTAGCTTTATCTAGGGCTAAAATCTCAAGCTAGATTTAAAAGGAAGCTGGTATCCAAGCTGGTGCAGTATGGGTTTGAGGGATGGACCATTCAGTGGATAAAGAACTGGCTCAATGGCTGCACCCAAAGGGTGGTTGTCAATGGGTACAAGTGGAGGCCAGTGACAAGCAGAGTTCCTCAGGGATCAGCAATGGGACCAGTCTTGTTTAACATCTTTGTTGGTGACATGGACAGTGGCCCTGAGTGCACCCTCAGCAAGTTTGCCGACAACACCAAGCTGTGTGGTGCAGCAGACACGCTGGAAGAAAGGGATCCATCCAGAGGGACCTTGACAGGCTGGAGATGTGAGCCCATGACAACCTCATGAGGTTCAACAAGACCAAGTGCAAGGTCCTGCATCTGTGTCAGGGCAATTCCAGGCACCAATATAGGCTGGGCAGGGACTGGCTTGAAAGCAGCCCTGAGGAAAAGGACTTGGGTGATGCTGGTGGATGAGAAGCTCAACATGAGCCAGTAGTGTGCACTTGCAGCCCAGAAAGCCAATCACGTCCTGGGGCACATCAAGAGAAGTGTGGCCAGGAGGTTGAGGTAGCTGATTCTCCCCCTGTACTCCACTCTGTTGAGGTCCCACCTGGAGTACTGCATCCAGTTCTGGAGCCCCTATTACAGGAAAGATCTGGACGTGCTGGAATATGTCCAGAGAAGGGCCACGAGGATGATTAGAGGGCTGGAGCTTCTTTCCTATGAGGACAGACTGAGAGCATTTGGGCAATTCAGACTGAAGAAGAGAAGGCTCTGAGGAGATCGTGTTGTGGCCTTCCAGTATGTTAAGGGGGCCTACAAGAAAGCTGGTGAGGGACTGTTTAGGACGTCAGGTAGTGATAGGACTAGGGGGAATGGAACAAAAATAGAAATGGGTAGATTCAGACTGGATGTTAGGAAGAAGATCTTCCCCATGAGGGTGGTGAGACACTGGAACAGGTTGCCCAGGGAGGTGGTGGAAGCCTCATCCCTGGAGGTTTTTAAGGCCAGGCTGGATGTGGCTGTGAGCAACCTGCTATAGTGTGAGGTGTCCCTGCCCATGGCAGGGGGGGTGGAACTAGATGATCCCTGAGGTCCCTTCCAACCCTAACAATTCTATGAGTTGTGAAAATGATACCTGTGATACACATGGAATACATCTGATCAGACAGGAGCTACTCTCTTCACTGACATTTTTTTTTCCAGGCCTTAGTTTTGGATGCAGCATGAAAAATCTCAGAAAGTATGCAGGTCAAACACTGTTGGATGACTTCACCATACAATCACAGAGCAGTACGTGTGCATCTCTTGCACATCTGTCAGTAGCAGCAGAAACATAACTTTACTCAAGTTCAGAGTTGCTATCAGTCAAACTAGACCAAAAAATACCCCACATAAAATCTTCAACGAGTGAAAAGAGTTACTCCCTACAGCACACTAGTCTGTCCCCACGGGAAGGAAGCCAGGAACGTACTCTCTTAGGAGGGACGAAAAGGAGAGACCCTTATTGCTTTGGAAATTACCTTGCTGAATTCCTCCCAGACACTATTGTTTTACATCTATCAGTTGCAAAGATTAAGTCAATTCGTGCTTATAGGAGCATAAGCTATCCTCCTTAGTGTGCACAGGCAGCAGCAAGAGAAACAAAACACCTAATAATGGGAGCTGGGGCATTCGAAAGGCAGAGTCGTCAAAGGGGAATCAAGCCTGACAAACCTTTGCTACATCAGCCTGCTGAGGTTAAGTGACTCGTGTTTTTCTGCTGCCAACAGATTCCTCAGGCATCAGCTCGGGTGAGATCATTAGCCTGAACAAGGTTCTCTCAGCAGAATAAAGTCACGGTCTCCAAACATTCAGACATAATGACTCAGGTCTCTTAGAAGCACAAGATTTATCTTTAAAAGGCCTTAGAATTGTTAAGTTTTTGTCTGTCTAATCTGATAGAACTTTAAAGGCTGGTTTAACGGTCTTTTGCATAAAAGATCAGGACAGATTAGGATGAGCCTAACCCTTAGTGTGAAAATCTGACAATGCTGCAGGCAGTGGGAGTTCTGCTAGTGTCTTCAACAGACCAGATGCCTCTTTTGCTTTCATCTTGCTACTGGTGAATAAAAGCTTTAGTTGTGAATTACAGAGGAAAAAATACTTCTTTTTCTTTGTAGTTGAAGAAATCGGTGACTAAAGGGTCAGTTTGAAAGAAACTGTTGCCTGTACACGAACAGGGGGAAATTTGCATATTTTTTTCCCCCAGCTGTTATTAAAACTAAATTACATTACCTAAGACGTCATTTCTTAGATCTTACAGGAGCAGGGCACATTTGGAGTTTATTGCAGAGAAGCAAACAAGAAATCCAGGTGCGGTTTCTTAGATGATATTGTAACTAAGTTTTTTTATTTGGCTATTGGACTACCTTGCTATGTAATTTGTTGCCTGCTGTGCTGCCTCTCCCATGAAAGCTCGGTAATTAACCCAAGCTCACCAGAAGCCTTAGATCTTTTCTGTGGTGAAACTTGACGTTATTATGCACATTCACATCCCAAAACAACTTCTCCGGTGCTGCTTCAATGCTGCAGAGAACACAGCAACAAGGAAATATGTCAGAACAGTGGGGTGTTGACAAAAAGATCTCTAGGTTGAGAAGGTTGGGAGATCAGAAGCTGGACATAAGGACAAACGTGATGTAGATAGCTGAGCACCTATATCCCATCACTGGTGGTTGACTTGCTGGAACGTGTCCAGAGAAGGGCAACAAGGTTGGTGAGGGGCTTGGAACACATGCCCTATGAGGAGAGGCTGAGGGAGCTGGGGTTGCTTAGCCTGGAGAGGAGGAGGCTCAGGGGAGACCTTATTGCTCTCTACAACTACCTGAAGGGAGGTTGTGGAGAGGCAGATGTTGGTCTCTTCTCCCAGGCAACCAGCACCAGAACAAGAGGACACAGTCTCAAGCTGCACCAGGGGAGTTTTAGGCTGGATGTTAGGAAGAAATTCTACACAGAGAGTGATTGCCTGTTGGAATGTGCTGCCTGGGGAGGTGCTGGAGTCACCATCACTGGAGGTGTTCAGGAGAAGACTTGATAGGGTGCTTGGTTGCATGATTTATTTGATTAGGTGGATTGGATAATAGGTTGGATGCAATGATCTTGAATGTCTCTTACAACCTGGTCTATTCCATTCCATTCCATTCCATTCCATTCCATTCCATTCCATTCCATTCCATTCCATTCCATTCCATTCCATTCCATTCCATTCCATTCCATTCCATTTCTGAAGGTCTGCATAAGTTAGAGGAAGACATGGCCTATGGGATAACTAGATGGAGTATCTCAGACACATTGTTTTAGTTCAGAGGGGCACAAGGGCTGTAATGGTTTGATTTTTGGTACTAAATCAGTTCCACAAATTTCTTATGATCTGGAGATGGAAGCCCAATGATTGAGAAGAAACAGATTTGGAAACTTATGCCACGGTCTCAAAACATTTTTAAGGTATGTGTTCTTTCTGTGAGCCATCAGAGTATTAGAGAATCCAAGGGCAAAATCACATGAAGTTAATGACTGGGAAGCAAAATCTCTGCTAAACAGGCTCCAAAGACCAGTTTCTGTTACTGTAAAGACTGATGCAGTTTTAGAGAGGATGAGGAACACGGAAGATTTGCAGTAAGTGCTGGAAGGATCTGGTGAGGCTCTGATCACATCTGTTTAGACACAAGTTGAAGTGGTAAGATGAAGGGAAGGGTGGGAGAATCCAGTGTTACTGCAAAGTCAGGTGCTCATACATTAGACAGTTCCAAGGTAAATGCCTGCACTGCAGTTAAGTTACTGTGAACACACACAGAACAAAGACATCCTCCCAGGCTGAGCAGAGAAAAAAATAGTTCATTTAGTCCTGGGCGGGACCCAATGGCAATTTGGAGCCTCTCTCTCTGGCTCATTGTGATACATCGCCACAATCACAGCTCCTGCTGCCAAGGCCCAAGCAGGAAGCTCCTCATGAAGGTCTTGTAAGCTTTGTGGTGTTAAGAGATGCACAGTCAATTTTGATCTTTTGAGGCCAACCTGTGATTGCAAAAAGCAGAATCAGATGAAAAAGGTGGATGAGAAGTCCATCCCATGCATGGAGGCTGAAGACTGATCAAAATAGGTTGTACATTAGGAGATGCCTGAGAGAAAATGAGGAATGGAGAATTTGCGCTGCCCTTCCTGTCATCAGTGCTAAGGAGGATATAGCACCACTGGCACTGCTATACAGATTTTGTCATAATGAAATGTCTGATCATGGTACATGGTATGCACATCTACCCTCAGTAATGTGCACATTGACAATGTCTCAAAGACTAACCCAGGATTTTGAAGCCATAATTAAAGTCAACATCTTTCCTCAGTTTAGGAAAGATCTTGACTTGCTGGAACATGTCCAGAGAAGGGCAACAGAGTTGGTGGGGAGCCTGGAGCACAAGCCCTATGAGGAGAGGCTGAGGGAGCTGGGGTTGCTTAGCCTGGAGAAGAGGAGGCTTAGAGGAGACCTTATTGCTCTCTGCAGCTACCTGAAGGGAGCTTGTACATAGGCAGGTTTGGTCTCTTCTCCCAGGCAACCAGCACCAGAACAAGAGGACACAGTCTTAAGCTGTGCCAGGGGAAATTTAGGCTGGATGTTAGGAAGAAATTCTTCATAGAGAGAGTGATTGCCCATCGGAATGGGCTGCCCAGGGAGGGGGTGGTGGAGGAAGTTGAGGTGTTTAGGAGGAGACTTGATGGGGCACTTGGTGCCACGGTTTACGTGATTAGGTGGGTTGGATAATAGGTTGGATGCAATGATCTTGAAGGTCTTTTCCAACCTGGTCTATTCTATTGCATTCCATTCCATTCCATTCCATTCCATTCCATTCCATTCCATTCCATTCCATTCCATTCCATTCCATTCCATTCCACTCCATTCTGTTCCACTCCATTCCATTCTGTTCCACTCCATTCCGTTCCATTCCATTATAAAATTAAATTATTTCTTTTTATATATAACTTTGACTTAAACATATTCAACTGAAGAATACACAGGGCATCAAAAATTTTGAAATATGGTTGACAGATGAATGTGTTTTTGAGAAAACAACTGCCAGTCTCTGTTTAAGCTATTTGTGCCACTACTGGAGGTGTCCTTCACCAGTTGCCATTACTGATGCATGAGCTGAGGGAAGAGAACAATTATTTTTTGAAAATTGTTACTTGTATGTAATTTCATATTTATTTCTGATTGGCCCATTCCAATGACCAATCACTCTTTCTGGGAAGAATTTCTTCCTAACATCCAGCCTAAACCTCCCCTGGCACAGCTTGAGATTGTGTCCTCTCATTCTGGTGCTGGTTGCCTGGAAGAAGAGACCACCCCCCACCTGGCTACCCTCTCTTCAGGTAGTTGTAGAGAGCAATAAGGTCTCCCCTGAGCCTCATCTCCAGGCTAAGCAACCCCAGCTCCCTCAGCCTCTCCTCATAGGGCTTGTGTTCCAAACCCCTCCCCAGCTTTGTTGCCTTTCTCTCAACACGTTCCAACAACTCAACATCTTTCCTAAACTGAGGGGCCCAGAACTGGACACAGGACTCAAGGTGTGGCCTAACCAGTGCTGAGTCCATGGGCAGAATGACCTCCCTGCTCCTGCTGGCCACACTATTCCTAATACAGGCCAGGATGCCATTGGCCTTCTTGGCCTCCTGGGCACACTACTGGCTCATGTTCAGCCTACTATCAACCAGTACCCCAGGTCCCTTTCTGCCTGGCCTCTCTCCAACCACTCTGGCCCCAGCCTGTAGCAATGCATGGGGTTGTTGTGGCCAATGTGTAGAACCCAGCACTTAGATGTGTTAAATCTCATGACCTTGGACTCTACCCATCTGTCCAGCCTGTCAAGAAAGATCCCTCCAATGCCTACAAGACAGGGATAAGTCAGCCTGAATATTTAAACTGTGCTCTAAATTTTCAGAAGTTTTGGTATGTTAATCCCATTTATTTAATCTGTCACCAAACTAATCTGTCCACATATGTGAAGTGAATAAAACCTTTTTGGATACTTTGTCCTAAATGTCTACAAACTGTTGAGCAGCCACTTCATCCCAACCCAAACCTTATTCTGGATAAAAAGTGATTCAGGATCAAAAATGTTATCTAAAACAACCAGCCTGCTCTCACACCCACGGTAGCCATTCAAGTAACTTTCTTTGAGTGCTCTTGCTCCCATTTACTGAACTTGCAAACCAGCCAGAGTGCATTATACCTAGAAACGAGGAAAAGAAGTACTAGGAAGAGCAATTAGCAGAGCCACTTCTCATTTTCTGGGCTGACTTGTTCATAAATAACTTGAAAGCAGATATTACTGTAGAAAGTGACCAGATGTTCCCCTTGCAAAACACTGGATAGAGGAGAGGAATGGGTTGTCATGCCCCATCTCATCAGGATATTACTGCTCAAGGAATTGAAGGAAGCTCCTCACCGAGCTTTCATGCAAGTTTGCTACTCACTCCAAAAGCACAGGCCCCTCACTGAGTGCAGGTAGTCTCTGTGTACCCTCTCCTCTTGTTCGGTGACTTTGAATTGCTGAAGTAATGGAGCTATTGTTTGATGTGCTTCTGTATTTCAATAGGATGCCAGTAGAGGGCAAAGATGACATTAGGCTTAACGTGAAAAATCATACAGGTCAAACTGCAGAGCAGAAAAATTGCATGACTTAAGGGAAATCATAAAAATGAATAGGAATTTGTGCAAAAGAGTTGCTCCAGGATTGCTTTCCTTAGCTCTTTCTCCTGTGTTGTGAGCAGAGGACCCCATGTGACACAACAAAGCACCATGAATCATGGTGGTGCTCCTGAGAGCATTGCAGGACCTAAGGAGCTGGTCAGCCTCAGACCCAGAGGTGCCCTTCTGTTCTCTATGGGACAGATGTGTCCCTGCTTGGCTGAGGTGCTTCCTTTCCCCGACATGCCTAGGAAAGGGATAGGCCTAGGTGCTGCATCCGTTGTGAACAAAAGCCACTCTCTTACACTGGTCCAACCCTCACTTCATCAGCTTTCCCTCTGTTTTTCCTGAATGGCCTGATTAACGTGGGCTACAAGGAAGGGCCTTCCCTGTGTCACTTGGTACCTTGTGGCAGCTGGATATTTCCCATGTCTTTAGAATAGAATAGAATAAACCAATGGAAAAGACCATTGAGATTGAGTCCAACCTATCATCCAGCACCATCTAATCAACTAAATCATGGCACCAAGTGCCCCAGCCAGTCTCTTCCCAAACACCTCCAGGCATGGTGACTCCACCACCTCCCTGGGCAGCACATTCCACTGGCCAATCACTCCCTCTGTGAATAACTTCTTCCTAACATCCAGTCTGAACCTCCCCTGGCACAGCTTGAGACTGTGTCCTCTTCTTCTGGTGGTGCTGGTTGCCTGGGAGAAGAGACCAACCCCCACCTGGCTACAACCTCTCTTCAGGCAGTTGTAGAGAGCAAGAAGGTCTCCTCTAAGCACCCCCAGCTCCCTCAGCCTCTCCTCATAGGGCTTGTGCTCCAAACCCCTCATCAGCTTTATTGTCCTGCTCTGGACACGTTCCAGCAACTCAACATCTTTCCTAAACTGAGGGGCCCAGAACTTTGAGGTCTTTTCCAGCCTTATTGATTCTATGATTCACTGAGCTGAATAAAATCAGATTTATGTTATTATTTCCAATGTTCTCTAACATACCTTAGTAAAGTGATTTTATTTCCTCTTCTCACTACAATTTCAAAACCTATGTCCAGATGATTAGACTTGAAGATCTTCGAGGTCTTTTCCAACCTTATTGATTCTATGATTCTACTATATGCTTCTCTTCTATACAGCAAATCCTAGGTGTCTGAGAGGATTTATTTGTCTTCTCCAGAAACAGCCATAGATTAACATTTTGTAAAATTATGGGAGTCTATCTCAGTAGGTGATGTAAAACCTTTCAGATATTTAAAAGAAAAAAAAAATGGAAAAAATCAGGGATAAAATTGGAAGTGAATTGTAAATAAGCTTCTTGTTCTTTTTCCTGGTAGAGCTGTTTTTATAAAGCTTCCCAACAGTCAGAGGTTTTGGCAGTTCTCTCACTCAGGAGGGGAATGACATTCCTCTGATATACCAGTTGCTACTTTCTAGCTCTAACTGTGTAAAGCATCTGGAAGGCAAAGCTTTGAACAGAGATTCTTACCTCTTTTTCCACCCATTACATGAAACCATGGGGTAAATGAGCAGAGACCTGGTACACAACAGTGAAAAGCCCCCAAATTCAGAATCCAGAGGACTGTAATAGTAGTAGACAAGGGAAGAGCCATATACCTTGATTTCAGTAAGGCTTTTGATACTGTCTCACACAATATCCTCATAGAAAAGCTCAAGAAATGCAGCATAGATGGCTGGTCTGTGAAATGGATTGCAAACTGGCTCAACAACAGAGTTCAGAGGGTTGTTATCAGTGGTACAGTCAAGTTGGAGGCCTGTGGCCAGTGGTGTTCCCCAGGGATCAGTACTGGGTCCAGATTTGTTCAATATCTTTATCAATGACCTGATTGAGTGTACCCTCAGCAAGTTCACTGATGATACAAAACTTGGGGAGGGGGTGGGGAAGGGAAGGGGTGCCTGACACCCCATCAGGCTGTGTAGCCATCCAATGAGATCTGGACAGGCTGGAGAGCTGGGTGAAGGCAAACTACACAAAATTCAATAAGGACAAGTGCAGGATCCTGCTCCTGGGGAGGAATAACAAAATGCACCAGTACAGGTTAGGGGCTGTCCTGCCAGAAAGCAGCTCCATGGAGAAACAACTTGGAGTCCTAGTGGACAGCAAGCTCTCCATGGGACAACAATGTGCTCTTGTGGCCAAGAGGGCCAGTGGTATCCTGGGTGTGGCCAGCAGGTCTTCTCCCCCACTACTCTGCCTTGGTGAGACCACACCTGAAATACTGGGTCCAGTTTTGGGCTTCCCAGTTTAAGAGAGACAGGGATCTGCGGGATAGAATCCAACAGTGAGCCACAAGGATGATTCAGGAACTTGAGCACCTCCTCTATGAAGAAAGACTGAGAGATTGAGGGCTGCTTAGTCTTGGGAAGAGAAGACTGAGGGGGATCTCATCAATGCCTATAAATACCTTAGGGGTGGGTATCAAGTGGAGGGGGCCAAGCTCTTTTTGGTGGTGCACAACAATAAGACATGGAACTACTGGTACAAGCTTGAACATAGAAGATTTCAGCTCAATATGAAGAGAAACCTTTTTACAGTGGGGGTGACGGAGCACTGGAACAGGCTGCCTAGAGAGGTTATGGAGTCTCCTTCTCTGGACATATTCAAAACCCACCTGAATGCATTCCTGTGCAGACTACCTTAGGTGATCCTGCTTTGGCAGGGTGGTTGGACCCCATGATCTCTGGCAGTCCTTTCCAACTTCTAATGTACTGTGATAATCAAGAGATTACTTTTGTAACTTTACATGCATGACAACAGATGTGAACTACATCCACTTCATCCAAGTTAGAAAAATCCATACATGTAGTTGAAAAGCAATGACAGGTGAAAAAGGAGTGAAAGGGAAAGATAGGACAGGAGGGCACACTGTTCAAGGAGAAGCTGCTTGAGAATAAAAAGAAATTCCTTGTCTCTTTTCAAGAAGAAAACCAGATGGAACAGACTGGTGTAGGCATAGCAAACTTACCCTTAACATTATTAAATGCAAACACTTAGCACTGGAAACAGTAGACAGAAAATGTAATAGAAGATCCCATACAAGATATTTTTCCAATGGCTTTGACAACTAAGGAAGTTCAGAAAATAGAAATTATATGAAGTCTCCTTGGTTTTTTATTATTTACATGGTTTCATTAATTTTTTCTTTTCCCTGTTAGTAAATTTGAACCATGAGTTCATTAGTGTGGGCAGTTTATCTTGGTTAGTGAAAGAGAACACTTTATTTATGGGGGGCTGGACTCGACGATCTCCAGAGGTCTGTTCCAACCCCTGTGACTCTGTGATTCTGTGATTTCTAAGATATGTACATCTAGTACATCTAATAGCTGAATTGCTGTAATTATACAACACAGAAATAATGTTAGGGAGTGATAAAAATATATCAGTCTTAGAAAAAGACACAAACCACAGAAGGGTAAGGCTGAAAGGGACCTCAAGCCATTATATAAATCCACCCTTCTGTACTGAGGGCAGTAAATGTAGCAACACCACCTGACAGCTGTTTGCTTAAACTGTTCTCAAACCCTCCAATAGTCTGAAGTCTGCATCCATCTAGGAGAGTTTATTGCTCCTACAGTTGGAAAGAATTTTGTGGCATGAATCTTTGTCTTGTTTCATGAAGTGTGGACAGATGCCTTCTTTTATTTTTACTTTCTCTGAGGTCTAACAAGAGGCAGTGTAGATCCCATTTAGCGCTCTTCAGCAGTCTTTTGCTCATAAAACCTGTGTGTTCTTATCATTTTGTTTTCTTTTCTAGTTTGAATCAAATTTTTTCAGTCTTTTCTAATAGTTTTCTAAAATGTCATGCTTTCATAAAACATTTGCTTCTTGCTATAGTACAGACTACTCTCAACTTATTTAGGGTTTCCTTAAAATCTGATAATCTGAGCCCATACTAGCCCCACCGTCCAAGAGAGTAGAATTGTCATGGTAGGGCCAAATGACCCCCAGAGCAAACCCAGACAGACCCTAAGGTGTCTAGATATGGTCCCCCTCTCCTCCCTCCTTCCTGCAGAAAGTTGGTGCAAGGTGGGAAAAGGAACAAAGGGGACAGGACCATGTGTGTCTGGCAAACAACTCTCCTTCTGGGGTAAGAGCCATGTGTACTGGCCACAGCTCCTGCCTGACCAGGCCTCTGTTTCTGCCTTTTATGGCCACAGCTTGAGAACCCCTTCTCACTGGGTAACTATGTGGTGGTTTCAGTTGCCCTGTTGGCCCAATTGAATCTCAGGCAAGCTATATATATAGGCCGATCTCTAGTCGTGTTGCCTTGCTTGAGCCTTGCCTTATTTGAGCCTGCTTGGAAGTTGCCTTGCATTGCATTGCCTCAAGTGCCCGGTCCAGAGCCTAGGATAAAGCCACAAGCCTACACACTGCAAGCTATGAGAGAAGCCACAAGCCTTGGAGCCAGAGCCAAGCCTGCTTCCCCTTGCAACTAGGATTTTGCCATGCCTCAATTTCCCCAGGACAAAGCAAGTGCCTGTCGCGATAGCATCGTAACCAGCCTGTTGTCCGCTGAAGCCAGATCAGCCATTGAAGACTGCGTGGCAATTCTTGCCATCAACTTCTGTGCCTGGTGCATGCGAGTGCCCCAGAGCCTCTAATACACAGCAGCAGCACTCCCCACTTGGGTGGAACCAGCTGTGAGTAATTAATGCATTGCCTCTTTGGCCTAATGGTTCTTGCCGAGTCTCCCCCTGTGTGCTCGAGCGCTGGTTTGCTCCCGGGGTTCTCTCTTTCTGCTATTTCCTCCTGGTTTGCCTAAAATCATTTAAATTGTTATAGTTGCCTACATACTGTACATCCCCATTGTAAACGTGTATTCTAACCATACATCAAACCTATCTAATATGGGTTTGTCAATTTTTCATATTAATAAAAGGTTACTAATACTTTTATTAATATGTGACATATAATTTATAAATTAAATTATATTCCTCAACAAGAACACCTTCCATTGCTCACATATCCTTGCTTTGCTCATACATCCCAGGATGACACTGGAAGCCATCACTCTTGTTTGCTGGGGAACTTTTGTAACTCCCAGATCCTTTTGTGCAGTAGCACTTCTGACACTATTCCAGATCTTTTATTTGATTTTAATTATCTTTGAAGTGTCTGGGGTGACTATCTTGAAGTGGGAGGTTGGGATTTTAAGCATTTCCTCATATGGACTGTAACCTGATACATTTTGGCTTTTTTCTCATGAATTCTGTTTTGAGTTTCTTCCTGTTTTGCTGCCCAGAGGCCACTTGTACCCAAGGGCAGTGAAAAATTAAAATTAAGATGAGAGTATGAAATAATTATTTTTAGTTGCTAATGAGAATAGAAAATGATAATGAAATTAAACTTCAGAGAGTTGCATATTACACACACACAAAAGAAAATTTAGGGTACCTGAAAAAAACAAGGAAAAAGAATTGCCAAGAGATGTGATGTAAACACCACCAGCAGATCTCAACGAGGCTACAACTAGCTGGCTACCTGTTGTTAGCATGCAGTTATACAGGTTTACTTACTACAAAGAGTCACAAGTTAGGGCAGAAAGAGGTCATTCACATTCTTTGTCCTTCCAAGACTATAAATAGCATTGAACAGCTGAGGGAAAGCTAAGCTTGTGTTAGGGATTCTGTGAAGGAGACCTACCTAGGTTCTGATTTGATCCTGAGGGAAACAGTAATACTGCCTCCCCTCTGAGGAAAAGGATGAATGAGGAAGCAGCAAGACATGAGACAACTCATACACTGGAGCAAGAAGAAACAAGGTTATCTGGAGCAAGAAGGAACAAGGTTATCTCCTCAGTAACCATCAGCCGCCCAATCAAAGAGTCTTCTCCACACGTGAAGGTTGTACAATCCTCATGAAGCATCTGCGCATTATTTCTTGTTTGATTTCAACTAATGGAGACCTTCAATATGAAGGTGTAAGCCTAGCTCCTTTTAACCCTTGAATATCATTATGCTGATTCAATAGAGGAAAGAAAATACCTCTCTACTGTTTGCTCCTTGTGAGTAGATGATAATTTTTTCTTCCCCCAATTCCTTTCCCAGCAGGTGGCATATGGAGGCACATGATCTGCCCTCCCCTTTTGCAGACTCTGGTTATGGGAACATGCCACATCTGAGTCCAAGCACATAGGTATACTTGAAGAGAGGGTCTTCAGGTCCAGCAAGAGAAACAAGAGAAAGTGTACTAAAGCTGTTTCATTCACCCAAACTCATATTCTTATCCTTCCCACTTCAAATATCAGTCAGGCTTAAACATAAGACAAAGCAAAGATCTGTTTAGCAGGACATGGGGATGTAGAAGAGTCTTCTTCATCCACAGTTAACAAGACTTCTTATTTCTACTTGTTGCAAAGTAGCTACTGTGTGCAGATGTTCTGGTCAGTGCATTGTCCTCTTCCCTGAAGCTCCAAATGATGCCTGTCCCCATCTAGCCCTGTTTCTTGTTCTAGAGTTACATTTTTGTGTACAAATTTAATTACTTTGATGGCATCAGCTAATCCTGAGACTTGAAGAAGACTCCTTTACCTCAACTGATGACTAGCCAGCCAAGAGATATGCAAATTATGTGGATGCCACTGATAACTCCTCCCTGGGCTAGTGACACTTGCTATTCAAGGTCCATCCTTCTGTGTCTGTAATCAGCTGACTGTCCCTATCTGAAATGTTCCTTTTACACTTCCTTGCACCATAATATGCTAGAACTCAACTATGGCACACAGTACCAGCTATAACCATGCTATGAGCTTCCTCTCTCATGTATTATTCGCTTTCTATAGACTCCTTGATAGCACAGATAACAAATGTCTCAATAGGGGTTTCTCTGCAGATGTGGTGTGGGACTTTATTCCCACATCCATCCTTTCATTGGTGTTCTGGGGCCACTTTCATTCAAATACCCAAATGGTTCCTGACATCTATGATATTTTTAAAGTCACAATTTTGGCATTTGTTTGGAATAACTGTAGCTGGAAAAGTGGCACATATGGATTTCTCAAGTGCTTAAAAAAATTCCATTGTGGGAGTTTTCTGTACCCTAAAGACTAAACATGTAGGTTGTCTAGGTTATATTGGTTGCCATCTGGCTCTCAGTCCCACTCTTTGTTTTAAGTCTCCAGGCCATTATGTCTTTAGTAAATAACCCAGCGTGTTTTGTTCTATTCAATTTCTTTTCTTCTGTTGAATTGTTGACTATGAGCCAAAGGATTATTTAAACAGGTGATAACTTTGCTGCTTACTTGGTACAACTAGAACATAGTTTTTGGTCACATCTACATGATAAATATAGTCATGTCAAGCAGTGTGAACTCACAGTAATAAGCTGAAGTATTTCTAAGGCTTTGGAAGCCTTCTGGAGAATTCCAGACTAAAATAGCTAAGCTTTATATTCCCACTTCAGAGGCTGGAGCATCAGGGCAACTGTGCTAATGAAGGGGGACTGGGGAGTGGAGGAGTGGTAGTGAATAGGAACTGGAGTGGGAGGAAGGGGAGGAGGAATATGGAGCTGTGTGCAATGACAGATCACAATAGGCACAGCTTCTTTCAAAAATTATATTGAATCCCAGCCTCATGAACAAGTGTGTGACTATTTGAATAGCCTTGGGTAGTCCACTGCATGGCCCTGTAGTGAAGCTCTATCCTTGTCCTTAGCAAACTACAAGCCTGCAAATCTAAATCTACTGCAGATATAAATAGCATGACTGAAAATATACAAAAAACCTGAACTTTTTCACTGAAGGAAGCCATGACAACTCAGCTGGGTGCCTTAGTTGTTCAACCTCTGTCACCTCTAGCTGAAGCATTTCAGACTAGAACTAGAGAGAAGCCAAATCTATCTTCTGACAGTCAGCCTAAAATGCTAAGTGACCACTGTGTCCTGCCTGCAAGCAGTCATGATGTTCCTTGGGGGCCACAGGAACAGATGCAATGCAGCAAAGGAAAAGCAAAATCAAGACATATGAGTAATGAGAAAAGTGGTGGGAGCCAGAACAGAGAGGTATCTTTCTGTGAAAAATTATTTGGGTCATTACAGTACAGGTCTAAATAGAAGTCTTTGAAACCAGTCACCTCTCTCCCCATCCTAAATCTTGTGGCTATTTTTTTTAAAGAATGGTCATTTTACAGTAAATAAACTGTGATAACTCTAAAGCCTTTTCCTCCCTCTCTGTGCCTGAGGAAGCTAAGTTTATCCCAAGCACTTCCAAAATCAAACAGCATTTGAAAGCATAGTAGTATATGGGGTTAGGAAGTGTTAAATAAAAGCCAGTTAGAACATCAATTATTTTTAACCTTATTTTTCATTTTTCTTGCATTCTCTTGAAGAAGTCTGTCTTAAGCCCACATATTTTAACAGGCTGCCAGTTCTATCCTGCTAGTTTTGCAGGTTTCAACTAGTATGGTCCCATAAAATTCTATTTTTTCAAGTACTGATAAACATCACAGAATTAAACTCTCTTAGAGAAGTCAATATCATTTGGCAGAAAACTGCTTGAAATTACTTGCTAGAAAACTTATTTCCTAGTGGTTTAGAGCAAATATCCCTACAAATTGGAATGGAATGGAATGGAATGGAATGGAATGGAATGGAATGGAATGGAATGGAATGGAATGGAATGGAATGGAATGGAATAGAATAGAATGGAATAGAATAGAATAGAATGGAATAGAATAGACCAGGTTGGAAAAGACCTTCGAGATCATCAAGTCCAACCTATCACCCAACACCATCTAATCAACTAAACCATGGCACCAAGTGCCCCAAATTAACAGATCTCTCAGCTACTATAGCTTTGGATCTCTGATTTCTTCATGTGCTTGATACAAATTATGTTTCTTGAACTAAAAATGTTGCTCTCAATTCAACACCACATCCCTTTAACTTTGCTGAAGTGACATGATGGGGTTACCAGAATGAGGGCTCTGTCTGCCATAAAAATGGCTGTAAAGGATAGAGCACTTGCACTACAGAACTACAAAGAATTTGAAGGTTAAAATTAATACATTTGTGTTACCATCTTACCTTCATCTGTCCCCTGTTGTACAGAATCCAGTCTGTTATTATAGATTAAGGAGCTTCACTTTCTGAAAAGGTGAGGTGGTGGAGTCACCATCATTGGAGGTGTTCAGGAGGAGACTTGATAAGGTGCTTGGTTGCATGGCTTAGTTGATTAGGTGGGTTGGATGATAGGTTGGATGCAATGATCTTGAAGGTCTCTTCCAATCTGGTCTATCCTATCCTATCCTATCCTATCCTATCCTATCCTATCCTATCCTATCCTATCCTATCCTATCCTACCCTACCCTACCCTACCCTACCCTACCCTACCCTATCCTATCCTATCCTATCCTATCCTATCCTATCCTATCCTATCCTATCCTATCCTATCCTATCCTATCCTATCCTAAAAAACTGCAGCACAGAATAAATTGTAAAACTGGGCCTTCTCTCTGCCATGCACGATGGCCCACTTGCAAGCCTGCCTTTCTCCCTTTAAGTCATCTGGTGTACATCATTTATTAAAAATTGACAGCCACAAAGCCAGCCAAAGAGGGCAGTGTCCCCCACAGATGTCCAAGGCATCTCGTTCTTGTATTAATTTCCCATTCTAATCAGCAATTAAAAAGCAGACCAATTAACTTACTGTTTTTCCTTCCTTTCCAGCTGTGTCAGAGATGGACTTGGCAAAAGTCCTAGGCTGAGAGGAATAGAAAGTATCAAAGGAAGATGTCTGTGTCTCAAGTTTTGATTTCTTCCTTTACCTTTCACTGACTGCCAACATACAACTTGTAAGTGTCAAATATGAAGGCTGCCATAGAAGAACAGCACAGAAGAGACTGGATGGGGTGCTTGGTGCCATGGTTTAGTTGATTAGATGGTGTTGAATGATAGGTTGGACTTGGTGAACTCAAAGGACTATCCAACCTGGTCTATTCTATTCTATTCTATTCTATTCTATTCTATTCTATTCTATTCTATTCTGTTCTGTTCTGTTCTATTCTTTGCAGTGGTGCTCTGTGATGGAGCAAGGGCAATAGACACAAGCTGGAGCCCAGGAGGTTCCACCTCAGCATGACTAAGAACTTGTTTCCTATGAGGATGGCAGAGCTCTACAGTAGGCTGCCCAGAACGGTTGTGGTGTCTCCTTTCCTGGAGACTTTCAAAACTTGCCTGGACATGTTCCTGTGTGGCCCGCCCAGTGTGATCCTGCTTTGGCAGCAGGGTTGGACTTGATGATCTCCAGAGGTCCCTTCCAACCTCTGACATTCTGTGACTCTGAGATGAAGCTTGATGAATCTAGCTTCAGAATCTTGTGCCTTCACATTTGTATGCACATATTTTGCAATTCTGCCCAGAAATCAGGAGTTGTTCATAGGAATGAGTGCTCCTCTGTGCCCAGTTTATTTTGATTGGTACTGGTAGGGCTCAACTCACAAATGAGCACAGAAGAGGATTTTTTTCTCTCTGATCTTCTCAGCATTAGGAATTACAGATACATCCATATGGACCCAGAAATTTGATCAACAAAAATGTGATCTACAAGTGCCCAAAGACATAACTCCACAGAAGAGAGCAAAGCATTTGACAGGCCTTGAGCAGGCTTTTTGCTCTTGGTGTGGGGTTCTGGTCATTCATACAGAGGGTATTTATTCTCCTTAAAATTAAAAGGCCTATCATGGTGCCATACACTACTTTCAAATTCACATGAGATTTAAAGTGTGTCAAAGTACTTGTGTTGTTTTTTTTTCCTGAATAAATAACACACAGATCTAGTTTAAACACACAAGTATTTTTGTATATTATATTATATGTATATTTGCATATTTAGGGGAGGATCCAAAAGTGCTTCATTAAAGGTTAGCAGGCAAATTTTTGAAGAACACCTATGGGAAAAAATGTTAACTTTTACTGCAGATATTTTGTGTTTTGACCTCCTTACTCCAATTGCAGAGTTCATATTTTCAGGTCCCTTGTTCTGCTTTCTTTTGCAGCTTCACCTTGGCCAAGAAGGCCAATGGCATCCTGGCATACATCAAGAATAGTGTGGCCAGCAGGAGCAGGGAAGTCATTGTGCCCCTGTACTCCACACTGCTTAGGCCACACCTTGAGTACTGTGTTCAGTTCTGGGCCCCTCATTTTAAGAAGGACATTGAGACACTTGAACATGTCCGGAGAATGGCAACGAGGCTGGGTAGAGACCTCAAGCACAAGCCCTACGAGCAGAGGCTGAGGGAGCTGGGGTTGCTTAGCCTGGAGAAGAGGAGGCTCAGGGGAGACCTTATTGCTCTCTACAACTACCTGAAGGGTGGTTGTAGCCAGGTGGGGGTTGGTCTCTTCTCCCAGGCAACCAGCAGCAGAACAAGAGGACACAGTCTCAAGCTGCACCAGGGGAAGTTAAGGCTTGAGGTGAAGAGAAAGTTCTTCACAGAGGGAGTTGTTAGCCTTTGGAATGTGCTGCCCAGGGAGGTGGTGGAGTCACCATCGCTGGAGGTGTTCAAGAGGGGATTGGATGTGGCACTTGGTGCCATTGTTTAGTCATGAGGTCTGTGGTGACAGGCTGGACTTCATGATCTTTGAGGTCTCTTCCAACCTTGGTGATTCTGTAAGGAGAAAAGGAGACAGAGTGTTTTCTGCTAAATCTTCTGTGTAGAGAACAACATACTCATCAAAATGTGAAGACTGAGTTGTCATCATCACTCTACTACTCTTATGATCAGCAAGGAGTGAATATAGGGATGTGACTTCTGAAACTCCATTTTAAAATACTCTAAGAATAGAAAACTAAAAGTCTTTTGTTCCCAGCTTTTTTCAGTTCAATTTGTAAAATAGATTATGAAAGTATTACCACCAGAAATTTCTCATATTCCAATATATTTATCATGCTTCTTATTCTCTCTATTTTTTTTTTTTTTTTGAGTCAGAAAGAATTCTGGCTATGGGCTGTACTTGGAAACTTGGCCATCAAAGGCAGCTCTCCCAACTCTAGAGTGTTACCTGGTTTTCATTGTGCCTTTGTGTGGGGTAATGCCTCCAGTCCACCTCAACTCCCCCTTTCCAGATAAGCCCTTCTGATGTTAAAAAAAAAAAAAAAGTGATTGGTCAGACAGCCAATCTTTGTTTTGTATGTCTGTGCTCCTAGCAGCTGTGGTACCACTCCCTGTGCTTGGGTGTCTGCATAGGCCAAGATAACCCCTGCTTGAATTTGTTTTCATTGCAAGACACAGAACACCTGCTTGGATACCTACCTGTACTTCCACAAAACATAACTCTGCAATACGCCACCCCCTTGTGAGTCTGGTTTTCCTGGAAGCGGGAATGGAAATCAGTCAACAGTGAATCCCTTTTCCCTGAGACCTTGCCCACAGGCCTTCAGTCAGCAGGAGTCATGTTAGCTTCACCCCAGAAGTTATCTGCCAACATGAAAGTGAAAAGCAATCCTTTGTTAAGACCTTTCAGTATCTTAGGCTGCACAAGACCTGCAGATGATGGACACATTTGAGCAGAGAGCTAAGAGACTGCCAAGGAAAAGCACTGCCATGGGTTTACTCTCGGTGAAATGCATGGCCCCTGGCAGGGCTACTTCCCCACCCACACATCACTTCCCCTCCTTCCTTGGGCATAGAGTTGAAATAAAACCACAGCCCACAATCATGCTGTGAAACCAGGCAGGATACATGGAAGAGGCCCAGTCTGCAAGCAGGACAGGGGAGTTGTCAGATGGCTGTCTGGAACAAAAAGAAGCCAAAATCTAATGGGTGCTGCTAGTTGTCTTACCATGAGGAAGTTGACGCTAAAAGATATTTCAAAACCACAAAACCCAAAAAACCCAACAAAATCCACCCAACCCTTGCTGTAATACACAAAGTAATGAATTTTAAAAGAGAAGTCTTCCTCTGCTCAAACTATAGGGCAATAGATCTTCCTGACCTCCCCACAGGTCCTTGCATAAGGATTGGAAGAAGTATTTTATGGTTTCTCCAGAACTTAAGTCTGGTTACAGAAAACTGCCCTGAAAGCAGTTAAGTAGCATTTGCCTGTGTAAAATATTTCTGAACAGAAACTCACTACCTGCTGTGTTTGTCTTCCTCCCCCAGAATTCAAAGTTTGAGTTATCTATTCTCATGAGCTGCAGGGTTGCTGGTATCAGGTGATGCCATGCATTTTACAATGTAAAGAACTATGACAAGTGTTCTGTGAAAAGATTTGAGTCAGCTGGTCTCAGATTTTATCTATTAAGCTATTGTGTTCAAAAGAGCCTGCACTCAGGCATGGACCATAATAACAGGCTCTTAACAGATACAGGTTTGTCCTGTTTTCCTACTTCTCGTCACCCTACCCCCTATAAATTACTAATGTTCTAATAAAACAGTCTGTGGGCTCCAACCTGCTGGGAGGTGGCAGATATGTTATCAGGTGCTTGTGTTATGTCCTCCCTTCAGCTTCATGAGGGAACCCCACTGCCCTCTGGCTACTTTTTAGTATCAGTCACCCATTAGGCAGTTCCTGCTCCTCTGTATCATGGCTGGAAAAAAATGCAGATACCAGCAACCCTTACTCAAATCATGATAGCATCCACTCTTCTCTTCTGTGCTTATGCATCTCCCCAGCAATTTCACTCAGTTGCCTAAGAGATAAGGTTTAGTCTCTTCACCCTCCGGCTGAGGTTGTCCCACTTTCTGCAGGTAGCTCCATCTCCATCACAGGTATCGCCAATACATATTTTGCTACCTATTAAGGTAGTTACTTATCTATCTTCCAAGATGTTTTAAGGAAATTTGTGGACTTGAAGTACTGTAAATATTTCTAGCCTGCAAAACGGTGAGCATTGCTGATAGAAATCTTGTGGAAATTCATAAGCAGCTGCTCAGACATTTTAATATTCAGAATGCAGTCATAAATAGAATAAACCAGGTTGGAAAAGACCTTTGAGATCATCAAGTCCAACCTCTCATCCAACACCATCTAATAAACTTAATCATGGCACCAAGCACCCCATACAGTCTCTTCCTAAACACCTGCAGGGATGGTGACTCCACCACCTCCCTGGGCAGCACATTCCAATGGCCAGTCACTCTTTCTGTGAAGAACTTCTTCCTAACATTCAGCCTAAACCTCTCCTGGTGCAGCTTAAGACTGCATCCTCTTGCCACCCAGGAGAAGAGACCAACCCCCTCCTGGATACAATCTCCCTTCAGGTAGTTGCAGAAAGCAAGAAGGTCTCCCCTGAGCCTCCTCTTCTCCAGGCTAAGCAACCCCAGCTCCCTCAGCCTCTCCTCACAGGGCTTGTGCTCCAAAACCCTCCCCAGCTTTTTTGCCTTTCCCTGGACACATTCCAGCAACTCAACATCTTTCCTAAACTGAGGGGCCCAAAACTGGACGCAGGACTCAAGGTGTGGCCTAACCAGTGCTGAGTACAGGGGGAGAATGACCTCCCTGCTCCTGCTGGCCACACTGTTCCTGATACAGGCCAGGATGCCAAATGGCCTTCTTGGGGTATGAATCAGTTCTAACACTTCTTGTCTCAGTGCATCTTCTTTAAAAAGTCCCCTTGAAAACATAAAGCCTCTAGAATAAAGTTTTGTTTATCTTTCAACATCTATCCAAAATCCTTATTGAATATTTTGCTATGCTGTATCTAATTGAAAACCAGATGCTCCTGAACTAAAGTAATCAATACCCCATATACAAGTACAGGCATCTGCTTGCGTAAAACAACTTGCTTTATTGGCTCCTTATCTTCAAGCTCTTTGGACCAGAACCATTCTCATCTGTGAGATGCATTACAAGATCTTGTGCAACAGGTCTTAAGGGGAGGGAATTTGGGTTACTTAGTTTGGGAAAAAAGAGGCTCACTGCTCTGAAAGGAGGTTATAATGAGGTGGGTGCTGCTCTCTTCTCCCTAGTAAGAAGGGACACATTGAGAGGAAATGGCTTCAATCTGTACCAGGTGAAGATTACATCAGCAATTAGAAGAAACTTCTTCACTGAAAGGGTTATCAAACACTGGAATAGGCTCTCCGGGGAGGTGGCTGAATCACCATGTCTGGAAGTGTTTAAAAGACACTTAGATGTGGTGCTAAGGGACATGGTTTATCACCAGACTCAGCAGAGAGAGATCATGGTTGGACTTAACGATCTTAAAGGTATTTTCCAAATTCAGGGATTCCATGATGTTATGTGGAGCGAGTTGTAAACAAACTAACAAAAGTAATTTCTTGCTTGACAGAGAAGATAAATTGTAAATTTTTTATTGCAAAATATTAAAATAAATTACATTTTACAAAGACTTAGCAAATATTTACATACAGTGTGATTCCAGTGACGATCAGCAACAAAGAACAGTCAGACAGGCATATTATGGAGTGATAAGACTCAGAACTATACAAACTTCAAAAGCCATATGAAAGACAAGTTAATTTTTGTAAAAAGCAAATCTATCACCAATGGAATGAATCCTGTGAGGCACAAAACCAACACATCTATAACAGAGTTTGGGGGTGGTGGTTTGTCATTTCGTTCGCTTGTTTTGTTTTTTAAGGCCAACAAACTTTTATATTGCTTTTTGCTCTCCTCAGTGACACTTGTCTGTCTCTACACACACTCTCTCAGATCAACTGGAGGGGGAAAAACACAAAACCAAAATAAATCTCAACATATACAACTGCGCAACTGATAAACTCTTATCAGTCTCTGCTTTTATTTCTGCATGTTTTGTGATGTCCATTGCCAGCAATGGGTTCACAAACATTTAACACACCACTTACTGCATTTCCTCTGATTTTGTACCAGTGTATCAGATGTGTTAAGACCACTTGCTGTGAGATATGGATCTGATACTGATGCCCTTTTGGTAAAAAGAGACTTCACTCGAGCACAAGATAAATCCAAGAAGTGTCACCATGATGTCATGAAGGATGGGATCACATCATCTATAGCACTATTAAAAGGGCTTTTGTAGAAACAGACTTTTGTTGTCACATTTCAGGCTTTTCTGTTTTTTGAAAAGTTTTTTAAAGTACTGGCTCATCTTGGCAAAATGATGAAGTTTATATTGTACTTCACATGATGTGACTGTAAATACAATCTACTTGTAGGCAATAGCTAGAAAGAAGTTTCCACTTCCATTCCTTCCTCCTATATGCTTGTAAGCAACTTTGTTTTTTTTTTTAATTAAAAAATAATCTCATTTTTTCTCTTCCTAGGAAGAGATTTGTCTCACCTATAAAACCAATTCTATGGCATTAAGAGAGCTGTTAACAGTATCAGCTAGCCAAATGAAATCTGACACGGTAGCCAAAGAAATGTTTCTAGATTGACCAGATAATTGAAATAACTACGAGACCTTATCAAGTAGCACTGGAGAATTTACTCAGAGGCACTTTAGGGGCTGAATAGCTCAAAATACAGCCTGGACACCCCTCTGACTCATTATGTGTAAATCTGAAGAGAGAAAGACATTAATTTAGATCTCCCCCCAAGCAGCTGCTTTTCTTAAGACATGGAAGACAGGCAGGCAAAAAGCTGTCTTGCTTAGCACTTAGGCAGTTCCAAGATGGCACCATAATTTTAAAAGCTCTGGGAAATAGTTCAACTCTTTGGAGAGTGCCAGTATGAAAGTTATGCCCCAACTAAACCCCTCCAAAGCACTGAAAACAAGCAGGGCTTAATGAGGCCAATTGTGTTGGCCCCCCTGTAAAGAAGAATTTTTTTTCCCAGTGTTAAGATTACATTAAGGCACATGGTGGGATGTCTTGAGAACAGTTTTGTGAGGTGTGATCATGTTTCCCAAAAGAGCAGGAATATTGTACTTTGTTTCAATAAATTTAAACTATTACTTGAAATCCCATGATACTCATTATGCAGAGTTAGTCTATGCTGCCTACACTGGGAAAGGCCAGAGAGCCACATCTACCACATCTAACTTGCTAATATGAAACAGATCCCCAGTCATTTTCAGCTCCAGCATACAAGTGCACTTTGCTATGGAGAATGGAGAGTCTGGGTTCCAGAGTGCAACGTCCCCTCTGACTGAAAGCAGCCCAGCCAAGTGTTTGGGCTGTATTATTTCTGTGTTATGGAGAATTTTTTTCTTTTCTAAAATGAAAACTGAAGTATGCTTTTCCACTTTGTGCATTTTCAGCAAGCTTTCTCTCTCCACTCTGTCCTGTAGCTTTCTAACTGTCACTGAAACTTTAACCTTCACATCAGTAGCGGAAGACAAAGTTGGAACACAACAAAAGCTGCATGGAGTGATTTCTCATTTTCTTGTACAATAATGTGCACATTTTAAAATGTAAAAAAGGAAAAAAAAAACAGAGAAGGCTAGACTTGTTACACAAGAACCCCTGTGTATCACACATGTAGTCTTACCTACCATTTCTTACAGTTACAAAGTATAGCTGTCAACCACAACCCTTCAGCTACATAGAAATACTAGAAAGGTTTGGAGTAATTTGAAAAATGATAGGAGTATTAGAAGTAAATAGGAATCTTCTTGAGAGAGAGACACTCTCTTTCCTGTCTGATACAAGTCAAATTCACCCAGTCACCTCTGCTTCAAATAGCGGTAATGCAATGAAATTTTATTTCAAATGATAATCTCTCTTCAGCAGTATTTTGATAAAATACAGGTTAATTGCTGAACCCAGTGATGTCAATTCCACACTTCTGCCAGCGTCCTAGCCTTTTATTCACTTTCTATTTGACAAAAATATCATAAATCTGGAAAATTTTGAATAAAGACCAGTAAAGACAGTCTCTCGTTTCACAGTACATCACTTCAAAACTTCCCATCAATAGGCTATCAAACCAGAGTGCCAGTTTCCCATATGTCCTCCTTCTGTGGAGGAGGCTAGCAACTGAAGCTGCAGCCCACATTTGCAGTTACTAGAAAGAGCTAGCAATTCAAGATTATCATTGCAAGATTCCATAAGGTCTTCTTACAGAGTTAGTGAGTCTGCCAGCATTACAACAAAAACAGGAATGAGACAACTTTTAACTGTTCACTGAACTCTGGAAACTTTCAGACATAGTGGAATGTCTTAAATACTTTAAAACTAAACATAACAGAACCTAACATTTTAAGGCCTTGACTATTTTCTGTTCCAAATAGGTGTGATCTACCTTACATCAGTTAACTTTTGCCAACTTGTAATCAAAAGCCTCATTTGAAAGAGTTGTTGGGGTTAACACGTAGATATGGAAAAACAAAGGAAAATAACCCTGTGGTGTAATTTTCTTTGTAGCCAAAACCACTTGGGCAGAAATTTTATGAAGACACATACTTCCTTCTCAATGAGAAGCCCACCTCCAAAGCCAAGAGGTAATACTTTCAGGAGCTTAGAGACAAAGTTCCTTTTTAAAAACGCGTCTTATGGCCTTAGGTCACTTTATCACATCCGTTTGCCCAAGATTTGACATTGCCCAGCCTTCTCAAAAGTGGGATAGAATAACCATTATATATGCACAAAAGGTCACACTTTAAAACGAAATGAATAAACAACTGTTTCAAAACATCATCTCAGTCAAGTCTACTCTGAAGTACCAAGGCAAAGTGGAACATCAAACAATACTGACTAACACACTGTACAGATCAGCAGCAGTGCTACAAGTCCCTTCTGACAGGCATTAGGGCATTTGGAGAATACCTGTGCCTCCCCTCAAGGTGTTTTTTTCCTCAGGAGAACAGTGTCAATAAAACTTCACCTGTACAAAGATACTGTATAAGGTTCATTCAAGTATTTCCTCTAGGAAATCAACAGTGGAAGGACACTTTCATCATTAAAAAAGTTCATTGCATCCTGCTTATACTCATACATGCTTTGATCAATATTTCTTCCAATCAGTAGAAGAGTTCTGGAGCTGAAGCACAGTTTAGCAGCCGAATTGGTAAGCTTCATCCCAGATGATTTTTTTCTTGTTTGAGGGCTCTATCTCCATCCATTCCTTTTGAATTTTAGCATTTTATTTATGGAATTACAATTCACTTCTCAGTCTGCCAGTGCACATTAGCACAGATCTGTGTGTTCTGATATTCGATCTTAAGTTTCTCATTAAGTACAACTAATGGTTGCACATCTTTGTGGTAACAATTTAACAGTGGGCAACATAAAAAGCAACCCACTTGCTTTCATTTGTGGTCAAAGCAGGATTCAAATCCATGTTTTCAGAGGTGGAAGGATAATGGAGTAACCGAATGCATCTGATGGCAGAAGCAGTCTGCAATAGTGACACTCCCAAACTAATTCCTCAATGAAATGCATCAATGCAGAGCAGGTCCAGTGTATGAACTAGTCTTTTCTACTTTGTTGAAGAACTATAAAAACCCCAAGAAGGAGCAAGACTCCAAATCCAACTGTTATTTTGCAAGTTTTTCAGATAAGCAAAGCTGATGGGCTCAGAAACCAACTTCTTATGGGAAAAGGACACTGGAGTTTATTAGTTTGGGACTTCTGTTTTCAAAGAGACAGGAGAAGCTGCAAAGAACATGCTTTTCTCCTTTCTCTGTTAATTCATTCAATACGCACTGACCACCTTCAGAAAACCATTGCCAAACGTGCTTCACGTTGCAGCCTTCACATTGCTTACTGTATTATATTCATTCATCAGTTGTTCGTAAGGCACAGAAAGTTCCAGCTCGTTATTGGTAAAGGTAGATTCATCAGAGGATGGGAATTTCACCAGTTTTTTTGTGGTTTCAGATTCCTCTGCAAGATTATCATCCATGGAGGATTTTGATGTTTCCTCGTCATCTGACATGTCTTCCTCTTCATCGTCATCTTCATTTACAAATGTTATATTGGCATTCTCAAATATTAAGGGTCGATAGTCTCTGGAATCCCAAGCTTCACCTTCTTCTTCACTAATCCTGTCTAGCTGGTTTACAAAAATGGTTCCTTCTAGAGGACTGTCTCCAATACGTTTATCATGCACAGGTCTCAGTACACGACCATTTTCCATGTCCAGGGAAGTCTCGTCGTATTCAAACGATTCTGCCTTTGTGTAAATCACCTGGGCATCTATACTAGCATTCTGCATGTTTTGCTTGGCATTTTCTACTTTAATCATTTTGTCATTGTTAGTCTTCAGGGCTTTCTTCCCAATTTGCTTAATAAGATCATTGTATGTTTCTTCCTTCTTTGAAAGGAAGCTGAAAATGTTGACATCCTTTGATGTACCCATTTGAAGGGGTTTTTTAGACCGAGGATGGCTGTCAAATGACTCTTTTCTTTTTTTCCTCCTTTTCTTTATTGCTTTGTGAACTTCCACAAACATACTGACCTTCCAGTTAACAAAGAGTGAAAGCCAAGCTAGTCCCAGGTAGATCCATAACTCCACAAAATATCTGTAAAGGGCATGGTAGTTTGCCTCTGGATTTACACCTGCAAAGAATTAAAAAACAAGAATACTACTGAAAGAGGACTTGCAGCTGATAAATCTTTGAAGTCACAACACAGATTTACTGCACTAACAGACCCTGGTTATTTGAGCACTGCTCCAAGAGGAGGTTAAATGGGGATCTGAAATGCTGTTGAAAGAAAAAGCCAATCCCAGGTCTTCCCCTTCTTGGCTTGGTGTACTCTGACTACTGGACTACAACATAAGTGGCGGCACATTTATCTTCTCCTTGCAAGCTATGAAAGTGAACTTTCTCCCTGTTTGAAAATTACAGGCCTTCTTGCTATTGAGGTATGGATATAAGTACTTTCCCTGAGAAAAGGATTCAAAACATTACTTACTGCAACCATTGCCAAAGCCCTAAACAACAGTGGGTTTTAGAGAAAGACAAGATTTAGGAGGGAGATGTTAGTATGCTCACCATTTTCTGTGGACTATTTCTAGACAGCTGCATCAGAGAGCACTGTCCAGTGCTTAAGCATTCTGCTTAGGATACAGGATCCCATTCACAGGTGCTTAACTGTCATGGTGGTTAGGAAAACTCTTCGCCCGAAATAGGTCTGAGGCACTTAAAAGAGTATTGAACTCCAGAATTTAGCTTCAGACTTTGCCCCTTAAAGGTCTTGGGTATTTAAACTAAGATTAAAGAGTCACTCCACTGGATCACTACTCAGCTTTAATTCAATCTTCTATGCAGCAAAGCTTAAGAAACACCTTTTTAAGTTAAGAGTTTGGAAATAGAATAGCCACACTAGTACATAAAATACAATTACTGACCAGCAACAAAATCTCCAAATCCTATGGTGGTGATGGTGATGAATGAGAAATAGAGGCCTTCGATGTAATCCCATCCTTCAGTCACCATAAAGACAAAGGGAGGAATAACCAGATGGACCAAGACACCCCAAACAATGAAAATAGCTGTGCAGGTAATTTGTGCTTTCCTCTGTAAAGGAAAAAAAGAATTAAAGTCAGGGAAATATCTCCAAATTTTCTTTTCCCATCCATGGAAGCATCAGAGAATAGAATAGAATAGAATAGAATAGAAGAGAATAGAATAGAAGAGAATAGAATAGAAGAGAATAGAATAGAAGAGAATAGAATAGAAGAGAATAGAATAGACCAGACCTTCAAGATCACTGCAGCCAACCCATCAACCAATCCAACCCACCTAAACAACTGAACCATGGCACCAAGCACCCCATCAAGTCTCCTCCTGAACACCTCCAATGATGGTGACTCCACCACCTCCCCAGGCAGCCCATTCCAATGGGCAATCACTCTCTCTGTGTAGAACTTCTTCCTAACATCCAGCCTAAACCTCCCCTGGCACAGCCTGAGACTGTGTCCTCTTGTTCTGGTACTGGCTGCCTGGGAGAAGAGACCAACATCCACCTGTTTACAACCTCCCTTCAGTTGGTTGTAGAGAGCAAGAAGGTCACCCCTGAGCCTCCTCCTCTCTAGGCTAAGTAGCCCCAGCTCCCTCAGTCTCTCCTCATAGGGCTTATGTTCCAAACCCCTCACCAACGTTGTTGCCCTTCTCTGGACTCCTTCCAGCAAGTCAACATCCTTCCTAAACTGAGGGGCCCAGAACTGGACACAGGACTTGAGGTGTGGCATAACCAGTGCAGTGTACAGGGGCAGAATGACCTCCCTGCTCCTGCTGGCCACACTGTTCTTGATGTAGGCCAGGATGCCATTGGCCCTCTTGGCTGCCTGGGCACACTGCAGGCTCATGTTCAGCCTACCATCGACCAGCACCCCCAGGTCCCTCTCTACCTGGCTGCTCTCCAGCCACTCTGACCCCAGCCTGTAGCACTGCATGGGGTTGTTGTGGCCAATGTGCAGAACCCGGCACTTGGATGTGTTAAATCTCATGCCGTTGGATTCTGCCCATCTGTCCAGCCTGTCAAGGTCCCTCTGCAGAGCCTCTCTACCCTCCAGCAGATCAACTCCTGCCCCCAGCTTGGTGTTGTCAGCAAATTTACTGATGATGGACTCAATGCCCTCATCCAGATCATCAATAAAGATGTTAAAGAACACAGGGCCCAGCACTGATCCTTGGGCCACACCACTAATGACTGGCCGCCAGCTGGATATGGCACCATTCAGCACTACTCTCTGGGCTCGGCCATCCATCCACTTCCTAACCCAATGCAGTGTGCTCCCATCAAAGCCATGGGCTGACAGCTTGGCCAGGAGTTTGCTGTGGGGGATGGTGTCAAAGGCCTTGCTGAGGTCCAGGTAGACTACATCCACAGGCCTCCCCACATCCACCAGGCAGGTCACCTGATCATTGAAGGAGATCAGGTTGGTCAGGCAGGACCTGCCCTTCCTAAATCCATGCTGGCTGGGCCTGATCCCTTGGCCATGCTCTAAGTGCTGTGCGATTGCACTCAAGATGACGTGTTCCATAATCTTGCCTGGCACTGAGGTCAGGCTGACAGGCCTATAATTCCCTGGCTCATCCAACTGGCCCTTCTTGTGGATGGGCACCACATTGGCCAGCTTCCAGTCTTGTGGGACCTCTCCAGTGAGCCAGGACTGAGGATCAGACATTCCAGAGTTTTGTGCTAACAGTTTAACAGCCATAACTAAAAGTCACTGATTAAAGTAAACACAACTATTTTATTTTTCTTTATCCAGGACTCACCACTCTTGCAACTACTTGCTCAAATAGGAATATGTCCCCAGTTTTCTTTCAAAGCTCTTAAATATTAAAGGAGCTCCCGTTATTTTATAAACAGGCATGTGATTGAGATACTGGTTGCTTTTTAGACTAGAGTACTATGTCTTCTGATTTTCCTTTAATTCTCATTTGAGCATAGAGGATAACAATCAGAAAAGATGCTTCTTTCCTATTTTATGCATCCTACCTGTTGCCACCTACACAAACTCTGCACAAAGCTGCACACACACATGCATTCCATCACAAGTTTCGGTAGTTTCTTCTCAGGCACCAATAAGGAAAGTTCTTCTTCCCTTTCTGAAACCAGTCCTACTTTCTTCCAGGTACTATGGCCCTGCATTGCTTCCTATCTTAGCACAGTTAGAGCTGAGACAGAACTCACTTGGGGGAAATGGAGCAAGGCAAACACTAAATGCCCCCAAAAAAACTCAAACAAAACCCCACAACCCAAAAAACCAAACTTCACCACTAAAAAAAGGTAATGAAAAGCCGCAAACAAAAAAGCCACAAGCCAGTACCTCAGAACAAAACATTCCCAATTGGTTCACTGCCAGGAGGAAGTACTCAGGCTAGGAGGAGGTAGGAATGAAGCAGGACAGCTTATTTCTGTGCCAGAGGAACTTGCTCGAAATGCCTGTGAAATGGAGCCACAGCTACATTTGTCCTATACGTTTCTAATGTCAGAGACATAAGTCTCCATTGAAGCTACAAGATCTATAGTTAGTATCAAAGATTTTGACAAGATCTCATTTTGCTAAAATTTCTTGCAGAACTACCACATCAGACTATCAGACCAAATCCTCCTCTCAGTGCCCCTTCTCAGTTATTTCTGTGTAACACCACTGGGCAGAATTTGTATTTGTGCAAGTGTTCATTTACTACCCAGATCAGCAGGTGAGTTATGAAGCGTAAGCTTAATTTATGCATCCAAAACACACAGCATGAGTGTAAACAAGCAAGGTCCTTACCAGGCTTACTCCTCTTTTCGTCAGAAACTGGCCCAGCCTCTTGGCACGTCCTCCAAAGAACTTCCCCAGAGCACTGATCCATGTCAAGCAGAGAGGAACTCCAAAGAGCCCATAAAATATGCAGAAGAGACGCCCAGAGGGTGTCTTTGGAGAAACATTTCCGTAACCTAAAAGAGATAAGTAATGTGCACAGTCCATTTGTGTTGCGGAGAATTCAAAGCAGTTCTACCTATGGACAAAACAACATTGTGTGGTCTTCTGCTGTATCAAATACTCCTTCACCATCTATAAAAGCTTTAGTCTACTCCAGCTGATCTGAGTCTGGATGCCTCCCAACTGTACTCTAGCAAATGTGTATTCCATTAATGCAAACGAAGAGCATTTGCATTTTAATTTTTCCCCAGATTTTGTGCATTTTTTGATTGGAGAGATAAACATGAAATAAAGCTCATCTTAAACCTTCTAATAGGATTCCCCCACCTTAAGTAACACTATTAAAAACTCTGTTCTTTAAAATTTGATTCAATCAACCAATCCTGAATGTCAAAGACCCACTATATGCATTTAATTTGTGACCTAGTACCTTTCCAGGGTGAGAGATTGAGTTAAGCACAAGCTGGGTTGTGAAATAGCAAGGCATTTCAACAGAATTTAGATCTTCATTGGTCACAGAACTCAACAGGGCATTACAAACTCAGGATCTAAAAATCAGCAGGCTGTTTTTGCCAGGGCTTTCTTAACCAGGTGTGTTCCCGACTTCAACTTTTTGTTGTAAGTAAACTAGAAGCAGATTATTATGAGTTTCAAATAATAAAGAACAACACAGTACTCCATATGATTTAACAGTAAGACTTTCAGCTGTTCATCTGCAGATGAACATGTACTCTAAGCAACTCCAGCCATGAGGACTTCATTCAGGGGCTAGTTTGACACATCAGTAGAAGAGTACAAACATACAAGAGCACTAGAAAACTACAGTTAGGAAAGTTGACTTCATACATACTTACCGATGGTAGTGATCACAGTAGCAGCAAAGATCACAGCATTAGGCCAGTTCCAGTTGTTGAAAGTATTGTTCCCAGTGATGGCAACCCCCTGTCCAGCAGCATTTGATACAACCTGTAAGAAAACAGTTTATGGTCATTCTTGGAAAATCCTGGCAACCTGAAAAGAAATCTGTCTGTTCCTCTCAAGTTTCCCCCCATTGTTTATACCCAACTTTTTTTTTTGTGAAGGCTAGCCTAGTATATTCACCAACATTAACTTCAGGAAACACAGAAAACTTGCTTCACCTAAGACAAAGCGGTGCAGGTGCTCTGACATTTAATTAAGGGGGTTTAATTAGATCAGCTTTTACTCGATTTACCAGTTTAACCCAAATGGATCTCATCCAGAGACCAAATACACTCCTCCAGACTGAACTAGCATTTAACCTCCAATGTAGTTCTTGAATTTGGTTTAATGGTAGGGACATCTTCAGACCTACTATCCATTTCAAAACACTGTTACGTGCCTCAGCTTGACTTGGGTATGAGCAGGACGTCACACAATCCTTGGCAAAGCTTAATGCAACTAGTGCTCATTTGCCTGCTGTCCCTGGCAGAGTCAATTCATCTTGTAAAAGCCAATGTAAAACTGTACACTTTTCAAAGACAGACAAATTAATACTTTTCCAAAGTATTCTATTCAACAGGACTCTTGCCATTGTCTTTGAATCAAGCCCCTTTCTTATTCCATCTTTCAATCTAGTATACCATAATAAATGCAAAGCACTTATTTTCAATGTGTTAGGCAATTAGGCATAGTTATTTACAATTCCACAGGTTCAGCAAGTCCATTTTCTAACATCTGTTCAGATCTTCAGATGCTCAAAAATTATTAATTACCTTTGGTATGAAGAGACCTGGAAGACCCAGTCTCCCCTGCCTTTCCAAAACTAGGTTGTAGAAAACAGATCGATAAAAAACTTTAATTACTATTTATTGCAGAAAGTCAAAGTTTCACATCAAAACCAGGCATTCTGAAGTGTATTACTACCCCTTAAAAGGAAAAACAATTTATCATATTCTCTGCCAGAAATTCCTACTTAATTTAAATCTTTGCCTTGTCACATTACCCTGCAGTTAAAGCATTCTCAGGTTACACTGCTTTTTCTCCCTGCAGTGTAAACCAAAGCTGTCTGAATAAAATGTGATAGGTAGGATTTATCTTAAACTGGTAAGAACTTAGAGGTACCTACAACCAGCTCTTCCTTCCCTCATCACTCCTTCCTTCCTACTTAGATTAAGATCTGATCTTGGACCCAGCAAGGATTCAACACAAAGTTCAATCACTACTGAAAACACACACAAGTTAACACAGGTTTTAATTATTCTCAAGACTTATTACATAATCACTATCCTCCTACCATAATAAAAATGCCCTCAAAGTGAATGTATTGTGCATATACAAGATGTAAACAATTTAATTAAAAATTTACTTTTAACATGCATGCTATTACAGAAGATAAAAGGAGAAGCATTGAAAGTGATTGAAGGTACAGAACTAGATTTTTCTCCTGGTAAACTTAAATGTGTGCACAAAACTGCAGGCAGTGCCTTTCCATAGCCTACAGGCTATGGATAGAAAAGCATAGAGAAAGTTCTCAACAAGGCAGTTATCTGTCATAAGAAAACAGTGTTGAAATGAGAAAGGAGCAGGTTGAGAGCAAGCAAACACACAATGCCACCTCCTTCCAAGAAGCCAGCTACAATGGATCACAGGAGTTCCTCTGAGGAGAAGCCATTCAAAATAACTCCATTCATTTCTATTATGGTCTGCAGATAAATTTCCTGAAAGTCCCAAGGGACAATGAAATGACCCAGTAGGCACAATCCTTGATCTAATATCCTTGAAAAAGTCAAGTCATCTCTTCCAGTGCCCAGTAACATTACATTGCACTAAATGTTACATTGAACACCAATTCAGCCATTTTTTCATGCTGTAAGCACACTTCTTTATTGTTATTTCATAGCTCATACATCTCATAAGATGTGCACTGAAGTATCTGTTTCCATTGTCACTAGGCCATTATCTCATTGCATTACTTCACCTTCAGTATGAAATAATGTTTCCCAGCACATACAGTTACATTCACATCTGCCAATGCTTGAGATCCGGAGGTGTGAAGGGGGCCCAGATCCAAGAGGAAGAAGCTTCTGGACTGAGTAGCACACAGCTGCCCTTGACATACAGGCAGTTAACATTTCAGGCGAGAGGTGGCTAGCTCTGAGTTACATAAACACTTTATACAGTCATGGATACTCTCCAGCCAAAGCTGCCATCCTTTTCCTGTCTCTATTTTCACAGAGCTATCTACTATTAGCACACAATTATCTATGATCTGCAGAGTAGTTGTCTAAGTTACTTTGTGCCTGCAGTAAGCCCGAGTGCATTATATGCATCCTAGCCACAGGAACGAATATGGTCATGAAACATGCTTACATAGGTTTGGTGCAGTGGGAAATATATAGCTGCTTTCCCAACAGTGTAACCTTTACCCATACTGAAATAATTATTTTGGCTTCAAACAACAATGTAAGTGGGTATTATACAACTGAACAGCGAATATGGGTGGTGGTTGTTTTGGTTTTGGTTTATTTTCCCCCAAAACTGCTAGGCAATAACAGGGATGCCTTTACTTTCATATACTAAGATACAGAACGCCTCAGGCTGCCTGTGCTGAATTTCTTACACTACAGAAAAGGATCTCTAAAAAGTCTTTGGATGGGAAAAATGAGGGGCAAGGAGGGACAAAAAGGGTAGATGGCGCAAGCCTTCTTAATATCTACTGTGTCCAGTTCTGGGCCCCTCAGTTTAGGAAAGATGTTGACTTGATGGAACGTGTCCAGAAAAGGGCAACAAAGCTGGGGAAGGGTTTGGAGTACAAGCCCTATGAGGAGAGGCTGAGGGAGCTGGGTTTGCTTGACCTGGAGAGGAGGTGGCACAGCGGAGACCTTACTGCTGTCTACAACTACCTGAAAGGAGGCTGTAGCCACGTGGGGGTTGGTCTCTTCTCCTAGGCAACCAGCACCAGAGCAAGAGGACATAGTCTCAAGCTGCAACAGGGGAGGTTTAGGCTGGAGGTTAGGAAGAAGTCCTTCACAGAAAGAATGATTGGCCATTGGAATGGGCTGCCCAGGGAGGTGGTGGAGTCACCATGCCTGGAGGTGTTTATGAAGAGACTGGATGGGGTGCTTGGTGCCATGGTTTAGTTGATTAGATGGTGTTGGATGGTAGGTTGGACTTGATGATCTCAAAGGTCTCTTCCAACCTGGTTAATTCTATTCTATCTCGAAAGATGTAATTTAGGAAAAAAAACAAACCCTTCAGTTATGCCCTAATTCAAAAGCTGAAAATAGTTAACTAAGTCAGAACTTACATATGATCTTAGATCCCACCTCACAACTCTACTAATGAAAGCAGGCCTTTCTTTTCAGTCAAGCCACTTTTGCCTCACAGGAATCAAACTCCCTCTTCTCCCTCATTCCCCAGTACTCCAATTCTGCACTTTGGCAATGGAAAAACATCTCAAGTCCCTGAGTTATTGCTGAAAGTAAACAGACTTGCAATTGCAGAGGGAAATTTAAGACACACAAAAGTAATGTATCTTCTGATAACATTAACACAAGTAGAAATAGGGGATGCCATTCGAACACAATCAAGCAGACATTGTCTCATTTGCAAGTACTTTCCCTCAGAGAAACCCGAGCATTGCACCAATACAACATTATGCTTCATGGCTTTTGTGACTTTTTTTAACCCTCTGATGATCAGGTTCACTCAAGATTTACCAGGTATCAAAAGAACTTATTGTTGTATCTCGGTTTAGGAAGGATGTTGACTTGCTGGAACAAATCCAGAGAAGGGCAACAAATTGGTAAGGGGTTTGGAACATAAGCCCTATGAGGAGAGACTGAGGGAGCTGGGATTGCTTAGCCTGGAGAGGAGGAGACTCAGGGGTGACCTTATTGCTCTCTACAACTACCTGAAGGGAAGTTGTAGACAGGCAGATGTTGGTCTCTTCTCCCAGGCAGCCAGTACCAGAACACAAGGACACAGTCTCAAGCTGCGCCAGGGGAGGTTTAGGTTGGATGTTAGGAAGAAGTTCTACACAGAGAGAGTGATTGCCCATTGGAATGGGCTGCCCGGGGAGGTGGTGGAGTCACCATCATTAGAGGTGTTCAGGAGGAGACTTAATGGGGTGCTTGCTGCCATGGTTTAGTTGTTTAGGTGGGTTGGACACGATGATCTTGAAGGTCTCTTCCAACCTGGTTTATTATTATTATCTTGGGCAAAGGAGTATCTCACTGAGGCTTTGGGGCACGTGCCACTCTTATTCCCCCTACATGAGTAACAACAAGGCTAAGGAGCCCTCTGAACAAATTTGCAAGCGGCAAGGAGAAGTCTTGACCCACATCAGTATTATGGATATATTCCTAACACTGTTTATTCTACTTCTCCACTTTCTGCTGGGGGCAGGCACACAACAGCAACAAAGTTTGCCCAAACTGGGAAGACACATACTAATGCATTTGTTTAAATTGGTTTTTCCTACTGGCCTGCCAAGGTTTGCTAGGGCAAGTCTCTGGTGGCTTAAAAGCTTGCAGCAGCCAGCAGACGCATTTCTGCTGTCTTTGCCTTTGTATTAGCAGGAGGAATGGTTAAGTTTGAAATTTTATCAATAACACTGGCAAGGCAAAATGGCTCACCACAGACATTCAGACTCTGCAGAAGTAATGGGAAGGTACAAAATTAAGAGAACAAGCATACTGCCTCCAAGAGGCCTTTATCATAACTAGGTAAGTAGAATATGCCATTTTACACTGGGCCATTTGGCCCTCAGAAGAGCAAACGGAGCAGAACTATGGCCTTCTGCCTGTATAAGCATGAACAGCGGCACGTGGTTTTGCTTTCATTTGCCTTCCCTTCAGGTATTTATATATACACTGAGGAGATCCTCCTGAGCCCAGCTTTCTCAGCTTTTCCTTGTAGGATGACTGGAGCATCCTCTAGTGCTTTGATCACCTCAGTAGCTCTTTGCTGGACTCTCTCCTGCATATCACACATCCCATTCTACTCTCAAGGGTATTACCATGTGCATAAAGGACTGTAACAGCTGGCTCCTGCATCCAAAGGTAGAGTCCAATAAAGCAATAACTGATACATGTTTTCAAGACTCCTTAGGGTTTGTCCCCACTTGGGACTCTAAAGGAACAGAGTAATTTTGCTTCTTTATCAAGGATATAAAGATGTAATGCACCAAAACCTGCTGAGAATTACAAATCTACAAAGTACTTTAGAGACTCTCCTACAAGGAATAAATCTCTCTTCAACTTGTTTAAGAGATTTGGATGTCAATGAAAAAAAAAAAAAACAAAACAACCCAGAAAATAGTGCAGTGGTTATCTACTCATAGGTACATACAACACTGACAATTCAGCCAGTTTGGATAAAATTTTCCAGGGTAATAAGGCATAAATTTATAATGTCAGATGAAACTCTATACTGCTGTTCATAAGCAGATTTTAACCAAGTCCAGAAGCATCAGAGTAAGGGAAAACAATGAGGTGAAGCAGTACAAGAAGCTGTATGGATGTTTTTCATGGCATTTTAAAATTCAAGAAAAGGCTTAAAGTAACTTGAAAATAAAAATCCATGCCAAGCAAAGTGCACACCCTTGAAAGGCAACAAAGCTGGTGAGGTGTTTGGAGCACAAGCCCTATGAGGAAAGACTGAGGGAGCTGGGGTTGCTTAGCCTGGAGAAGAGGAGGCTCAGGGCAAACCTTATTGATGTCTACAACTACCTGAAGGGAGGTTGTAGCCAGGTGGGGGCTGATTTCTTCTCCCAGGCAACCAGCACCAGAACAAGAGGAACCAGTCTCAAGTTGTGCCAGGGGAGGTTTAGACTGGATGTTAGGAAGACGTTCTTCACAGAAGGAGTGATTGGCCATTGGAATGTGCTGCCCAAGGAGGTGGTGGAGTCACCATCACTGGATGTGTTTAGAAAGAGATGGGGTGCTTGGTGCCATGGTTTAGTTGATTAGATGGTGTTGGATGATAGGTTGGACTCAATCTCAAAGGTCTCTTCCAACCTGGTTAATTCTATTCTATTCTACTTGTCCCACATGGTTTTCTGGCTCTACCTATAAAGCTACAGTAGCAGTCAGCTGTTTGTAAGAATCAGATTTTGAAAGGCAATCAAAACCATATTCATTAATGTTTATCTTTACAATAAAAAAGAGACACATGCTAAGACTCCCACACCTGATATCCATTACAAAGTTCTGTGTACCTAGATAACACTGTCTCAGGATTACACATAAATAAAGAGAAAAGAAACTGCCTCAGTATTGCTTTGGAAGGAAAATTGTGTGGGTGGTCATAGCTAGATTGACAGACTTGCCTCAGACTTATCAGGCAGACAGGCATGGCCACAGCTAGAAACTTCCTGCATTGCTGGCATATTGCACTTTGACATCTGCTTGTATATTAAAAGCAGGAGCAGCTATTTCACAGGCACAGCTTGAATTTGTAAATACTTTATAGTTAGATCAAAAGTAGCAGATTCACAGTCAAACTAGAAATATATTAATCCTGGCTGACAGCTGTCATAGCTCATCTGTTAAGTAAGTTTGTGTGTCTAGTTGTTAAGCAACAAATATGTATTTAATGAAATAATGAATGACACAATCCATTGTTTTGAGTTATAGTAGCTGGAGAAAGTAATATTAACCAAAAAATATTATAAAATTTAAAGCCAACTGCCTTCCTCCTGCATACCCAATGTGTCCTAACTGAATGAAGGATGCTGTCCAGAGAAAATATTTTCCTCACTAGAGTATCTTGGCAGCTTGGGGTTCGGATAAGGACAAGGAAAGAGAAGCCAACTATGCAACTAATGGTTTCACCAATGAGCAAGAAAATTCCCCTCCCCCCCATTACTTTTCCTGTCTAAATATATGAGGTGTATACGTGTGATGATTTACTGAAATTTTCTGGTTTGAGTTCACTAACACCCTCATATTAGTCCATACATTCTTAAGACTAAAATACTTCACCTCTCTTCCCAAACCCCACAACTGCATTGCTTCTAAAAAAATTTTGCTATGTGCCAAAGTGCCCAGTTTGGTAGCCAGAGACACAATGTGGCAGAGCTGCAGAAACCTGAGAAAATACCAAGGTTAAAACATTTCATCCAGGCAGCAGAAAGAGCAGCATTCCAATGTCATCTTTAGGAGGGCTGATATAAATGTGTATGTGCACAGAGAAACCAAAGATCATCACTGTTTGGAGGGGGGGAGGAAAGGGATCTTTTGAGGATCAGAATACAAAATCTCACAGCCTAGAACACAAAACAGCAGCACCCTATTTGGGCATGCATATTTCTGTCAGCCACCTGGCACATTTAGTAATTAATTGGCTCAAGGTAAGAAGAATTCTCAGGGAAGGATGGCTGGTAATTATCTGTCCCACTGAAGCAGCTCAAAGTCACCAGAGAAGCCTACATCCCTGGTATATACAACCCTGCCATCCTTTTTTTCACCCCCATTTCTAGTGTAATGACAGGCTTATTCTCTGATTGCTCACTTGGACTCTGAGTTCCCAGCTGACTGAAACATGCTGGCATATGACCAGGGCCAACACACAGAGCCAAGTGAACAAGCCTTTCAGGCTGCCTTAGCCACTTGACAGTCTCTGCAGGACTATGCAGGACTTGGGACAGCTGACCTTTCATTTCCCTCTCTGCATTATCTGTGTTTGCAATACAAGTTTCATGTTTGTCAGGACAAGAACCATGCCAGATGTAAAAAGAAGTCTTTTAGCTGAGTCCTGGATTTCCTACTTCACTTCTGTGGCAAATGGTGTACGACCTTTTTTGTAGAAAGAAAAATAAGACAAGTGAACCACATTGTCTCAGTCTAACAGGCAACACCCTTGTGTCTTGCTAACCTATGAAAGTTTTACTGTCCTTTACTGACCTATACAGAGAATCTAGCTGGAAGGTGGTTGGGCAAGAGGTACAGGATATGAGTCAACAGCACCTGCACTAGAGAAGGATGGCAGGATTTAATAAATTCCACATTTATTAATGAGGACATCAATTGACTACACAAGTCTTGTTTCAGATTGACTGAACCTACAGGAGTGAATCCACAGTTATTTCAACTGCTGTGCACTGTATTTGTTCCCAGCCACGTTATTCTAAGTTACTACATTCACCAAGACTCGCACTGTTCCTAGAACCTGTAGAGTCTGCTTTAAACAAATGGAAAATCAGAGGCAGAAAGTTTGTTTCTAATAGCACAATGGGATTATGGCCAGTAGCCAAGTTGAAACTAAGGCAAAAATTAGGAAGTAGTCATCGGGAGAATAATGCTAACTTTTACTTCTAAAAGAATAAACCCCGCAAACCCCATGCTTTGTGCTGAGAGATGTAAATAAACCTAACTGAGAGCATACATGAACACTAGCCAAAATGCCAGAGAGATCAGTGTGACAGTAAGGATTCCTTCTCCCTTATCTATGAATTGAACTAAAACAAAAATAAAAATCAAACCCTGAAAAGCAAGTGTTAGTCCCAGTATTTACATTCCTACACAGAGCAACTACAAATAGCAAGGAACAGTACTTCCCTTTGCTGTAACATATTATATTTATAAAATGGTTAACTGTTATTGCAAGTTAAAGCATATTTTGCATTTTTCAATCAACAGTTTAGTCTTAAAATGAAGTATCTATCAAAGTGAAATCTTTTGAAAATTCCCACTTGGGGAAAAAAAATCCTGGCAAAATATGGGCTTACATACTTCAGGGGAGGGTTTTCTTTCCAGCAAGAGCAAGATTTAATCCAGAATGAGATGGTATTTTCACATTCCTACCAATACAGCAGACAGAATACTATCTTGTAAGTTTTCCACAGTCCCCAGAGAAAAGGCAGCTTAAGCTTTTCTCAACGTTTCATTTTAACTGCTTCAATGTATCATTGGCTTGGGTTTTTTAAACAAGACAGTTATAAAATCATTTGAATTTGCAAAAAGTTGTTTTAAATGATCCAACAGTTTCTTAGCATACAAAATAGAAAAATATAGCATACAAAATAGAACATGCACAGGTCAGATGCACTGTAGATACCACATTTCACCCAAAAAATTATAGAACGAGACTAAACTTGCTTTTCAGAGAACCAGCACCAGAACAAGAAGACACAGTCTCAAGCTGCAACAGGGGAGGTTTAGGCTTGAGGTGAGAAGAAAGTTCTTCACAGAAAGAATGATTGGCCATTGGAATGTGTTGCCCAGTGAGGTCATTGAGTTACTGTTCCTGGAGGTGTTCAAGAGGGGACTAGACGTGGCACTTGAAGCTGTGGTTTAGTTAGTCATGAGGTATAGGTGATAGGTTGGACTTGATCATCTTTGAGGTCTTTTCCAACCTTATTGATTCTATGATAGTTCAGCTAATATTGTTGATTGTCACTTATCCAGGCAACTACTTCATATGTTGTTCTATTCATGCAACTGGGCTTCTCAATTCATAAATGAATTGGAGAACTAAGATGCTCTTTTGCTTTCCCTTTATTATGCTTAACTTTGGGCTGTTAGCAAGTTGGACCTCCATCTAAGCATACCGTCTCTTACCTATAGGCCTCCAGCACACGCTACTTCATACAGAGCTGTCCCAACATCTAAGCCTGATATTTAAAGAATGCACGTAAATACATGCCTCATTTTCACTTTGCATAGTTTTGTTACATAACAGGACATCAAACCAGACATTGCTTATATCTGTTAATTTAGAATACAACACACCCAGAGGGCTTTTTACTTGCCTCTTGGTCTCGATCTCTTAATTAGTCTGTTTTGTCAAAATTCTTTACTTTTAAGTATTGGGAAATTCCACTTCACAGACTTTAATGGGCCTAGCAGGTTGTTTCTTTTGAAAGCAGACTTGCTAGTTTTATTAGATGAAGAAAGCACACAGTGGGCTCCATTGTCTTGTAGTGGACTTTGAAAGCAGATTCCAACAAAAGTATTCAAGTACATGCTATGAGGAAAGCCATGGATTAGAGCTGTGTAATCCATTAAATAGACTGAAGATACTACCAAACAGAAGTGGGCTTCAGCAGGGGGAAGTATTCAACTAAATTGCATCACTGCTGTAAATAAAACCTCTGTATGTCCTTCAAAGAACATGACTGAGCTTGAAGAGGGACTAGAAAGTGTTCACATCTATACCATACACGCATACTTTTATGCTGGAAAATGTTTGCTATTTAGTGGAATTCTGAGGAAGCCTCATCTGAGGTTTATGTAGGTGTTCAGAACAGAGGAGGAACACAGAAATATCCTGAAGCAAACTGGAACTGCTTAACAGTGATCTCTACAATATATCTACAAAAGAGACTTTTTTAGATAAGGCAATAAATTCCTATTACATCAGGTTTTCTTCCAGGCACTTGATGACAGCACTTTCTCTCCCCCCCCCAAGCATCATTTTTGAACATACTCCCAATTATGCGTGCTAAACAGTGCAGGAAATTCTTCCACAGACTGTCTCTCAAATGGAATAGAGTGAAAAAAGTCTGGGCACTTCCAGGGTTTTTTGGGTGGTGTTTTTGTTTGTTATTGTTGTTTGTTTTGGTTTTCTGTTTTTTCCTTTTTGTAACATGGAACAGGTAAGAAGCATCAAGTTTTCTTAACCCATCACTGTTGATGCTGACAACTCATTGACAACAGGAAATAATATACTTAACCTATAAATGGTATTTTTGTAGGGGTAGTACTACAGGAAAAGCCATCTCTTCTTGTCACTGTGTCCCCTTTCTCTCCATGCTTCCTAGCTGACAAAAAGAACTAGGGCTGAGAATGCACATTTGTCACAGATGATAACACTTGTGATTTCATTCTTTGTTTTCTTGGGTTTTTGATTACAATTTAACCAGATTAATCTGTCCTTTAGAAAGGCTATCTGTTCATTAACCCATATCACAAGCAGAAGAAAACGTGATCTTCAAGCACAGTCTCAATGTGTTAACCAGAAACAGCTCTAAACAGTTAAGGGAGGGTGGGGAGGAGGGACACACAACAAGAAGCAGCAGAGTTTTTATATGCAAAATTGTAATATATATGCTCTATCCTGATTTTCACTTGTTCTATGAAAGCTATGCAATAAACTGTTGATTTAGAGGAGATGTAAAGAACTGCCTTTGTACTTGTCTGAACCTGAAAGACTCATAAAAATTTAATTGTGGCTAATATTTAGGATCCTGGAGGCTACAGGACACAGACCAGTGGAAACAATTTGTGAGTCTACAGTCAAATTAATTCAACATTATTGTTTGGAAATAGAGAAGGTAAATAATTGTGCCAGCTATTCCCTGCTTGTAAAGATGATCAAAGTTAGACAAAGCATGAGAAGGATTAAACAGGATACAGAAGAAGCGAGGATGAATATCTTGGGTACTTCTGTAGTGCCAGCGTTAGATTATATTCAATATTTTTTCCTCCCCCAATTAAAACCAGATATTTATGTGCTGACCATTTTAGTAGTTCATATAGACATAAATGCTGATCACTGCAATAAAGCAAATCTTTAGTTGCTTTTACTGGGAGAAACAGTCTTAGCAATCACTGTTATGTACTGTAAAATTTCCTGCTCTATTAGCACCAGTAACTTAACACCATCACTGCTTTGCTCCCATCAGGGTGAACACAAGCTTCACAAAAATCATAGAATCAATAAGGTTGGAAAAGACCTCAAAGATCATCAAATCCAACCTGTAACCCAACACCTCATGACTACTAGACCATGGCACCAAGTGCCATGTCCAATCCCCTCTTGAACACCTCCAGGGACAGTGACACTACCACCTCTCTGGGCAGCCCATTCCAATGACTAACAACTCTCTCTGTGAAGAACGTTCTCCTCACCTTGAGCCTAAACTTCCCCTGGCACAGCTTGAGATGTACTGTTACTTTTGAATTTTGCATGGAAAGTGACAGCTGAGTAATAAACCTAATTGAGAGAGCTTTCCTGAAGACATGGTATTTCCCAAGATAAAAGTGCACTCTCTTATGTGTGTGTCCCATTGCACAGAGAATAAGGGCTGACACTTAACAGAAAATATCCTGGGAAATAATCACAAGCTACATGATGAGAGAATCGCCTCCTGTGGGTCAAACAACGGGATGAGGAACAAACGTACCACTTAACCCTAATCCTAGATGCCAAACTTCTGCAGTATCTGAAAATTAATAGAAAACCAGTAGTTCCAGGAAAGGGTGTTCATGAAACAGAAAATGCCATCCTGTAGAAGAGAACCACTAGAAAACCATCTAACTTAGTTGAATTATAGCCTTTCTACAAGGAAGCAGACCAGCAAAATACAGTTTAGCAGTTATCTAGTTTTCATAATTTCCTCCTTCAGACTATGCTGTGAACCTCTCCTCTCCTTCAATTAGCCTGAAGGAGTTTCAGAACTTCTGTATCTTGAATTTGGACCTTAGTGCCCTTGAGAGCAATACAGATTATACCACCAATGTTATTTAGAGAAGATAAAGTCTTATACATGTACATGTGTGTTGTGATAAGCCCCAGCAGTGCTGTGAGGTTTTTTTAAAGAAGTAATCACAGGTCAATTGGCCAGCACACTGGCTGTATCTTTTAGTCATTTGCTGGCATCATTTCATTTGTTAGCAAGGATGGCACTGGTCCTGTCGTTCTTATTACCCCTGTACTAAGGCACCGTGCAAATCTGTTGATATTATAGACCTTGACATGCCCTCAATATATAAATGCCTTTTGCAAACATTTATTGCTCAGCTGATTTAAGAGGCCCTCAAACACTTCTGGCAAGTTGTACACGAAGTCATTACTGCTTTAGTTTCAAGGAAAACATGTGAGTGAAGAACCATTTTTCAAAAATTGAGCATTTTTAGCATCAGCTTTACAATGTCCTAGTCACCCACTGCAATTGATTCCTCCTCTTTCTCATTCTTTGACATAAAAGTGCTGTCATAATCTACAGCAGTAAATGCAAGGGGAATGCATTTTTTACATTACATCTCATCAGTCCAGCCATACAGTTTAGGCATCTCAAAAACAAAGCACATCAATAAACAACAAAAGAGGAAGAATTTCAAGCAACAGCTGGATGCTCAAAATCCCTTTCCTGCTGTTGTCTCGCCATTCTGCAAAGCGCTGGTAAAACGTAACTGGCATGAGTACTGTCATTTTGGTCATCTGCCTTCAAGAAATGGGAAGAGAGGCAGACAAGGGCTAGAAGACCAAGGAGATTACTATGGGTCAGTCAAAGCAATTTGTACTGCAAAAATAAAGTTGGACGGGGAATAGCATTACTTTCTTTTGCTCTGTATCAGAAACTGTTACACAAGATTACAAACAAAAGCCATTTAACCCAAACCCCAGTGTTGGTAATAGAAACAAAACACAAAACCTCAGCTTAACAGTGATTGGTTTAGATAATGTAAATATTTCTACACTATGGTATTACAAGATTTTGGATCCAAAATCTTTATTACAATTATCATGCACTGGTGAGCATGTTATTATCCTACAGCATAATCCTTTTAGTATGGGAGTTCTTCAGACAGAAGTCATGACAAAGGGTAAAGAATTTCACCATTTTCTGGGCATCACTCAAAAGGCATTCTGGAGTTCTTCTTCATGGGCTGACATGATACAGAGTAGTAAAGAGATAAAGGCTAAAACGTAAAACAAATTACTAGAAAAAGGAACAACTGTACTGTTAAATAGAACACAAAAACTTTTGCAGCACCAGTTTGGTTTATATTTTTTCCTGGCAGACTTCTAATAGAAGTTTAAAAAGGCCTTTCAGTAAGGCTCAAGCACCATAAAATACATGCAATTTCCTTTCCTGAATATACCAGTGGCTCTACAAAGTGGACACATGGTCCTACTGATTTTGTGAAGCCTCATCACACTCATGAGTACAAGTCAATATCAGTTATTTTGCAATGATAATTTGTACTCCTTACTTGTACAAAGTGCTATTTCTACTGAAGGTTTACAGATGACTCTTACAGCTACAGACATAACACAAAAGATATCCTCTTCAGATTAAGCAAATATTAAAGAGGGGGGAGTGAAGAAGGGTTCTTTGGTTTTGTAAAAAGCAAAGCAAGTTGTATCTATCCTTGCAGCTTTTCATCACAAACCTCTCTTTTACAAAATACTGTTTTACAAATAGGCACTTTGAGAGATTTTCAGTCAAAAGATACACAAGCTTTTCTAAAAACTCATCACACTGTGTACAGGTGTTTTTTGTAACCTGTTGTATGCTACCCATCCAGGACTTAGATAAGGCTTATTTATTTCACAGTTCTGTGTTATGCCTTTCTTTCCATCCTGATGGCAATTCTTTTGCTTTCCCAAGCTACCTCTACTGAAAGGAATGCCCCAAGTGTGAGGCTTCAGTTTTCATGCAGTAAATTCAAGAATAAGGCCTCAAAAGTATGTTCTGCCCAATTACGCTGGGACACATGCTAATTCTTCCTTAGCTAGGCAAGATGAGGTCAAGCCAGCACTGCTCACGTAACTTGACAGAAAAACCGAGTAGACAGGCCTTTGGAAATATTTATTGCTGGTTTTGTACTTTAAGTGTGTAATAATCAACTCCTTCATGGCTACATTGGTAGCTTTCATTCTTAGAAAGTAAATCAAGCTTGCAATCACAACTCTAAAAGAAAACACAGAACAACTTAAAGCTGCTCTGATCAGCAAGTAGTTGTAAGCTGCTACAAGGTGAAGTTTGAGGGTTTTTAGCAAATCAAACCATTATAGTTGAATAATTAAGTTTCCCCTCACTATCAACTCTTGCTGTCCTGCTGCTAACCTTCTCCTTACCATAACAAGTAGCTAACTGCACACATTTAGTGACCTCCTGGTCTAGATGGGTGGAAAAGACTGAACCATTAGTCATTTTCTCATGACAATTCTGCAATAAACCTCCAAGTTTCAGAAGTTTCTATTTTAGAATAAAATGTGAAGTAAATTAGTAAATTGAGACTTAAGTGGTAAAAGCCCATTAAAAAAATAAATAAATTATTGAGCTCTACTTCCATTCTGCGGTACAAATAGGTGTTACTGTTTCCTCTGGAAAAAAAGTTCTAATTTGTAGGGACATTAACCTCTTGAAGGCATGGCAATATTTTTACAGCATGCACTAAATGTTGCTTGTGTATGATGTATAGCATGGACAGTTAATTTTCCTATAAGTCATAACTCACAGGACAAACAATGTGAGTGGTATTAATGGAAAGAGATCAACAAGGTTATTTCCTTTTTGTGGCTTTTTGCAGAGTTAAATAATAAGTGAAACTCATAATTCAGCAAATTAGTTAACTGGAACTATTTTGTCAGTGCAAAATGCAATGCTAAAGTTTACCTATTTGTTAGACTTGCAGCTCCTATGCTTTAATGAACTAATGCCACTTAACTTTATTCTTTCCATTTATGAGCAGTGGATGTAAACATTTTTTTAAAAGGCAGATGGCTTCTTTGACAGATCATGACTACAGAGTTTAATGGTTGATACCGGTTTCCCCCCTCCTCCCCTTATTAGTTTCAGGACTACATTCCAGTTTAATGAACTAGTTAACAAGCTATTTTGATGAAAAGCATATTCAATGCTTCACCACCATTCCCTTACTCTTGTGATTAATGCAATTATAGAATTGTTTCCTTTTCACTTTCCCAAGTTCTGCATAGACATATTCTGAAGACAAATTATCTAAAGGTTACTCCTGCATGAGAACTGCAGCTGTTCTGCAGATGCTGAGTGTCCCAACTTTTCTTTGGCATCTGATTACTCTCATTCTGAAATAAAACCCATCAGATATTTTCATAGCTTTCATTAATACAATTCAATTTTGATGGCCCTGCTGTCAATATTCTTATAACACTTTTGCTTGGCTTGAAAAGTAAAAAAAAAGAAAAAAAAATTATTTCAACAACTTTTACATTGCATCAGCTGAAATTAAGAAGTTGGAACAATCTATAATAGCAGATTAGGCTTCCTTCCTATCTGAATGCATACATGGTGACTAATGTAGCCAACTCCCCTTTAAAAGGGGCTCTGGAAAATGCTGTTGTCCTCATTTTAAAGATAAGAAAGTAGAAGCAGAAGAGTTGAGTTTAATCAAGCCCTCACACCAGTTGGTGACCTATACTATGCAGGGTTAGGACCAGACAGTGTTTACATGAGACTATTGCAACAGAATTAGTACCGATTGCATAAGCAGATGCTAACCCATGCAGCAGTCTGAGTGTCCAAAATAATATAATTCCATATAGCTGCACTTGAGCTAAGCAGAATTAAACCAAAACACTCTTAGTGTCAATAAAAACTGTTTTCTCAGGTTAGTTTACTAGATGGAAGGGGGTTGGATTCTACCTTTGAAGTGTGCCCATTATTATTTTTTTCCCTTATCCAAACAAGACCATAAGACCTGTAGAAGAAATGCAGAAGTACAGATAATCTCTGAGATTTCCACCCCCCCGTGAAATGGTGTAAACTGGAATACTTGGGCTGAAAAGTCTTGGTACTACACTGGATAAGTAAAAAGGGAAGTCAACTTTAAAAGGCTGCTTACCCCACCTCCCACCCCCAGACTTTTCAGTGTATGAGAATAGTTCATTATGACAAGCTAAAACACAGGTGTAATCCAAGCTTGATAAATTCACTTAAACAGGCCTCAATAAGCCTTTCAACTCAGTGACTGAATTGCAGCATAAAGTAACATTGTATTAGGAAGCATATTATGCTCTCCCCCCTTTATAGCCATGCGTAAAAACATGCTTCAGAAAGAATTTTACAGAAAATTACTTTGTCAGAACACACTAGAAACTGTTTGGAGTTTGCTCCTTAGTAACTAGGACCACAACGTTACAGGCCTTCAGTTCCACAAGCAAACCTGTATTTGATCCTCAAATTTCAATACAATATTAAAGATCTTGCTGCTTCTCTGAAGACAAACTAGAAGCTGCTGCAAAAGTGTGTTAGTAGCATCACATGTCTCATTTCTTATTTTACAACCTATCCTAAGGAGAAACAAGTGAAGGACAAAAAAAAGTTTTAAAAAAGTTCCAGTAACAACTGTTACTTGTTTGACAGGTCAGTTAATTTGCAGATGCTAGAGTAAAAGCATTTGTCCCAACAGCATCAAATCCATAGAAGACAACTAAAATTGAACATATTTGGGAGGAGCAGGGTACCAAATGTAGCAACATTTTAAATTCAGTAGAATTTTGCCTTACAGAACAGGAGCAAGAAAGAGTCACACTGTGGGCTGTAAGTGCTTTGTGATAGGACCTTTACTAAATCACCCTGTTAAGACAAATAAAGAACAAAATTTCCAGGATCAAACAACATTTTATACAACCTCAACCACACTAGTGTCTCTCCCTGTATTGGTCCATCAGACAGGCAAGGCAGGCTTCCATGTCAGCACGGACAGGACACTTTGCTATTCAGACAAAGTGATGGGTTTATGTTAAGAGGAGTAACATGGGGAAAACTCCTGCCACAGAAATGCTGTCTGCCTTGAAACTCCTATTACTATGTATTTAGCTTTATCCAGGGCTTAACCTGAAAGAAAATTTTGTTATGTTACTGTAAATCCCTTCAACACCAGATTAGCTTAAGACAGATCTTTGAGGAAGACTGGGGAAGGAAAGGAGGGTGCTCTGGATGAATGTTTTCAAATATAGAGGTCAGCCAGCACAGTTAAAGCAGGACAGAAAGAAGTGCAATCAGTAACTATGATAAGAATGCTTGGAAACAGTCAGCTCTAGACACCCTCAGATCTGTAAAAGCATAACTTGCTTAGCCTATTTCACTTCTTCTGCAGAGCAAGAGAACAGTTGGTAATAGCATCCATTTGCTGGTTAAGGGCTGCCTATGCATTTGAGTATTTCTTAAGCACAGTAGTGTCAGCATACACACAAACCCCATTTTTGCAGGAACAGTATATAACTTTGAAATCACACATAACATATATGCTGAAACACAATCTTCTGTTTTATGACGTTTGGCACTATACTACCAAGTACACAGAATGGGCTTCCTTCCTAACACAGCTTTCAGTCAATAACTTTGATAAAAAAGCAGATCATATGCTGATGAAATATTTTTTCCATCTTTTCTGTCTTTACCATTGTTTTTTGACTTGGAACTAAATATGATAAACAAGTCATTGTACATATCCTATAGAAAGTCTTGAATAAGTAAAAAGGTAAGTTTAGTTAACTGAAAAGTATCTTTCAGCTTTAAGACTACCAAACTCTGCACATTTCCAGATTCATAAAGCTTGCTGTATTTGCACATCACTTCTAAACACCTAAGGTAAGTTGAAGGCAAAGAGTAATTTACAGCATTGACATGCAGTGTGCCCCATCACTTCTCAACTGTCCCGTCCCTGAGGATGTAAGAAAGTCTAACCACTTTGCTATCTTCTGTTTGTTATACTCTCTTCCTTTTTAGCCTGGATTTCCTGTAACTGACATCTAACTGTTCATCATGCATCTGTTACCTTCTTAGAAGCTGAGAAAGAGGAAGCACTTGCACGCTGCTAAGTAGAGAACCCTCTAGCTTTAAAAGTGCTTGTCCATGCAAGATTCTCAGGATCATCAAAACCACAGAAAAGATGCAGTTACCTCAAGTAAGTGAGACCATTTTCCTGAGAAAAATTAATAAAGATTTCATAAGAAATATTAGTAAATTCAGATGAAAGCACAAAGTCAGTGACTAATGTGAAACTTCTTCCCCCCCTCCCCCAGTGTTTCTCTGCTAGTAAACATGACACAGCCAGCTGTGGAGACAGCTGTCCAATTAACACCGCTGAGCAGGCATTCTCAAAACACATGCAAATGAAGCTGAAGCACTCTTGGAGTTCGAACTATATTTTGCTTCTCTTAAATGTGAGATAAAGACATGTATGATTATTTCATTAATCAAGCTGACAGCTTTAGGACCTTGCAGAGACTACATAACAACTTCATGAAAAAGCATAGTTATCCTACAGTCACAACCCAGCTAAGATACTACCTTGAAAATCCATTTATTACCATAACAAATCACATACAGACATAATAAACTCAGCTTATGTTTTTTTATGCTACAACTTCCAAGTTTTTCATTCTTCCTCTCCCTTCTCTGGCTCACTACCCCAAAAGCTGTCAAAAAAAAAAAAAAAAAAAAAAAGTCAGAAACATGCAAGTAACATTTTAAAAGGGTAAACTGATAGCAGTGCAGGTGGAAAGCTTTCAGAGTGCACCAATACCAATAAGAAATAGTGATTTTCTAAGTGTAAATGCCAGAGCCTTTCAAAAACCGTTGGGCCAAACAGGCAAGCCTTGATTATAAAACTGCCCTTCTGTCATTCTGCAGGCAAATACACACTGCTTAACACCGGTTTGAAGGTTGAAATTCTTATTTAAATGGCAAGTTACCATAGTTCAACTATTTAACTTCATTTTAACGTACTTGCATTACAGTGTGTGAAGCTGGTTAGCAGCAATGGTAACAGCTGTTGGTTCACTACTTCAGCATATAATAGGGCGCAGGTTCCAGCCAGCCTGATGAAAGAGAAGCCAAGGTAGAAGTTGGTACCACCAGTAAGTTGGATTAGACTTCTCTTTAAAAAGCTATTTGGCTCCAAACATCTCCCCTGCTTCTTTGGTACCTGGAGGAGGCTCAGCCTCACTTCCCTCACAGGCCAGAACAAACATACCTGCTACAGGTGCTGTTTTTTCTAGCATGGGATCACACATAATTATTGAGAAACTTTCCTTTATAAAGCCTTTTTTACTCCCTTGAAGTGGGTTGGCAGTAAAAGAGGAGCAGCAAGGTAAGCACTTGGAGGTCACACAGAAGTCATCATCAATGAATTTTGTACTTGAGCCAAGCCATACTGCGTAATGTCTGACTATGCTTTCCACCTCTGGACCTTCTCAAATTCCATTAGCTGCCATTTTCTTATGGCTGACTTTGACATCCAAATTAATGTTGAACAGCTCACGTCTTTGCGGTTAAGAAGGATCAGAGTTCAGATACCTGTGATAGGTCCAACTGGAACCTTTTTTTGCGCCTGTTGCAACCTCAAAGACACACACAGGTCTGCATTTTATTTCTCAGCAGCTAGAGTCTGCTTACACAATACCTGTAAGATGCCAGCATAGAACAAAGTCAGCTTAGTATTTCCTAGTTTGCTCAATCACAATCCATATCTACCTTTTCTTTAAGGCAGAAACAGAGTCCTACAGATGGGCTGATCTGTAACAACTGATCTTACAACAGAGGTCCAGCACAGGGAACACTACAAAGAAAAGGAATTTGATTTCAGATTCAAGAGAGCCTATGATATACAAGCTATTATTAATGCCATTGTCCTTTTTCATCACTCATGTTTCTCATTAAAATAGTGCATGATGATTGAGTTTAAAACATTTCAGAAGCTAACATTTGATCTATTAGAGTTCACACAACACAATGCCCCCCCAAATTTATAAAAAAATATTAACTTCTTTACTGATTTGACTGCTAAATAAGAGCTTCTACAGCAGGGACTGCCTAGGAGGGATCTCTCCTGACTACAATGAAAGTGTTGATGAGTAGACAACTAACACAAAACATAAGATGGATGGACACAAAAAAGACCTGCCAGTCTGACCCTGCTAAAGAACTTGGTGTTTTAGAGAAAGTATGTAGGATCAGCTGAGAAACCTGAATGAACACAGGAAATACAGAAAGACAAAGCTGAGCCTTCAGGCCTAAGCTATCCCTCCAATAAATAGAGCTAGTAAAAATGCAGTGTGTTTGCATGCCATATTTTAGGGGCTAAATCTGCATCTAAGTGTGGCTTTCCTGAAGATATCTGTAGCACTGTAGAGACCTTCAGGTGTGATTGCAGACTCTGAACTCCTTTTGGCCTAATCAAAACCTAAAGATAATACTCCGTGAAGAAATTTAAGCACTTGCTCATAGGCATTCAATCCATAAAATCATAGTCAGCACCAAATTAAAATCTCTGCAAATACCAGCACTGTGATCAATAGGACCCATAGTACTAAAGCACATTCCCACTTGCTCTCCGGCTAGTGTGACTATCAACTGCCACTTGGAATCCAGCTTGTTTCTGATTGCACATTACCTTGTTGACATCTGCTTGCAGTACCAGTATGTAACATGATTGCTGTGAAGGTTAACAGTATCCAGAGAAAAGCAAAACAATTATTCTTGTTTAATTGGTATTAATAGCAAAACCCCCACAATTTGATTTAAAAAAGGAAAGCTGTACAAAGTCATCTTTACACTGCATGTTCACTGGTTACAGAAGGTACCTTGCAATAGTTACGTGTACAGTATGAACCAAAGCAGGTGTTCCAAGATCTTTTAGGACAACAAGCTGTTGATAATCAGTAAGTTTCCTTCAATGTCTAGAGCACTGCTTGTCAGAAAACACATGTAGCAGCAGAAAGTAGCATGTCACGTAATACAGATATTCTGTCCTAAAGTAACACAAAGACAACATACTTCAAGCAATCAAGGAGTAAGTCCACAGTAGGGAAAAGGAAAAGCCCACAGCAGAAATATTGTAACTTCTGATCGATTGCTATTGCTTCACCAGCAGAGAGTTGCAGTGTATGCACTTTTAGTTTTGTTTAACTATGTTCCAAAAAAGTTTAAACAATGTAATGGTTAAACTAGATGGGGGGGAGAGAGGAACACAAACCAAATGAAAAACACACAGAACAGAAAAGCATGCCTGCTTATGTGAGATTTTGCATGTGGATTAGCATAGCCTTGTCCTCTTTTCTTCTCCTAATGATGCAGGGGCATTATCTGTAACTCAGTCTCAGATGTCAGGGTGAATACAGAAGGCTTGACAGAGGTCCTGTATTTTCATTTCAGTTCATCCCTGCTAAACTTAGTGGGGGTATAATTAAATATATACATTTGAAAAAATCGAGCAAGATCTCAGGCATAAGGCTTAATTTGCACTGACAAGTTTTTATCTAAGAGGTATTAGCTGCAGTTGTTAACCACTTTACAGTTAAAGATTTTCTGTTGGCAATCACTTTTCCTTGTCTGATAGCTGCTCAGCTTGACTTTGTTCAGCCCATGCAAAAGTCTTACGTCTTGAAAGGAACAGCTCCTCTGACATTCCAACTACGGAACTGAGTCTCATACATTAAGAGAAGATTGATGAAAACTATGCTCCTATTTATGTTGGGAAAATCACTCTACAAAATATATACAAAAGTCATAATTGCTTCATTAAATGTTGAACTAACAAAAATCATTTAACACCTAGCTCAGTTTTTGTAGACTAAAGCGTATTTCACACAGATTTAAACTCTGAGGTAGGCACTTGGGAGCAAAGCATTGTGGAAAACTGTGCTCAGAGTCAGTGTTTCTGAAGTTTCATAATAAAACTGACAAACTCCAAGAATAAACAAATATAGAAACAAACTTCAGCATCCTCAAACACAAACCAAAATCCTGTAAATGCACCTGTCAGTATGTGAGTAGAGAAGACATTCTGGCTTTAAAAAAGAGGGGAGAAACTACTATTAAGCCACTTGACTGTTATTTCCATTGGCATAAACCTTCTGTGTGGCATGTATATCCAGCAGAAGCTCTCCTTAAAAATCTTACAAATATTTGTTCACAGCACTGGGCTTTAAATCTAAACATTTAGGTTTCTAAAGTTATCTCTCAGGCTTGTTAAAAGTTTTGTATGCTTTTCAAATAAAGATCTCAATTATTTGTTCTCATACTCAGTATGTTTGTCTGCTTCTCCTAAATAGAGCCAGCAGTTTCTAAACTTTATTGCTGTTTTTAAAGTAAACATTTGCACTCATCTTCAGGTTCTTCCTTTCTTTTCACCAACCTTGATGTTTATCAATAGGAAACATTTAATTTTTTATGGCATTCAAGGGCCAGAAAGAGAGATTTCCCAGTAAATACAATGCAACCGAGTGTTGGCAAACCTTTAGTTCCTGCAAATAGGGACATGAGGGTCAAGAGGGCTCCTCCTCGCATGAATAGCTCCTTTATCATTAAGATGATGTTTCACAATCAGGATGGAGTAATAAAGAGTAAAAGTAAGGAACTGGAGAAGAGGGAAATGAATGAATTGGCTTATATTGGCTTCTGTCACCAAAACTCATTCCTGCAGCAGGGTAGGCAAAGGTATTATCCTACAGAGTCCCAGGACTTCTGGCCAAAGCAGCAAATAGCAAGGACAAGACAGACTTTTTAAACCAACAGACAGAGACATTACACTACTCTAATTTCAATAAATATAGCACTTATATCACTATTAAAAATATTTCTTGTTGCAGATACTCCATAGCATGGAGATATTTCTATTCAAAGGTTACTGTACATAGGGGGTGAGGCTGCATAGTTCATGTCAATACATCATTGGGGCCAAGTACCTTTGGAGGGCTACACGAATTGTCATGTGAAGCACTTCAGACACATTTTCATCTGAGCAATCAGCTTTACTCAGAAGACCACAGGCACACAGCAACCACCCTATACAACATCCAGAATGAGTCACTTTTTAAGTCAGTGTCTATGTAGCGTTGGTCCAAAAAGAGTTTAAAGTACTTTCTTTAGCACATAGTTATGATAAATTATATGATACCTAAAATGATCAAAAGGAAATGGATTCTTCATGTAAGAGACTTCTAAAAGGTTTTTAAAAGAAGTTTATTTTTAGGCATTTCTCAGTTAGGATTAGGGAAAATGCTTTCCTTTCAGCATATCAGCTTTTCAGTTTTCTGAATATGTTAAATGCATATAGATCAGCATTTATTGCAATGTATTTGTACTGTAACATGTTGTAAAAACCTTTTAGTAAACTTCAGACAGTATTTAAACTAATACAGCCCACTTAATAATCACTAAACTACTGGTACAGAGATACTAGTTTGTATGTGAATTGAAAGTCTGTTAATAACCTACTTGTGTTTTAAGTGGTTAAGATCACACTACAGATCTACCTTTGCAGCCATTCCACACAGTTTCCATTGCACACACAGCTAATATTGGGCTCAGATGAGCTAACCTGAGTGGGGAAGAAGGGCAGAAGAGAACTAGTTTCTGAGTAAGTCCTCATCTTTCAGAGTTGTTCTGGAAACAAAATCAGTATTGTTAGCCCAAGTTGAACATTTCATAGCATCCTTGCATTTACTGACCACCATGTAAAATTCTATAGGGGATTATACTGTTTGAAGAACTTCACCCACTGTGTTTTAAATGGGGATATAAAAAAGAATATCAGCAAAGTAACAGCAAAGATCAATATAGGTCTGTAGAATCACATGAGTGCCAACGAGGACTGAAAGTAGAGAGAAAAGGCTTTACGATGAAGACTGAAGGCCGTTTAAAAAAGATACAAGAACAGAGACATAAGTCATGTAAAATCCCAAGAACAAGTTCAGGGAGACCACGAAAGAGGCTAAAGGAAGATGCTCGGAAACAAAACAGAGGCAATGTTTTGGTGGGGGTGGGGCGCGGGGGCAGGAAATGCACGTTTTCAAATCAACAACTTTCTGGATGGTAAGAGAATAAAACAGATGCTAGTAGCATTGCGAAGATTCAGCAGAACCCAATAGAGGCAGCAAGGATAGTGGCTGAGAAAGGACAACCACAATGCCTATTTCTGATATACTTCACAGCTTACTCAGGATGAATTCCTGATGTCATTACATGATTCCTCTACACCCCAGAGAGCTTCAGTTAGGCTAGACTTCACCCTGCCATCCTCTTCTGTAAGAAATACCACTCCCCTTCTTCCCATCACTTCTCACATGTAAGTTGAATAAGAAAAAAAAAAAAAAAAAAACAAGTCTGAGAGAAAGTGGGCAGTGAAGTTTCCAGTTACCAGCAAGAGTGAAATTAGAGCAAGGCAAGACTTTAATTTTAGCTAACCTGAATTTAAGACAACAGAATATGAGGAATCATTAGACCAGCAAGACTCAACACAGAAATGAAAGCGTATTTGAAAGTAGTAGAGGCAAAAGTGAAATCACATGAACATGAAAATATCATCAGGAGCTACCACACGCTGAAGAAGGAAGACCCTCCACATTTTGATATAGAGAGATACTCAAACCAAATATTTTCATCTGGCCACAATTCACATAACAGTACTTTGTTCCCTCACAGCCCTGCACCCATCTCCATCCTACAGTGTGCTCTGTCAAACAATCCATTCTAACGCACTGCCCAATAATTTTATACTTGTCCTTTTGTATTTTATGTAATGATCTTTCTGACACCTGAGAATTGTGATAAGGATTGTGAGGAAAAAAGACAGCTAACTATTCTCTGATACCAACATGAGTTTCATCCTAAGTTGAGGCAGGATCTAGATTCTCCATTAGTTTGGTATTAAGTTTAGCATGCCAAGCTTAACATACCCTCTTGAGGATGTTAAAAAAGGTTTGGGGTTTAACCTAGAATAATATTTCAGTAAGATTTGAGAACAGCAAAAGCATACTTAAAAAAACCCAACAACCTATGTCTTTCATTTTCCAACATCCCTTTATCCTTTCAGGCCTCCATTCACCCATCCTTTCATTGTATACCACAAAAACACATTTAATAAGGCACTAAAATAGTAACAATCAGGACACTGCCACCAAAAAGCTCTGCTATCTGAAGCAGACAGAAAGCAGCCACCAACTGGAGTAGAATTTAAACCACAAACTTTTAGGATCAAGAATGATATCCTCTTCTAAGCTCACACAGTATCAATTGCACCAACAGAACTAATGAACCATTTCACCAGTCTTTCATATTTTAGATTACCCTTAGTAAATTTGAATATAATTGTTAAGAAAACAAATCAAAACCATAATGACCAGAAGATCTAGTTAATATAAACAATTCTGAAATAACGTCCCAAGTTATTCATTCCAACCACTTAAGCCCCACACATCTTGGGGAGCTATTTTCCATGGTTCACCATCAGTTGCCACCACGTTTTAATGGATACCACATCTATAAAAAGTTACTAACCCAATTTATACTGCTCTATGATTTAACACATGCTATTTATTAATAATTAGTTTTGAAGTGGAATTCTGCCAGATAAGCGAGATAGGACGATTATCAACTCCTTATGGCTTGGACAGAAGTCATTCTCCTGAAGTAAAAAAATAACAGCACAGGAGCTGCAAAGGTCTGTGCGAGGCATTCAGCCTTTTCTCCCAGTTACCCCAGCTGACCTCCGGGACCTGTACTCGGACACTCAGACACGTTTTCCTCACAACGACAGTATTCAGTACCAAATAAATAAATAAAAGGAAATCAGATCGAACAGAAGATGATCAAGACGCTTGGCATCACCTTCCCTTCTTCCTCACAACACAACATCTACTGAGGCAGAAGAAAACACTCCGGCTGCTAAAACAAGAGCCGCATTCACAGCTACTGGGTTTAGCAGCAGATGGGCTTGCGTGAACTCCTCCAAATCCTAGGACCAGCCGGCTAAAACCAAAATTAACCCCGAGCTCTTTTACCATCTCGGGGAGAAAGAAAAAGAAACGTGGACCCACTTAATCACTCTGTCATTAAGCAGCTAGGAATGGTTAAGAGCTCTTCTGGCGCTCCCGCTCGAGGGACAGTTAATTGGCACCGGGCTTTGCGAGGATGCAGCCACGGGGTTGGGCTTTCCCGGGCTGCTGCCTGGCTCTCCAGCCCGGCAGCGCTGCTCCCGCCTAAAGGCGCGGTATTTTCCGCTCCAGGCCGCCCGGCAGCACCTGCTGCCGCCGCCCGCCGCCACCACCACCGCCCAGCACCCCTTGGCCTCGGCGGCGCCCGCTGTACCTGCAGGATCTTGTCGAGCCCCTCCTGGCCCAGGCAAGGGAACTGCTTGAGTAGCTCCGTCTTCTGCCGCTTGTAGTCGTCGGTAGCCGAGCGCCAGTGCGGCTCCTCCAGCACCTCGAAGATCGCTGCCCCAATGGACAGGTAGAAGATGATGGCCGAGGTCAGCAAGGGTCCTCTGTCCACCATAGTGCCGGCGGGAGGGCGGGCGGAGCGCGGCAGGCGGGCCGGGGAGGCAGCCCCGCGCTGCAGCTGTGAGTGCCTGAAGCCGCCCTGTCTCTTCTCTGACACCTCTGCCTTCCTCCCGCCGTCCGCCGTACCTCCTCTTCTGGCCTCTGCCGCGTTCCCTTAGAGTCTTCCACACACTCTCCTCCCACTCTCTCCTCCTCCCTCTTTCTTCCCTCCTCTGCTCCACTCCCCTGGCTGCCTCCTTCCCCCAGTTTTTCCCCCTCCCTCCTCAGCAGCGCTTTGAATTTGGTGCCCTCCCGCTTCCTCCCCTCGCCCGCACGCGCATGCGGCTCTAGGGCCGAGGGAGAGGCCGGCGGGTTGCCTCCGGGGTGCTGCCGGACCTCCTGCGGGCTGGCCCGGCCCTGGTGAGGGGCGGACGGCCTCCGCGGGACAGGAGAGCGGTGGTTGGCTCTAACCATCGCCCGCCCGTGAGGGGCCGCCGCGGGGGACGGGAGTGAGGCCGCGACCTCTCTTCCCCTCCTCTCCCGCCCTGCCTGCGCGGCCGTTGGGAGCGGGTGTGGGGGCCGCTGAGGTGAACGCGGTCCGAGGCGCCTTCACCCTTGAGCAGGGCTGAGCCTTGCTCTCGCACCCGTGGGTTTTGTTTTAGTTTAGTTTATTTCCCCCGTATTTTTCCTTGAGCCATGTGAATAAAGGGGCAAAGTCCCTCAATTATATTTTAGGTGTTTCTTTTTGCGGCTAGGTCCAGTGGAGTTCCTTGTTTTGGACGCTGAAAAGCAGCGAAACGAGAGCTATACCTTTCCTGGATCCAGCAAAGTGTGGGGAGGAAGGTGAACAGAACCGCTGTGGAGAGAAGATGCGGGGGCTGTCGCCAGATTTCACCCTTTCTCCAAGATGCTCATATGTTTACACTACAAATCCTTCTCACCAGGAGCTGTATCTCCATTTCTTCATGTGTTGTGTGCGTTCAATGAATGTTCCTATGTACATCACCATACCAAACTCTGTGAGTGATGGAGAGACCCCAGTTAGTGATTTTTCATGAGATGCTCAAAATCCACTTTCCTCCACATTTACACTTAAAGGCAGAAAGAAGACAACTGGTTTTGAATGAAATGAGGCTAAATGGGTCAGGGAAAGAGCAAGGCAGGGAGAGGACCTAGCTATCTGTTATGCATACTGGCAAAGCACTCATGGATATAGTTTGTCTTATAAATACTGGTTTTCTAAGGGTAACTTACTTTCTGCCCCTACCCCAACAAGAGAAAAACACTCAAGAATGCAGAGCTGTCTGTATCAACTGCACCAGCACTCGGGATTTTTGGGATGTATAGGTGTGTCAGCTGGAGTCCACACATCAAAAAGCTGAGATAAGTCAGATGAAATTTCTCACGTGGATATAGTTGAAATAGGAAGAGGGAACATGGGAAAGAGGATGGAAACAAGTAGAAAATACATGACACAGTATGACAAAACATAAAGGAGAACATGTGAATGACAAGGGAGCATGCCTTGGTTAGGAGGTATCCACAAACAGCTCTATCTGTAGAGCTTTGAATCATGCCCAGTGGATTCCCTTATGAGATTGCCCACAGAAAATGGCATAACTGGTTCTTCCTAATAATCTGTATATAGTACTCAGAGAAAATACATCTGCAAGAGGCTCCTGGCAGCCTAAAAGCAGGACTGTAGAAGCCACAAAATCCACAAGCTTGTTATGTGATCATCATCACCATCTTTGCATGGGCTTCCCCAGTTATGTAAAGGAAACATTAAGAAGAGGAAAGGATTGACAAAACTTAGTAATGAAATACCTTTTTAAAAGGCATTTATATGTGTTAGGAGTCAGGTAGAAGGCATCATAATAAACATTTTAAAAATGAGTGTCAACTACAGTAACTTTTTTTTTTAAGGAAAAAATAGGGGCTATTTCATGAAGTTGTAAGGCAAAACTTTAATTAAAAGGAAAAGAGGAATTTCAGGAAGCATAATTACTACTTGAAAATTATTCCCAGGTGTTATCACTTGGCCCATGATCTTTGCAAAACTTGAAAAGCCATTGGCCACATAATGTGAGCATCCATCTTTGCCTCACTTACTAACAAACCTTACAGTTTTTAACTTTAATTATGTAAATACTTAAGGCCAGTGTTTTGGAAGAACTCTTCTTACAGACATACTATGGTAAAATTTTCCTTTTGGTGCTCCCGCAGCTTTTTCTGAGACACCTGCAAATGGTTAGATTACTCCAGCAGCAGCATCAGTAGCCTGACACATTATAGCAATATTACACTTGTGTGTTCCTGACCCTGAACATCTGTGCTTTGTAACTTGAAGGTATTTGATTAAGTTTTGAAATGGTACTCTTCTCCATCTGTCTTGGAATTCTCTGAAAGCCCATTTATACCATTGAAACACTACCCTAAATGCACAACGCACAAGGAACATCAGGAATAACCCTGAACCAACTGCAATTACAAAGCAAAAGCACTTTCAGACTTCTTTTTTTAAGGAAGTTTGTTTGCAATTTTGATTCAACTTCTTCTTGCCACTCTAAACTCCCAGTCACTGATTGCATAATTACTGCTCTCAATAACTAAGTCAGTCAGTGTTTAAAAACAAACAAACCTGAAAATCACATACTGTTTTCCCTGTGTTGAAATGCTATTGCACTTGTTTGACTGTCTCCTTGTGTTTCACTGAGTTTAAAAGAGGCAAGCCTGGTAAGGAATGCCATCTAGAAGGAGTTTATTCCCTCAGGAGCTATAGCCTACAAGTAGAGGTGATCCTCTTAGTGTCAGCAAACTTACATTTAGGTATTTCACTTTGATTCCTTTGTCAGAACTACTTACAAGGTATAATTTCACACTGCTGTCTTGAGCATGGCAAGAAGGAATGTTTTCTGTAGTTGGCCTCTCTTTGCACCTCCTGAACCAAAATGCCTCTCCTGACCTCATAAAAGATTCCATATCCTTTTATTCATGGCTCTTTTCTACTCTCTATTTCCCTTGGATTAGACAGTACCCTTATTGTTAACCCACAACACCTGCCACATAGGCCCCACAGCTTTTCATGCTAGGCTAAGTTAATGAAAGGCTGGGGTTATTCACTCAAAAGTTTTTTAATTTTGTTTAAAAAAATCAAGGGAGAAACAGCATATAGCACTGTGGTGAGCAATACCACAAGTATCAATCATTTGTATTATTTGCATAGGTCATTATTTCAGGCTGTGCAGCCCAGAAGGAAGTCTCCTTCACTCAAGCTGTGTGTCTAAGACACATTTGCTGTACAGATGTTTCCTAGAACAGGCTGAAATGAATGAAGGAATAAACGTCAGAAAATTATTTCTATGGAGCAAATAAAAGACATTACGTGGGCAAAGGAAACCTGTCTTGTAGTGGCAAAGACTGCATGCTGTGCTGAGTATGAACTACGAGGCTCGCTTCAAGCCGCTGCCATGTTTTGCTTGGAAATTTATTTTTGGCTGGTTGATGGCTCTGTTCTTGATGATGCCTGTCAGCTCTGCATTTTTCACTTTATCCATTTAAATTTGGACACCTTTCAAGTGTTATACATCTAGTCATGTATGATTTTAAGTAAGTTGAGGGGTGTGCTATCTTTGGTAGAGTCTGGTGCATAGAGAAAGGGTACAACTGGTCTGCAGATGATGCAGAATTCTATATAAGACATTTGTAGAAAGTTCCAAAATCCCCCATGGGATCGTTCACACCTCTTGGGCTAAGCATTTAAACAGAGCATGTTTCGTGCCCTGATTGTATGGCAACACATACTAAATAATATTTCAAAAATAAAAACCTTTACCAAAACAACCTGCATACCACTGCAACAGAATTCTTCACCCATGGACAGATAATGAGTGAACAAACACCACATGACAGATGTTAGTCATGCTGCTTAATGAATAACTGGTGATGAGTACAATACCTGTGTGGAATGTGTTCAGGGTAAAATATGCATTTGGATCATCTGGTTTTCACTAAGATACCTGCAGTGTTCAAGTGCAGTATCTTCATCAGGAAGTCCTGGTACTTCAGCATTTTTTCTGCTTGTATTTCCTTAACTGCCTTGTTTCTCAGCCATCCACAGCAGTCACTGGGTCTTTAGAACTGGATGATGAAACCTGGTTTCCTTCAAAATATTTCACAAAGGAAGGCTCTATCTTTCTTTTTCTGGTTTACCATGGCCTCAGTCTTGCAGATAAACACTGATGGTATGAAATGCCTGTGATAGTCCTTCGCACTGAAACTCATGTCAATGATCTAGGCAGTTCAGCATACAGCTGTACACAAAAACTCAACTAAGATAATGTCAGTCTCAAACTGTGTTTTGCCATCATTTTGCCAGCATTGCTCTTATAGATAGTGTGCTTGAGGCTAGCTGAGTACCATGGTAACAGAGTCTGTGAATAATGCAACAGAGTCTGTGAATAATGCAACAATCTGTTATTTTGTTATGTAGAACACCACTGTCAAGTCTTATTTTTGTGTCATAAAGAAGGAGTTAAGTTCTATTTGTGTATGGTAATATGGATGAATGGCTGCACATTGCTCTGAAACTTCTTTCCCAAACCAGTTGGCATTAACTTTTAGCAATCTGTGTCACCCAGTGCAAAAGTCTTTTCCAGTGTTACACTATCCACCTGAATGTGACAGAAGCAGATTACAGACAAGAATTCAAAGAGATGTCGGCCTCCTCCCTCTTGCAGTTGGTTGTGCAGCTGCGTGTCCGTGTGCCAGGTTGTGCAATGGAGGGCCTTGTGTGTGACTGAGCAGTTCTCACATCTACATCGGGCTTCCTTTATGCTCAGCATGTAGTGCTCACGTTTTGTTAGTCAACATGCCTGGGGAGCTGTTCCCACCTGCCTCTTCCCATTATAGAAACAAAATCACCACATCTATTTTGGCAGAAAAAAGGTAGCAAGAAGGCCAATGCCTTTTTTTCATCTCTCTTGGGTGAGTGAAGACTTATGGATAACAAATGAGGACAGCTATACACTGGAAAACAATTGAAAAGGATCATATTCTCATTATCTATTCACTTCTAAATGCTGCAGCAACTTCTTGCAAGGTTAGCTTGGGTCTTATCTTGGGGGGGAAAAAAAAAAGTTCAATCAAGAGAGTTGGCTAAATACATTTAAAGGAGTATGAATTTTAAAGAATATCTTGCTATAGATGCCAGTTGTTTTGGTGGTTGGTGGTCTGGAATGAAAGAAGGGTCATGGACCACACTGTCTGTATGCATGTGCCTCTTCCTTCTATGTTTAAAGGAGTTTTGTAAGGAAACAAGAATGTCTGTCATAGTCTACCTCCACAGCCCTTTGCCTGTCACGCAGTCCCTTTGTGTCCTTTTGTGTTCCCTCCTCCACTATGTATGGTGTTGGGAAAGAACACAGCAAAGGCTGAGACATAACACCCACAGCCACCCTTCAAACAAAGCGCTTGCAAGCTGCTAGTGGCTTTGAACTTACAGTTTCTACCCTTCCAGACCATTATAAGGATTTCAATGTCTGTTGACTTCCAATGATGACTTCCACATGCCAAAACCTGGTGTAGAAGTAGCAAGCAAATCCAGGTCACTAGCAGATATGACTCTGGGGAAGCAACTTGGCACAAAAATGAGTCAGTCAGAACATCAGGAAAAGAAACACCTGTTCTACTGCTAACAGCTAGACTGTTGTCACTGCTGTAAAGAAACAAACAAACAAAAAACCCACCAAAAATACCTTGCTGCCTGCAAGTTATAACTTATTCTGGTCCTGGTTTCACAGTAAAAACCATGCCCTTGGCTCTCAATGGCTTTTCAGGGATGTGTGTAGAGTGTCACAGTCAGTTGCAGTAACCCATGACTGAGATACAAGTCAGATGCTAGAGGTTTTCCTTGTGTAGTACCTCAGCAGTGCTCTGTTATTCATTCAGTCCAATGGCCTTTTCATCTCAGAATTGGAACAATGTCCTGGGATGAATGTGAGCAGATTCTAATTGCCCACACTGCTGCTCTTCTTCAGGAGCTCATGGGGAAGTCCTGGTAACTCAGAACAGACTGACAATGGCGCCAGCAATGAGATATTGGAGGGGCCTGTCAAGAATCAGAGTAGAGGCAAGTCAGAGAGCACCCCTAACTATACCTAGGGATCTGGTACATCTGCAAAAATCTATGGAGCAGTTGGTGGGAAGAGAGAGAGAAAAGGGATGGGAAAGGTAGCACTGAGCCCATCAAGATGAAGTGATATGGTGCTGTCTGAGGGTATCCAAAACAATGTGAATATCCTTAGCTGATTTTTTTCACTCAGAGATGACCATTTGAGTCATCCAGACTTCACTAGTTAATACTGCAATGCCACCATGGGCTATAGAAACTAATGATTAGCAGGCTGTTAAGAGTTTTCACAACTTGTTTCGTTTGAATACTTGTTACTTCTTTTGCCAAAGAGAGAAGAAAAGGGGAGGAAGAGCAAATAAAAACTACATGGTGTAGGGAGTTAATTAATTTTGAAGATTGAGTCAGTGGTGATGGGTGAACTCTGCAGATGACATTGCTTCAGTTAGGACAGAAAATCCAGTGCTTTCCTGGCACGTGATTAAGATTTCACTGGAACAAGGAAGCATACACAAATAATAGGACCAATGTGCAAACAGGTCAGCAGCTTTGCTTAAGAATTCTCACTGACTGAGGATACTTAACAGAGATTCCCCAAGCTGGGAGAGCCTGGCTCTTAGTTCTGCCTCATCTTCTGCTCTCTCACCTTTGATCTTTTGCAATTCAGTGACAATCAGAGTTAGCAAAAGGTGTGACTGTTCCTGTAAAACAATTTGCATCATCATCTTTTGTGATGAAATTTTCACAGGGGAGGAGCAGCAACATTTTGCCCAAGTTAAAGTTGTCCTGGCGATATATCAAGAACCCTAAAGCCCTTAATTTTCATAAGAGAGATCTGATTCCTGCAGCCTGTATTTTAGTGCAGGAATGTGTCCTACAGAAACTACACCACCACGATTACCACCCCCCCACCTCCCACTGCCAAGATAAGTCTAAAAGTAATCTGGAGCTTATGGTCTTTCATTACTACAGTTATTGTACTTCCTCTGTCACAGACCACATGACATCTGCCTCTGACCTACCAAAAAACTAATTCTTCTTATCTGATTTGAAGAAACTGAGCTGCTTTCACTAAACAGAAGTGGCCAGAACCTGTCCACTGACGTTAACTGTGTTGTATGTTATTGCAGAGTGTGTCTATTATAAACAGATTATAATACAACTTTGATTTTTACTAAAGGAGTTGATAATTGTCATAATTGTCCCAGTGCTATTAAAACATGACAAATGTCTGAGCCAGATGAATAAAAAACTGTCAGAAATGTCTTTCTTCTCATCTAGTGCAAATACATCAAGCTCATGTAATTCTGGGCTTGTCTCAACACTAGTCTTTTCAATGCACTTGGGACAATATCATTAAACCTGCATGTATCAGCCACAGACATTCCTCTCAAATTTCCTTCTAGTTCTGGGAAAGGCCCTAGTTACACAATTATACATTAACTAACAAATAATTATTCTCAGTAGTGGGAAGTGACTTATTCTGCAGCTCTCTGTTGGAGAGTTTGGATGCCTTCTATGAGATTAAATTCCTTTGCCCTTCTTTACAGTTAGACTGTTTGTAGGGCATGCTACAATGCTGGTATCTAAATATCTTTGGAGAGCAATGTGGAAAGATTTCAGTTGGAATATCCATTATATCCATGATAGCATGTAGAAATCTGTTAACAGCTGTGTGGGAAGGACATTACTGGGGCCCATAGGTAAAGCAGAAAGAGGAATTTGGTACCTCATATCACTGGAACAGAAAAACAGAAGAAGCTGTTTCGGTCCCTCACTGGCAAGACAGAATTAGGAAGTTGCTACTGCAGTAAGTTGGGCACTGGAGCCCACAGAAGGGTTGCGCAGGCTGGTCACCATTGTGATCTAAGCTTAGGCAATAAGGCTGCACATTGAACAGCTATTGCAGCTATATTTTATTATCCAGAAAAAAAAGGTTTAATTTCATACCTGGAGTGACTAAACTAAATTGTCTTTTCTCCATTAAATTGTGATGCAAGCTCACATTTGTTTCTAAACAGGGGTCCCAAGTTTTAAGCTCCAGTTTAAGTCTGAAGCTTTTCTTACTTTTTGTTAGCCATTTTTCTGGAGAACGTCTCTAAGGCTGGCAGTTTTCCATGTCAGAAATCTGGTATTGTTACACTGATTGTAGCTTGAACATAAAATCTGAATTCAGTCCTATGTGGATAGGAGGATTTCTTACCTTCAAAAAATGGCAGAGAGAGAAAGAGAGAATTAAAGTGCTTTAAATTATATAAAAGGTACAATCTGGCACTGCTGAGGAGGAAGGTCAAATAACCTCTTTGTCTCTTCCATGTGTGGCTTTTGCAGTTCTACACCGGCTTTCCACAACAGTTGAGTACCCCCACATCAGGCCTAGGGTACAGGGGTAGGGAAGAGCTCAGACTAACAGCTTGACAGTTTGCCAATGCATACAGAAGCAATATGCACCTTTCAGTTAGTCACTGCAGTGAATTATGTTTTCAGTTGTACCTTGCAGAGTGAAGAGCAAATAACTTTAGACTATAACACTGTCCAATCTGTTCTCCCATATGCACTCCTCTTCTTTTCCAAAGAATACACCGTACCATGCAGTAATGAGGACGTTCAAATAACAATGGAAAGAATGACTCTTATATTCTCCTGAACTGACTTCAATGTTGCATATCCAGTTCTATGCCTTTTTTGGTCAGTCTCTTTACAGCATTAATGTCTAGTTTTAAACAGACTATGTAGGAGAAGAGATTCCAGCGCACCTGATCCAGCTTTTAAACTCAGCTCCACAGAAAGGCAGACATTATGAAGCTGAAGAGGATAAAGTCAGTAGAACTTTTCCTGCTCCCAGCACATTTATAATTTCTTAAAACTATCCAAATCATACATTGATAAGGTAGGTAAAAATGAGAGTGGGATGTCACACATGACCTGGAGTGCAGGACACAAAAAGTCACATGTTTCTTTAAGTGTTATATATGGGAGGCCACTTTGAGGCAATACATCTGAACTGATATGTTATTTTTTAGGCACCTGTGAAAAACCACTGAAACCAACACAGGCCTGCAATATGCAAGTCCTTCAGCTGAAACAGTCACATTCACAAAGCTGGAAGTCCTTTATACCAAAAACTCCTCCAAATTGGAAAGGTTTGTTGTTCTTCTGGGGGGAGTTTTATGGACACAGCTTATTCCAACTGAGCTCTTACAGTTTCTGATATTCTGCTTCTTCTCATAATATGGCCAGTCCTGCAGCCAGCTTGTCTTCTAGCTGCACAAGATGCCTCTGCTGTGATGTGAACAATGCTGGGCTAAGAGGGAAGACACTGGAACCAGATGCATATGTAGAATAAGAATAGTAATACTGGCACATTCTTTATTCCTTGTATTGACTTTCTCACTAGGACTGTGCTCAGCACGTCCTGGTGTGCAGGGCCAAGATAAGGTTTATACAACACCTGAGTTATACTTAATCCTCAGGCTGGGTCTAACAGACTGTAACTTCTGTGTTACACTTCTATACATGGATGAATTTTGATTAAAGATTTGAGAGGAGTGAGGATCTTCAGTTTGAATTATTTTTCTCAGTCTGGAAAGTACTGACAAAGCTGTCATGCTTATGAAACTAGGAAGACAAAGAATAAAGGTTGCAACTACTGAAGCAAGGGAAAGCTTTACACCTACATCACTCTGTCCTGTTTGAATGATCCACTTCCATACATTGCTCATTCTCAAACAGTGCATTTTCTATTCGGAAATGTTTCTGCTTGAGTGTCTCCTACATGCAGTGACAGTTAACCGAACAGGGTCATATATGGTGCCTGGCAAAGGGCATTGCTCTGCCTTTCCACCCTGCTGCAAAAGGGCTCAGCTGAACACGGTGGCTGTGATGACATGGGTCAAGGCTCCTTAAGTGTACTTGCTGAAGCAAATACATTTATGCAAAAATAGTGTCTCAAAATAAGGCAAGCAAACCCCAATAAACTACTCATTGAAAAACAAACAGCCCATTCATTCTTCCAGATTTTTCCACTCCTGTTGGTCCAGACAAGAATGTGTTTTATCTATTGAAAGAAATTCTGTTTAAGCAAGGGATGGATAAATGCCTCCCATGCCTCTAAAATCCTCCAGGGCTTGCTGACAGTCCAGTCTTATTCTAACCATCTTCAATGCAAAATGAGCCTGGCCCCAACCATTTGCATACCTCTGAACTGTCAAAAGTCTGCAACAGTGAGGCTCTGGGGAAGTTACTTCACATGAGAGGGGAGGAGGTCAGAGAGAATCATCACTTGAGAATGCGTGCCCGTATCTCAGCTCCTATACATGACCTGACACTGGGCGTATCAGATCATGCACAGAGAAGCACAGGGCATGCCACCGCTGGCAGAATCACGCTACTTGATAAGGTTGCTTTGAATGCGGGCCCCTGTGGAGTTTCCTCCACCTGCTTCAGCTCCAGGCGTGAGCACTTCCTTTCTGCAGCCAACGAGCTAGCAACAGCTCTTATCTTGTGGGGCGCTACTGCGAGAGATGCGTGCAGCTGAAAAACAGCAGCAGAGTGATTCTCACTCAAAATGCCTCAGGCTCAGCAGAGCTCCTCTTGGCATCTACGAGCAAATCTTGTCACTGCCATCATAACTGCTGAAATAATGACCAAGATTGACTTTTCCCTTTAAAAAACGGAAATATTTCACAGTGAACCATGTATTTCTTGGGTGTTACTTGGCTTGCCTAATAGCTGTAACCTGTCAGCTTTCAGTTTCTTTCTACCAGACCTTCTCTAATCTCCTGAAAATGCTGAGTCTTGTATCTTATTGCTGAAAGATTAGTTTGTTTGTATTAGGCTGGAGAGGCTCTTTTAAAAAGAATCTGTTACTGTACAGGTTACTAAGCTCCTTGTAGCTTCCTCATAAAACAAATACTGCTCCCTTTCCCCTAGAATAACACTGAAATTGTCATGACATTAAGAGTACATTAAAGAATAAAAAATAATTTAAAAAAGAGAATACATTATTTGTTTGGGTCCCTGTGTTTCATAGCTGAAGCACTGAAGCTACTTCATAGTAGTAGCTTCTGCCATAGTACTGGATACATAGTACTGAAGCTACTTCATAGCTGAAGTACTGAAAAGCACTTATGTTCAAATACAGAGAATGTGGCTGTCAGTGCTCTCAGAAGGGTGTCAGCAGTTGTAGAAGTGGAGGAGAGGAAATCCTGTGGTGCCAGCTGAAGCAAGGAAGGGCAGTGAGATGGCCAGTACCCTTTCAACCAGCAAGAAAAAAGAGGAACCTGCAGCTGTTTCTGAACCACTAGCTCTCTTTTCTGTGCTAGCAGGATGCTACTCCCAGCCCCAGCTTCAGTTTAAATTTGTGTTTCAGAGAAGTAAATGCAAATATCCCAGGTGGGGGCTAATTTGTATCACAGAAAATGAAAGGACCCCATGAAGCCAGGAAAGAATGGACTTGAGAAAGGGTTGTTTCATTGCCCTGCATTTTGCTTTGAACTTGCTGAAGTTCAGATGCATTCAGAAGTGGAGTTTTGGAACAGATCCATCTCTGTTGTTAACTCACTTAACCTCTGTTGTCATGGATTGTTTATTATAGAATAGTATGTTTGAGATACAACTCAAGGTAAAAACATAGAAAAATGAGTTGTGAGTGCACTGGCCATAATGATCCCATTCTTTAAAATGCTTTAAATTATTTGCTTAAGAAAGCTGGGGACAAGTATACGTGAAGATATACTGTTTAAAACAGTGAACTTTAACCATGCAGAACTGCACATCTGACAGATTACCACATCATAAACTCAAGCACTCAGGTTAAAGCAGGCTGGATTTGTCAGGAACTTTTAAGCTGTGGACAGAACATATTTCAGCAAGTTGGAAGCAGTACAAAATGACCATGGAGTGAAAAAGCTTTTACCCTGCTCTAAGTTGCAAACAGAACAGGATGTGGCCCAAAAATATACCATCAAAAGCTCTTTATGTAATAATAGAATGATGGTGGGTTTATACATTTTATTGGATGTTCCCAAATTGATTTATTAAGCATTATTTAGTGCAAATTAAGCTTTGAGGTTTTGGAAAGTGTTTTTACAGACAGCTCTGTTATGGCTGTGTGAGTCACCTAGGTCACACAATTAAAAATGAAATAAAAAAAGAAAGGTAAAAGAAAAAAAAAAGCAGAGGGAAGCAAGAAAAGGACTGTAAGAACAGGGCAAAAGAATCAACTGGAACTGGAACATGGGAGTTTTGCCTCCTATTCTTGCTTGACAATATTCTCCATCAACCATTATTCTCACTGAGTTACCTGACCAAGATGTGATTTCAGTTTAGGAAGGATGTTGAGTTGCTGGAACGTGTCCAGAAAAGGGCAACAAAGTTGGTGAGGGGTTTGGAACACAAGCCCTATGAGGAGAGACTGAGGGAGCTGGGGTTGCTTAGCCTGGAGAGGAGGAGACTCACGGGTGACCTTATTGCTCTCTACAACTACCTGAAGGGAGGTTGTAGCCAGGTGGGGGTTTGTCTCCTCTCCCAGGCAATCAGTACCAGAACAAGAGGACACAGTCTCAAGCTGTGCCAGGGGAGGTTTAGGCTGGAGGTTAGGAAGAAATTCTACACCGAGAGAGTCATTGCCCATTGGAATGTGCTGCCCGGGGAGGTGGTGGAGTCACCATCATTGGAGGTGTTTAGGAGGAGACTTTGATAGGGTGCTTGCTGCCATGGTTTAGTTGATTAGGTGGTGTTTGATGATAGGTTGGATGTGATGATCTCAAAGGTCTCTTCCAACGTGGTTTATTCTATTCTATTCAGGTTACACAGTGTCATGGCTCTACATGTTACTTTTGACATTTTTGTCTTTGCCTTCTTTTTGAATGCTTCCCAGTTTCACTCAGGGAGAGATACTAATATCTACTATCAGAGAGGCCCCAACTGTATTACCATACTCTGTGTGTAGTTTCTGAACTCAGTTACTCTTTGTAACGGGCTGTATCTGTCAAGCCATCCCTTTTAATTTTCTCAGGAACTGGGTATTTGTGCAGTATTTTACATGCATATAATTATAATGACACAATCGAAATACGCTTTAAAAGATTGTTTTATAATAAGCCTCTGGGTTTTTACTCAAGAGACATTACTTCAGTTTCTGGCTTTTCAGGAGAGCCAGCCCTATGGGAAATATATGGATCTTTGCAGTTAAGATGTTGAGAGATGTGCACCCATTAAAGATGCCAACTAACAAATCAGGAAAGTGATAGCCATTGGTTACTGTGAGGAAGATGTTCTTACTGCTTCCCCACCCAGTAAAGGCTGGGTCCAAATGTTTGTTGTCAGTTGCTAGACTCTGTAACTTGACATAACCTGAAGATGATTTCAGGACTAATACTGTACTAAAAGCCTATTTGTACTATAGATTGATAGAGTGAAGCAAACTTCAATCAATGTTTACTTCTACTGTTAAAGACAAGGAGAAAGGGAGAGAACAGTTGGTGGCTCCAAGAGGGCTTGATAGCCAAAGACTAGTGTCCTTGTAAATCTGATAAATAACCATAACTTCTCGTAAGAGCTCCAAGGTTTCCTGTGGGATTCCTTTAGATAAGAATTTGAAGGGCGCTTGTCGCTTCTGAAGGTACATTCCCCTCCCAAGGACCAGCATATGAACAGAAACAACACTTTTTTTTTTTTTTCTTTTTAAGTAAAACCACACATATTTGTCCCTTTTTTTTTGCATAAAGATGGGCTGTCCACACTCTCTTCGAAGCAGCATGCAGTTTTTGGGTGTGAAAAGCAAGAGGCGCAATTAGACATGATACTGGTCAGCAGAAACATAAAACTGTGAAAATCAGACAAACCCAGCCACATGTAGCATCCTGAGTCAGACTCGTGCCCTAAATACACAATGCTGTTTGAAAGTAGTTCATGCAGTATTTAAGTATCTAAACACACACTAAGTACATATTTGGAAAATATTTTCCAGATCCAGCATAATATCCTTTTACTTGTACAATATGTTCCTTTAATAAGGAAGAGACAGCAATCCTGAAACTTCAGCCAGAGGCACTTGCCTTAGAGAAGGTTCCTAGAACCATCTCGGCTCAGGTTCAAAGGCTGCTCAAGTGTTTAGGCTTAAACTAATCAAGTTAAGTATGTTCTTGACAGATTATTTTCTCCCTTTCATGGGTCTCCCCTGAGGGAGATTAGTCATCAACTGAGCAGAACGCCTACACTGCATCCACACAATTTGAAGTACATGTTAAAATAATCCCCCACCTGAACACATAAATCTGGTAACTGTTCAATCAGTTATGCAATTTGCATGTGTAAATGAGTTTTGCATTCAAGATGGGTTCATATGTATGTTATGGATAGTTAAGAGAGGAATCTGGAAACTGTTCTATAGCGCTGATTTCCCTTAATGGGATTTTATCATATTAAAGTATCACCCTATATATTTTTGTATAGATAAAGAGAAAGATGCACAGAAAATACCTGGCTGGTTCACGTTACTTCTGGAGCTGTAACAGTGCTTAGCAAACTGAGAATGGAGTGGTGAGCTCTGCACAAGATTTTGGGAAAGTGAGCGGGACAGCAGCACAGAGGTTTGTGGTTTTTTTTCAAGCTCTTATTCTGTTTTTTTGGAATGAAAATCTTCAGGTTATGCAATGCACTATTCAAATTCTGTATTGTCAGTGCTCAGAAAGGAAGTGTGTCATCAGTCCCACTGGCCACTTACTGGCACCAAGTTGTTAGCAAAGGGTTGCATGAGTGCTGGTTTTCTGGCACCAGGCTTTTTAATTTCTTAAATTTTTTTACATTATTTTTTTCCCCTGCAACACAGATAAACACATAGTTCTGAGCTTTGCAGATGAAGGGGCAAATAAGTTGCCTTAAGGTTTGAGTCTGTCAACTCTCTGACAGAATTATCAGTTTCTGTAGTATGATTAAAAAAAAAAAGGAAAGTATTTTCACATAATCAGCCCAGGATAAAACTGTGTGGTTACAATGACACTTCACCTAACCTCAGGGAATTTAACTCTCATCAGCTTCTCAAAGAACATATTCATATGTTAAAACAATAACACTTCTGACTCACATATTTACAAAACAGTTTCCCAATTTGAATTTCAGTTTCTATATGGCTGAGAATTCAAAGAAAGGTCAATTTAGAAGTTATCCTTCATTACACACTTAGTGACCAGATTGGGTAGTTTGGTAGAATAGAATAGAATAGAATAGAATAGAATAGAATAGAATAGAATAGAATAGAATAGAATAGAATAGAATAGAATAGAATAGAATAGAATAGAATAGAATAGAATAGAATAGAACTAACCAGGTTGGAAAAAGCCTTTGAGATCATCGAGTCCAACCTATTATCCAACACTATCTAATCAACTGAACCATGGCACCAAGCACTAAACACCTCCAATGATGGTGACTCCACCACCTCTCTGGGTAGTGGTAATGGCACATCTAGGCTTTTCAAATTCTTTGTAAGTTACAGAGTTACTACTAAGAGGCTTTGCCTATATGCATAGTTTTATATTATAAACTTATATATTTATATATTTATATATTAATATATTTATATGTTCCCTGTCAAATGAAAGAACATTAATCAATGTTTGGAATTGATCAAACCATTGGATTAGTTCTCCACCGACATCTGCCTCATACTGACCTGGTTTTGGTTTAAATGAAATGCATTTACATCAAATTTTATTGCCATTTACATCACATTCTATTGCCATATTCCCTTTAAAATCTTAATTTCAAAATTTGGGAAATAATAATAAACAATTCTCCATACTAGCTAATTGCCTTTTTTAGTAATAAATAACATGCAATACGCTTCTTGAGTCTTAATATAAAAACCTGTTTCATCTCTCTTTCCTTTTAGAAGAAAGAAATATTATACCTCTAAATCAATGGATTCATTTTTTTAGGAGGAAAAAAAGAAAAAGTACTACTAGAAATTTAAGAATGACAACATTTTAGATAAAGTATTATACCAGAGAGCAGACAATGGTATAGGACATTAGCCAACTGGAAAAACAAATGCTGATTAAATGAGGTGATTGAGACTCTTTTTTACCCACTTAACACTCATTTTCTAGTTTGTAAATTTCCCATTCTAATGTTGAATGAATAGTTAAGAGGCAAAAATGTCTTTGCTAAAGCCTTTTATATTTCCTTGCTCCCTATTCTCTCACAGTATTAAATCAGAAACTGATGCCAGTTAATTCAAATAAATTAAAATAAAAGGCTTGTATGAAACATCCAAGATCTCCAGAGAGTCCTGTAGGTAAATCAGTCTGCAAAAAAACAGCGCTGACAATTTCTTTCAGTTCCAGAACCTCACAAGAACGAAGAAAACAATTATTTTCCCTTTGTAAATCACTGTTAGGTCAGTATATGTTACTTTACTTGAAAATTCCAACCCTAAAAAAGATAGTGTCCAGAAGACATGCCCTTGCAGGTACTTTCCGTCCTTTGCTGGTTTTCAGCCGCTGCTAGCTGCCCTTGTTTTTACCGACTGCTGGAATATAGCCTTCTCATATGAGGCTGCTGTGTTATTGTGCTGCTTCCTACTGGTGTACTCCTGCTTAATCATTTCACTTGCTGTCTAATGTTTATGCCATTTGCAGCATGTGAACTCAAACAGAAATCAGGTTATGAAAGACATCAAAAATATAGATAAAGCTATAAATCTGCATCTTCTTTTAGTCCTCTGCTTCACCCTTTACTATCCTCATATTTATTTTATTTTGTTCCAGCAATATACTACATTTGTGTTTACCCTCCAAAAGAAAAAGCCTTTTTGGAACCTTTTGGTTGGTTAAGAAGAAGGAACATTTCTTTTTTAGGCACAGCAAGTATTTTTCCATCCAGGTCTATCTTCACAACCTCATGATGTCTTTGACAGATGAAGTTACTCATGTCACTGACATTTCCAGTGTGGAGCATTTACTATTATGTAATATTTTGGTCTGAGGCATTACTTTTACCAGAACAACCACACAGCTGAAACCTATGGGGAAAATGCAGATGAAAAAAAGCAGATACAATGTTCTGTTTTCCGTATGGTAGCAAACTCCTCTGACATGAACACTTCAATGTCAATGTATCTGCATCCACACTTTAGAAGATAATTGGAGTAGTACAATTCCTGCATGGAAACGTGGCCCAGATGATGTTTTCATGATTCCTTTCAAAACCAGTTGGTTATTCTGGCCAGTGTGGAATTGTAATTCAGTGTGATTATGGATACATTCAATTTAGGTGTTTTCTTGAAAACAAATGTATTTAAACCCTTCAGCTGATCTGAGATTAAGTGCTTTGGTGCACAGGGTATATTATGCTACTATGTTAGTATATCCCGTCTATACACTAGAGAGACAGAATTCAGATTAAAAAAACAAGTATGCTTGTTCAGGGAAAGCAATCATCTAAAGACAGAAAACTTATCAAGAATTATGAGGAAAGAAATACTACATATAGATTAATCATAGATTTTCTGGAAAGTGGCATGATTCTGGAACCGTATGTCATCAAGGTAATCACCAACAGAACAAGAGGACACAGTCTCAAGCTATGCTAGGGTTTAGGCTGGATGTTAGGAAGAGGTTCTTCACAGAAAGAGTGATTGGCCATTGGAATGTGCTGCCCAGGGAGGTGGTGGAGTCACCATCACTGGAGGTGTTTAAGAGGAGACTGGATGGGGCGCTTGGTGCCATGGTTTAGTTGATTAGATAGTGTTGGATGATAGGTTGGACTCCATGATCTCGAAGGTCTTTTCCAATCTGGTTAATTCTAATTCTATTCTATTCTATTCTATTCTATTCTATTCTATTCTATTCTATTCTATTCTATTCTATTCTATTCTATTCTATTCTATGCAAGTTCATTTTATCTACTCATATCTCAAAGGCAGAAAAATATGAGGATTTTTGTGAAAGTTGCCTTTAATTTTTTTGTTGACCGTCTTTCTTACAAATGAATTTCTAGGCAGTACCCAAGCACTTGCAGTGTCAAATGAATTTAATTATACTGGATATACTGTGTGAGTATGACAGAAGGTGATTGTGAAAATTCAACTGAAAGTAATGAAAATTTTGCAATGTAAAAGGGTTTTAATAGAAAATAAATATTCATGAACCCCAAAATGTTTCACCAAAATATATTCAATACATTTCTGAGTATATGCAGGCTGGATCCACTGGCAACATGCATCTTTAAATTAGAGTCTAACCAGCAGATCTGGAAAATAACCAAGAACTTGAGCTTCCAGGTCCATAGCTCTGTGTCAGTGCTACAGTGGTCATTTGGTGGCTCAGAGTCAGCCTCCAAGGCCCCCAGTGCTAAGCTGTCAGCCCACATGTGTTGCTTCCAAACCAGCAGTCTAAAAGTTTCCTTGTTTCCTGTCTTCCATGTCAAGTAATGACAGCCAGTTCTGCTCAAGGACAGTCTTTGAGTGCCATTGCTGGGAATGTGGGATTCTGTGTAAAATGAGGTCTCTGTCTGCTGGGAACTTCAGGGCTTCCAGAAGCGGTGGGTGATCATATTGTATCAGTATTCCTTATTCTAAATGTATATGATACCGAACAGTTATTTAGGGGGAAGTGTAGCATTATAGCCTTGATTAGCTACGAGGCTGGTGTCACTGAGAGTGGCATTCATATTTCTCAGAGTAGTTGTGTAAAGTTATAGTCATGCAGCTATAAAGGTGTTAAGCAGGTAAGTCTTATATTTGTATAGAAACTGATGTTAAACTGTGTAATCTGAGTGGACATTCTCTTGTGTTGATTTAGCTGCAGTTAATTGCCTACTGACTTATGCTAAATCCTTAAAGCCACTCATAACTTCCTGTGTATCAGAATGTATTCTGTCTAATCACTATAGCTTTCTGTTAAGGGGTTAAGTCTTCAAACATACTCCAGTGATTTAGAAGCCTAGGACTCCTTTAGGAAATTGCTTGCACGCCCATGAGCCTCAGTATTTCTTGCAAGACACTAAAACTTAAGCTTATCTTGAAAATAATATTGGTAGTCTTAAAATGACAAAAGTCTGCACCTGTGTTGTGCAGCATTAAAGCCCTAGATTAGAAAACAAGTCCAAAGTAAATATTTAATTCAGGATAAACAATTAACAGCTCAGAAAGATCAAAGACAGAACTCACGCTTCTGATTAGAACTGTTTAAACTTGCCTGGGTGCATGTTAGGAGCAGTGACCACTTCAGGGTCACCTTCACAGTCAGAAATGACAGGAACTTCAAGATTTAAGCAATCTCAGATCTCCAGGCATAAGATATGTGGAGAGCTCTGAACTCCAAGCTAGCTACACATTTTCCATGTCTGGGAATTTCCATGTCTCATTTAATAAGGATCTCCAGCCGTGAAAGCCAGTGGTGATCACAAGTTCTTAAACTGTTAGTTATCTACTGTTTGCATCTCTTGTTGAGGGGAAGGATCAGGGCGTGGAAGAGAGAAAGATGGCATGCAAAGTGAAACTGAACTCCAAAAGAGATTTGCAAACACATAGGCTGAAAGGTTAGTCACTAAACTGTCTTGTAATATGGAGACTCAGAAAAGGTTAGGAATGGGTATATACTTTCTGGCCATGTCAATACACTGAGAAAGCAAAATGTTAGCATGGCTTAAGACAGGTCCATGAACTTAATTTTCATTCCTGACTTATACTTTAATTTAATTAATATAACCAAGGAGAGTTAATACTTTCCTCTTCTACCTCCCTTGGACATGGTGGTATCAGTTCAAAATCTGAGACACAAAAGTACATCATAATCATATATTCTCAGCTAAACTTAAAGACCTTGCTTTGTAATGTAACAACAATTTTAACATTAATCCTAGCTTTCTGAGAGGCAAATATTTTCAATGAGGAGGGAAGACAATTTGAACAGAAAAATATAGAAGTATCATAGAATCATAGAATGTTAAATAAGAATGTTAAATAAGGTTGGAAAAGACCTCAAAGATCATCAAGTCCAACCTGTCACCCAAGACCTTATGACTACTAAACCATGGCTTCAAGTTCCACGTCCACTCCCTTTTGAACACCTCCAGGGATGGTGACTCCACCACCTCCCTGGACAGCACGTTCCAATGACCACTTACTCTTTCTATGAAGAACTTTCTCCTGACCTCAAGCCTAAACTTCCCCTGGCACAGCTTGAGACCATGTCCTCTTGTTCTGGTGCTGATTGCCTGGGAATCTACACAGGAGACTCACAGAAACCTCTTCTATGTCATGCTAGTTGAACGTGCCCAAATACGTCAAGGCTTGCTGATGGACGTAGTGGCCTGAGTACACCAGGTCCTTTCTATTTGCACCATGAAGTTTCAGGATTCTGTTCAGGGCTCTGGCACAACCATGCAGTGCTGTTCCAGTCGGTGTTCCTCTCCAGTGTGCTGCCTTGAAAATATTAACAGCAACTAACTGTTGACTGTTCTCAGTCAATAGAAAGTGCTATCATACTGTAAAATAACCAAGATGAAGGTACAGAAGGGCCTTAACATAGCTGAAAACAAAGACTATCTGTGTGTGAAATAGTATGAAAAGGAGGCAACTGTTTTGTTGGTTTGGGGGGTGTTTTACCGTTGAAAATGGAAAAGTCAGGTCTCTAACAACTTTAAAATGTTGTTTCTTGTACAATCTCATTCATCCATCATGTATGCCAGATGACAAAAATATGTCAAAGTCTTACTGTACTATGACTCTACCCCACAGCCAGCATCTCTCCTGAATCCCATTTCATCTGCTCTTGTGGCTACAGGTATTCTTTACCTTTCCTTTTATCTTTGGATAGTTGATGTATATCAGCTACCCCAAGGTTAAAAAAAACAACAAACAAACAACAAAAAAAGGTAGATAGAAATAGCAGTGTTTAGAAACAGCAGTGTTTAGTACCAAAGACAAGCCCTAAGGAGACATTGACAAGCAATCTGTCTTGAGGGGGTAATTTCCAGACGGATTCAGTGCAGAAACCACATTCCTAAAACTAGTAGATGAAAGCATGGTAGCTGATACAGCTTAAATTTGTGACCAAGGCAAATATGTGTTTACCTGGATAGGATTAGTGCTGATACCAGCCAGAACTGCGGTGATTTAGTGCCAGCAGTAAGGGTTCTGGTGTTGTCCCGCTAAGATGACTACTTGCTCTACTGGCTGCCGTGAATACACCATTGATTTCTTCATTTATTTAAAAAATGACAAAGCAAACACTCCCAATATAGTCTGGGCTTTCATTTACAGAAGGGTTGAGCTGGTTCAGGCAGGTTATGGTAATTTGTCTGTTGACATTCTTCTGATGGACAAAATGCCTAGGTTTGTTACTTCTCCTGTTCTAGTGGCCTCTCGCCAGAAATATGGTCTGATTTTGGCTTTAAGAGTTTACTCTGCAGATACAGTGCTCCCATATGTAATGCAGCTCCAAACACTAATGGAAAATTAATTTGACATATCTCTAAGTATAATAGGGGATTTTAGAAAGTTAAAGCTTCCCACAGCTGTGGAAGAGAGAGGAGACATCCTTCTGTGGCTGGTGAATTCAAAGCTTATGGAGTTTATGAAGGAGGAAGGAATATGAGGCTGGGAAGGAGAGAAAGAAGAAGTTAAGATTAGGGCTGCCTAAAGTTAAAATGAGCTCAAGGTGCCTGGAACCCTACTCAGAGCTTCAGCATATGCCTGGCAAGGTCTCACATTCATCTGCTTGGATACCAATGTTGAGCTCACCTTTCGGCAGTTTTAGTAGTTAGATCAGCAAAGCCAAACCCCGTTAATTTCCCAGGGTGCAAGCACACTTCCAAGTACATCTATCATGAATGTACACTTTACTTGAAATCCCTTTATATAGATAGATACACAAGCAATTTAGTTTTCAGGATCAAAGCATGCAGCAGTGAGCTGACACATGGTAGCTGACCCCACCGCTTACCAGCAGGACTTCAAAGTAGAGAGCTACCCTGCTGTGCCTGGCACCAAAGAGGATGCCCACAGTAAGCTGCTTTGCAAGGGCTGCTGCAAATCCAGACTGGAGAGCAGAATATCGTGATGAATATTCAAATCCTCTCACAGGAAGAGACAATGATATTTTCTGACTGGAGGCAAGTAGGAGCTACATGAGAAAAGCATGTAACATGGCAAGTGGTCTGGAACAGGGAGACCAGGAACTGAACTAAAAGAACAGGACATTATATTTGATCTCACAGCTCAGTACTTAAATCATTCAGGAGCAAATGCATTTCCACCTGCCTGCTCCAGGATCCTTCTGCCTGCCTTGTAAACTTTTGGTCTGACTGCAGTCTCAGTTGGGTTTGGATTAGCTGTGTGTTCAACCTGATTTCTCACGACAATTCCTGTATTCTTCTAATTGAACAAGCAGCTTCATTCAGGGTTCAAATCTGATTGCTGCAGTGATACTTTAACACAGGCTTAAATACCTTGATAAATGGGAGTTTATGTCAGTACCTGTTTTGGGCACTGAGAAGTTGCACCAGGAGCAGACCTCAGGCCGCTCTGGGTGGGAAAAGATGCAGACACATGACTGTTATCTCTTCTGGGTTGATTAGCACATGTTAACCACTTGGGTGGATGTTTATTTTAAACCATCTGCTCAGTTAATCTGTGTAACTATTTGAAACAACTCCTGAAGTCAGTCTTTTAAACAAAGATTGGACAGATGGCCAGCTTTGCAATGCAGGCAGAGCACTACAGGTTTGAGGAAGCAGATATAATTCCAATGTAAACTTGAATTACCCACTTTTCTTGCAGTTGTTGGATTGTTAGACTTGTTGCATCAGTTCCCAGGCAGTGCTCCTGGTAACATAACCATAATCATTCATGCTGTTGGAAAGGTCTAGCGTCAGAGACTGCTCAGCCTCGAATTATCATACCACAACTAGTAGCTGCTGCCCATTCAGCTGAAAAAGCACAACTACTTGAGTGTGGACAGTTTTAGACACCTTCTAGAGAACATTTAGACTTGTCATCTAAGTTTGCATTACTGTGACTGTTACTATGGCTGTGATCAGTAGCTATATCTTAGCTGAAGTGGAGGGAAACTAGCCTCTGACTCATGTTCTGTGTTTACAAAGGAGAAATATAGCACATATCTGGCTCCTCAATGGTGTATGAAACATAGTGAGAAAATACTCACATTTAAAGAAACCATCCATAGAAATGCAGATTTTTCTCCAGGCTTTGCAAGGGTAGCACTTGCTGAGCATGGAAATCCCAACAGAAAATAAAAACTATGTTTGGGTATTTTGGTTGTCCTTGAAATCTTACAGAAATGTGGGAGCCAAAGGGAAGGTAAGCAGTTAAAAATATTTTTTTTTTTTTTGCAATGAGGTTATCTGTTTTCATAAATATATATAAAACCAGTGTGATTTTTCAGTAAAACTTGCTCTCAGCAATTTCATCAGACACATCTAATGGATGACCATCCAACTAATTGATTTTGTGGCTCGGCAGTGAAACAAAAATTTGGGGGGAAATGCAGAATTTGAATTTTCTTGCCAAACAAGAATTAGAAGTTTATTTAACTTAGCACATCATGTTCTATCTAACATGAAATATTAAATTTGAAGAATTTTTATAGAACCAGAGATATAAATATGCAGGGAGGGAGTAGTTCTCAGAACTGCTTCTATGGAGGCAGTTGCCCCTTCATTCAATAACTCAAGGGCTGTAGTACTTACACAGGGCGTGAGCTGTCCAGATTCAACTCTGTCCTCTGTCTCCATTGCTCACCTCATAGAAAGTGACATAATCATCACATGGAGAGCAGCTCTCCAGTTATCTGCTGATGTACTTTTACCTCAGATAAAGATTCGCAGCTCCAGCCTTCCAGGGGGTTCATCACACATTAGGTAGAAGCTCATTGCTGAACACTTCTCTGTGGTCTTTCTTTTATAATATTTAAATGTTTTATGCAAAGTGGAGTTGTGGTACTAAGCCAGGGTTTTTCACAACCCAAGTAAGCACTCTACTCCTAAACTGTCAGATAAATCCAGTATTTGTCACATCCTCCTTTATCTCAGGAGGAGGATCAGGTTCTAGCCAAAGGTATCTAATAAATTCAAACTGAATTTGTAAATAATATCAGGATAAATAATCCAAATACTCTTTGCAGAAAGTTTATCTAGCTTCAGTAATTTCTTTGCAAACTCTTGTGGAAAGAGTGCTTGTTTTATATATATGTATATTGTCTGACCCAAGAAAGCTCAGAGGATCCAAGGAGATTGACTACAGTCAAAAATCATAACTGTAACTCCACTGAATGTGTGCAGTATATAGTGGTCTGCAAGAATATATGAGAGTGACATTGACCAGATGTACAATAAATACCTAGGCTGGGCAAGACAAATTGAATGTAAAATTTGAATTTAGCTGACTGCCATTAAACATTTTTACACTTCAGATATAAAGTCCTCCCCCCTGGAAACCAAACCAAGCCAACAAACCCCCCAAAACCACAACAACAACCAAGAAACTAAAGCAACAAAAAAAATCAACCCCCACCCCCCAAAAAAAAAGGTGCAAATTCATTATCAATAAACTGCTCCTAGCCTCTAAAATATGACATCAGCACTCCTTGTCAAAATGGTTGCCAATTAGCTACATTTAAATTCAAGTAACTTGAGGGGATGAGAGGATGAAAAGAAGTAATTTTTAAGGGGTCACTGGAAAAAGATCTAAGCAAGCGCACTGTCTCATGTGTTGCTGCTGATTCTCAAACCCTAAAACAAAACAAAAAACTGCCTGGAAGAAGCCAAAACAGTGTTAGGAATGCTGGCATAAGTAGATGAATGACCAGTGCCTTTGGGGCACTGATGTTTTATTACACAGACGAAAATAGACAACACCATCACATGCATCCACATGTAGTGGGAATGAGGAAAAATTCTAATACTTTCTTAATGTCAAGAATCTAAGCCAGGAGACTTTTTGGAATGTACTGATAGATCACAAGATGAGGAAAAAGGAGAGCACACAGTAGCTTTCATCTTCTTTTTCACTCTTACAAAAATCAATTAGTTAATGAAAATAAGTTATACTTTACGCCACACCAGAAATGACTGCAGTCTACTGCCACCATCCTTAGACAAAGGTTGAAATGTTGTATCAATACCTTTTCTACTTGGATAGAACAGCTTTATAACCAGAGCACAACTTTGTGCTGTTATTCTGATGTAGTGGCTAGAGGTGACAGGAAGATAAAAGCCAACCAAACCAGCTTCTGCTCTGTGTAAAACTTCAGGCTGCCAAGATTGTAGTTGTGACAAAACACCAGTGGGCAAGTTTCCAGTAAATAGTAACAACCCAGTTGTCTTGGCCCAGAGAGGGTAAGAGACTCAGTTCTTTTGAATATTCTTGAGTTATGAAATTAGAGGCACAAACGAGGCCAAAATATCAACAGCCAGGCTTTTTATTAACAGAATAAAGTGGATGGATCAGAAGGGGAGAGAGCGGGAAAAAATAGAGTGAGAGGGAGAAGAGGGAAAGAGAAGTGGAAAGGAATTATATTACTACACTCCTCACCTCCCAAGACAGTTTGAGTCCATGGAGGAAGGGTGCTGCCACTTTGGTATGGAGGAGATGTTGGGTCTGTGGAGGAAGGGTGCTGCTGCTTTGGTGACAAGGCGATGTCATCCTTGTTGGTTGTGCTGTCCTCCAGCAGAGGAGGGGAAAGAGAGATCCCAAAGTCCATATCCTTCTCTGAGCAGCCTCTTCAGCAATGTGAGTTGCAGCAGGTGGAACTTAGGACATTGAGAGAGGATTCTTCCTGGTCTACTGCCTCCAGGCTACATGGTGATGTCTTCTGTCTGTACTTTTCTCTCAGAGCAGCATTGCCCAGGTCTTTTCCTTCTTCTGAGCCAGTAGTTGCTCAGGTCTTTTATACAGTTTTTTAGGTATGTGTCCAGGTGGTGAATCCATTGGTCCTTTGCACCATCCTCCCTTTCCCGGGTAGCTGATGGGTAGAGATGATCTTGTCTATGCACCTTCCAGAGAGTCGTTATCCAGTGGCGTCTGCCTAATACACATCAGCTACTGTTTGGGCAAGGAGCAAAGGTGATTTTATCTTTGTTGAGTCACGTCAAGAGAGACAAGATTTAGTCTCTCACACCAGTGCACTGGCAAGACAAAATACCTGCTCAGCTACAGACAGGGAAGCCAAAGACCTTGGCCAGTTTCCTAAGAAGCTAGCCAGATTGTGAGCCTATCGGTCAGGCATGTCTTCAGCCAGGCAGCCACCTTGCCTGATTTATGCCGAAAGCATTCAAAGTGCCATTGTGTCTCCAGCAAAATAAAACAGTTAAAAAGTCACCAGTGAGAAAGTTATTTTCTGTAAAAAAAGTGTGTTTTGGTGGAAAAATTCTGACCAGGTCAAGAGCCAATTCTGTCTGTGGTGCTTAAACAGTCTCCGTTGCCTGAGGCCTGGAATCATTACAAAATATTGCTGATGTCAAAAGGGAGGTACACACTGGAAATATAGTATGTAATGTTCAAGGAATAGCTGGTGAGGTAGATGGGAGGAAGACTCAGAAGGCTGGCCACAGAAAATGTGGAGAAGCCTACTCTGCTAATGGCACTCCACTGAATAAGGAATTACTGTTCTTCATATTCTCATTACTGGTTTTACCCATGGGACAAGAGCACTTGAGAAACTTTGCTTCTAAATTTGCATTCTTGCAAATACAGGGAAAGAAAAGTATTTTCTAATATTTACAAACTTCATACAGGGTATGCTTAATATGTAACAGGAATACACCAAGAATCATCTATGTCTGTGGTACAGCTGACTCCAGCCCCAGTCCAAAACCTGGCTTGCACTCTTGTCCTAGGTTGACCCTCACTTGAGGTGAGTATTGAACAGAAATCTCTTCTCACTTGCTTCACTTGGTCTTTTCCTAAATGATCCTTTTATGATGTTTCCATAATGTGCCATAAAGACTTAATGGTTGTCACCAGAACTTTATGGGACTCAGTAGTCAGAAATAAAAGGGGCTATTGAACTGTGATGGACTGCTTACAGGCCCTTGAGTACCTTGGTGTACTTTCCACTGACAGAAGCCAACAGGAATATATAACAGACATGAGGCACATTCTCTGCAGCACAAATCACACATCTCTAACAGATGCTAGACATAAACTAGATGTTAAAGTGCTCTGTGTCAGCAAGAATTAGAAATTTTACCTTTAAAAAAAAAATCTTCACTTGTGTTAAATACTATTCCTGCCCTGATGAGAGTTCACAAATCCTGCCACATATCCAAAGATCAGTTTTCAACTCCCAGAAAGACTGCAGCTGGTATTGGAGCTTTTGTTTCAGCCAGAGTAGACCCTGAAATTATCCCCATTTTCCTCTTTACATAATAAAAATAATTTGCGTTCCTCCAGTGCCTTTTATCAGAGGATTGATCTCCTTTGCAGACACTGTGCAATGAGTATTCAAGCTGGACACAAATACAAACAAAATCTTCATCTGCTTTTAAAAATGAGCGTCTAAACTCATGGATTTGCAGCTAGACACAAGTGTGCTAAATATCCAGGACATCTTCAGGCGTGAGATTTCACTAGTTCTGGAAAGCAGAACTGAGTGCTAAACAAGGATGGTGAGCCCTAGTTGTATCCATGCTTCCTCTCCCCACACCCAACTTTCCCTTTTTCAAATATGCACTTCTATGTGGCTGTGCTGAGTATGAAAGTAAAAGAAAAAACAAAAAGATATTGAGAAGAGTAAAGGACACTGCTTTTGTTTCACTGGTGTATACACATTTATCTGTCATAAAAGCAAGGGCAAATCCTCACAAACCTGGTGGCCTTCTGTGACAAGGTCACAACACTAAGAGATGAAGGCCAAGCAACTGATATTATTTACCTGGACCTGAGCAAAGCCTTTGACACTGTCCCACATGACATCCTGGTCTCCAAGCTGGTGCAGTATGGGTTTGATGGATGGACTATTCAGTGGACGAAGAACTGGCCTGACAGCTGCACCCAAAGGGTGGCTGTCAATGGGTCCAAGTGGAGGCCAGTGACAAGCGGAGTCCCTCAGGGATCAGTACTGGGACCAATCTTCTTTAACATCTTTGTTGGTATCATGGACAGTGGCACTGACAGTGGCACCCTCAGCAAGTTTGCTGGCAACACCAAGCTGTGTGGTGCAGCAGACACACTGGAGGAAAGGTATCTATCCAGAGGGACCTTGACAGGCTGGAGAGATGGGCCCATGACAACCTCATGAGGTTCAACAGGACCAAGTGCAAGGTTCTGCATCTGGGTGAAGGCAATCCCAAACATCAATATAGGCTGGGCAATGACTGGCTTCAGAGCAGCCCTGAAGGAAAAGACTTGGGGGTGCTGATGGATGAGAAGCTCAACATGACCCACCAGTGTACACCCAGAAAGCCAATCACATCCTGAGCTGCATCAAAAGAAGTGGGGCCAGCAGGCCGAGGGAGGTGATTTTTTCCCCCTGTACTCCCCTCTGGTGAGGTCCCACCTGGAGTACTGTGTCCAGTTCTGAAGCCCCTGTTATAAGAAGGATATGGACGTGCTGGAGCGTGTCCAGAGAAGGGCCACAAGGATGATCAGAGGGATATGTTATTTCATGCTTGCACCAAATCACATTCATGTATCACATCTATGTCAGCCAGACAAATGACTACTTCAAAAGATATAGGAAATCATAACTGACATTGTGTAACACTCAAATTTTCTGTGCACTAATGATTTTGTAGGTTACTGTGACTTGAATATATTTTTTGGTGCAAGGAACACATGCAAAGCAATGTTCCAGTGGAAACAAAAGCAGGTATGACCATGCCTGGCCCTCCAGTACTTTTGAGTCCTGAGCACTCTCTATAGTTTCATAATATCCTGTCATCCTGTGAACATATCTGGGAGTGTTTCTCTTCCAGTCTGCCTGTTCTCATTCCTCCTTACTCACATGGTCATTCTGAATCCATTGATTTGAGGGATAGGAGAGCTCTGCAGAGGGACCTTGACAGGCTGGACAGAAGGGCAGAGTCCAAGGGCATGAGATTTAAAACATCTAAGTGCCGGGTTCTGCATATTGGCCACAGCAACCCCATGCAGTGCTACAGGCTGGGATCAGAGTGGCTGGAGAGTGGCCAGGCAGAAAGGGACCTGGGGGTACTGGTTGATAGTAGGCTGAACATGAGCCAGCAGTGTGCCCAGGTGGCCAAGAAGGCAAATGGCATCCTTGCCTGTATCAGGAAGAGTGTGGCCAGCAGAAACAGGGAGGTCATTGTGCCCCTGGACTCAGCACTGGCTACGCCACCCCTTAAGTGCTGTGCCCAGTTCTGGGCCCCTCAGTTTAGGAAAGATGTTGAGTTGCTGGAACATGTCCAGAGAAGGGCAACAAAGCTGGGGAGGGGTTTGGAGCACAAGCCCTATGAGGAGAGGCTGAGGGAGCTGGGGTTGCTTAGCCTGGAGAGGAGTCTCAGGAGAGACCTTACTGCTGTCTACAATTACCTGAAGGGAGGTTGTAGCTGGGTGGGAGTTGGTCTCTTCTCCCAGCCAACCAGCACCAGAACAAGAGGACAGAGTCTCAAGCTGCACCAGGTGAGGTTTAGGCTAGCTATTAGGAAGAAGTTCTTCACAGAAAGAGAGATTAACGATTGGAATGTGCTGCCCAGGGAGGTGGTGGAGTCACCATCACTGGAGGTGTTTAAAAAGAGACTGGATGGGGTGCTTAGTGCCATGGTTTAGTTGATTAGATGGTGTTGGGTGATAGGTTGGACTCAGTGATCTCAAAGGTCTTTTCCAATTTGGTTAATTCTGTATTCTGTATTCTATTCTGTATATAACTGCAGATTCAGCCTATGATGTGAACCACGTTGGGGCCCGAAGCTATTGCTTCTCAGCTCCTCTTGTTTCCTAAATTCATACTTAGGGAAGAATTCTCAAAGCTTCTACTATTTTTATCCAGACACTCATCTGTTTATAATAAAACCAAAAAAATGCAAAATACAGCAAGGATTTGAAGATTTCCAGCTTAAAAACAAGATAACCTGGAATGGTAGACCATCTTGCAACACAGGGAGCTTTCTTTTGCTGTTGTAGACATCATTTGTGCCGTCAGCATGGGTTTTCCCATGACAACACTAAAGAAAAGGTCTGAATGTCCCTATTTAGCCAGTTGTTTTGTTTGGGTGTGGTTTGGGTTTTTTGTTTGTTTGGTTGGTTTTTGTTGGTTGTTTTTTTTTCTTCCCCTAAAGTATTCTTGCTTATTTTTGTCATAGATAATGCTCTGTTCTTCTGTATATTTTAGGTATTAGAATAGAATAGAATAGAATAGAATAGAATAGAATAGAATAGAATAGAATAGAATAGAATAGAATAGAATAGAATAAACCAGGTTGGAAGAGACCTTCAAGATCATCGCATCCAACCCATCAATCAATCCAACCCACCTAAACAACTAAACCATGACACCAAGCACCCCATCAAGTCTCCTCCTGAACACCTCCAATGATGGTAACTCCACCACCTCCCCAGGTAGCCCATTCCAATGGGCAATCACTCTCTCTGTATAGAACTTCTTCCTAACATCCAACCTAAACCTCCTCTGGTGCAGCCCGACACTGTGTCCTCTTGTTCTGGTACTGGCTGCCTGGGAGAAGAAACCAACATCTGCCTGTCTACAATCTCCCTTCAGGTAGTTGTAGACAGCAATAAGGTCACCCCTGAGTCTCCTCCTCTCCAGGCTAAGCAACCCCAGCTCCCTCAGTCTCTCCTCATAGGGCTTGTGTTCCAAACCCCTCACCAACTTGGTTGCCCTTCTCTGGATTTGTTCCAGCAAGTCAACATCCTTTCTAAACCCTGCTCCTGCTGGCCACACTGTTCTTGATGCAGGCCAGGATGCCATTGGCCCTCTTGGCTGCCTGGGCACACTGCAGGCTCATGTTCAGCCTACCATCGACCAGTACCCCCAGGTCCCTCTCTGCCTGGCCAATCTCCACCCACTCTGACCCCAGCCTGTAGCACTGCATAGGGTTGCTATGGCCAATATGCAGAACCCGGCACTTGGATGTGTTAAATCTCATGCCGTTGGATTCTGCCCATCTGTCCAGCCTGTTGAGGTCCCTCTGCAGAGCCTCTCTACCCTCCAGCAGATCAACTCTTGCTCCCAGCGTGGTGTCGTCTGCAAATTTACTGATGATGGACTCAATGCCCTCATCCAGATCATCAATAAAGATGTTAAAGAGCACTGGGCCCAGCACTGATCCTTGGGCCACACCACTAGTGACTGGCCGCCAGCTGGATGTGGCACCATTCACCACCACTCTCTGGGCTTGGCCCTCCAGCCACTTCCTAACCCAATACAGTGTGCTCCCATCCAAGCCACAGGCTGACAGCTTGGCCAGCAGTTTGCTGTGGGGGACGGTGTCAAAAGCCTTGCTGGGGTCCAGGTAGACTACATCCACAGGCCTCCCCACATCCACCAGGCGGGTCACCTGATCATAGAAGGAGATCAGGTTGGTCAGGCAACTAGGTTGGGCAGGACCTGCCCTTCCTAAATCCATGCTGGCTGGGCCTGATCTCTTATGTGGAGATGACCAACAGAATCATTCCCCCCCCTGTATGCTATGGCTGTTTACTGAGATCTGAGGGAGAATAAAGTGTCCAGACAAGTACTACAAATGCAATTCACTCTAGCTTGAAGGTTTTGTCCATATTCTACAGAATCTCCTTTTATGTCTTAACAATTCATTTCCACTCTGAGTGAGCTTTTTAACATTAATATTACACTGTATTTCTTGTAAAAATCTGATGCTGTCTCTCACAGAAAAATGGTTGTCAGTAAATACACCAATAGATCATTGTCCCTAATGTAACTGTTCTATGAGATTCAGATGTTGGGGTTGGTTTGTGCACTGCTGGGCTAAACACACACACATGCACACAGTCTGGTCTGAGGACTGTTCAGACATGCAGGCCAAATTCACAAACACAGAGCTTCCAAAACCAAGAAGGCAAGTTGTCTGCAGTCAGGTATGCTATGACTCAGCACCAGAATAAGAGGACACAGTCTCAAACTGCACCAGGGGAAGTTTAGGCTGGAGGTGAGGAGAAAGTTCTTCACAGAGAGAGTTGTTAGCCATTGGAATGTGCTGCCCAGGGAGGTGGTGGAGTCACCGTCCCTGGGGGGGTTCATTTTCCTCCAGTCCTGGCTCACCGGTGAGGTCCCAGATGACTGGAAACTGGCCAATGTTGTCCCCATCCACAAGAAGGGTCGGATGGAGGAACCTGGAAACTCCAGGCCAGTCAGCCTGACCTCAGTGCCAGGGAAAGTGATGGAGCAGATTATCCTGGCAGCAATAACTGCACACCTGAAGGATGGCCAAGGGCTCAGGTCCAGCCAACATGGATTTAGGAAGGGCAGATCCTGCCTCTCCAACCTGATCTCCTTCTATGATCAGGTGACCCGTCTGGTGGATGTGGGGAGGCCTGTGGCTGTAGTCTACCTGGACTTCAGTAAGGCCTTTGACACCGTCCCCCACAGCAAACTGCTGGCTAAGCTGACAGCTCGTGGCTTGGACTGCAACACTCTGTGCTGGGTTAGGAAGTGGCTGGAGGGCCGAGCCCAGAGAGTGGTGGTGAATGGTGCCACATCCAGCTGGCAGCCAGTCACCAGTGGCGTCCCCCAGGGATCAGTGCTGGGCCCCATCCTCTTTAACATCTTCATTGATGATCTGGATGAGGGGGTCGAGTCAGTCATCAGCAAATTTGCAGATGACACCAAGTTAGGAGCAGATGTTAGTCAGTAAGAGGGTGGAAAGGCTCTGCAGAGGGACCTCGACTGACTGGACAGATGGGCAGAGTCCAATGGGATGACATTCAACAAGTCCAAGTGCCGAGTGCTGCACTTTGGCTACGGCAATCCCATGCAGAGCTACAGGCTGGGGTCGGAGTGGCTGGAGAGCTGCCAAACAGAGAGGGATCTGGGAGTGCTGATCGACAGCCGCCTGAATATGAGCCAGCAGTGTGCCCAGGTGGCCAAGAGGGCCAATGGCATCCTGGCCTGCATTAGGAATAGTGTGGCCAGCAGGAGCAGGGAAGTCATTGTGCCCCTGTACTCTGCTTTGGTTAGGCCGCACCTTGAGTCCTGTGTCCAGTTCTGGGCCCCTCAGTTTAAGAAAGACATCGAAACACTTGAACGTGTCCAGAGAAGGGCAACAAGGCTGGTGAGAGGCCTTGAACACAAGCCCTATGAGGAGAGGCTGAGGGAGCAGGGATTGTTTAGCCTGGAGAAGAGGAGGCTCAGAGGAGACCTTCTTGCTGTCTACAACTACCTGAAGGGTGGTTGTAGCCGGGAAGGGGTTGGTCTCTTCTCCCAGGCGACCAGCACCAGAACAAGGGGACACAGTCTCAAGCTGCACCAGGGGAGGTTTAGACTCGAGGTGAGGAGAAAGTTCTTCACCGAGCGAGTCATTCGTCATTGGAATGGGCTGCCCTGGGAGGTGGTTGAGTCATCGTCCCTGGAAGTGTTCAAGAGGGGATTGGATGTGGCACTTGGTGCCATGGTCTAGTCATGAGGTCTGTGTTGATAGGTTGGACTCGATGATCCTCGAGTTTTCTTCCAACCTTAGTTACACTGTGATACTGTGAAGAAGGGATTAGACATGACACTTGGTGCCATGGTTTAGTAGTCATGAGGTCTTGGGTGACAGGTTGGACTTGATGATCTTTGAGGTCTTTTCCAACCTTATTGATTCTATGATTCTATGGTTCTTTGACTCTGGCTCTTCCAGCCTTATTGTCTATGTTTTCATTAGTAAGAACAGTATTGAATGATATACCTGTACATCAAGTGACCAGAACTGTCACTCTATTTTTTGCAGTCTGTTTCCACTTTGAAATTTCTGCTTTAGCCCACCCTGGATCTCTCAGCTCATTCTGCACAAAGGATCTGATATTTTCCAGCTATAGCGATTGTTCAGGCCACAAATATCCCCCACTAACGTCAGTTTTGTCCTTGGTGCTTTCCCACAGATATTCTCATTGCTTGTTTCCCCATTCCTCTCATCTCTTCCTTATAAAAGTCAACTAATCTTTGCAACAACCAGTCCTAGGGACAAGGCAGAGTGAAGGCTTCACAGCATGGCACAGCATGGCTCTCTAGCTCTCCTAAGAGAGGCAAAAGCCCAGTAATTGCAACACAGTTTTTCCATGGAGGCTCAGCCTGGCTACTACATTACATTGCATGAAGAGCCTCTGTTATAACAGGGGTTTAGACTAGGTTGCTCAAAGCCCTTCCTTCATGCAGAGTTGTTTTTCCAATATTTTGGTTTTCCTAACCCATGACTTATCCCTGTTTTCCTAATATACAACACTATGACCAGCTCCCAAGCAAAGCATTGAAATGAGATAAAACCTGGACTAAAATTAAGTCCAGTACAGTGGCTTTAATTTATACAAAGCCATGGATGCCTCAGCTACGCTTTCCCATAGGGAGCTTTCTGAAAGGCAAACATCCTGCAGAAATGTCTTTGTAAAGAGAGCATCTGTGTACATAGGAAAGCTCAAGCAGCAAAAATAGCCCATCTTTGGGGCAGTGAGATCAGGAAGGCAGGTCAACATTAGCTTGTTTAACAGAGGCATCTCTTTCTGGTTTGTGGAGCAGCACACACAAAAATGATGCAATTCCTTGGGCTGAAGAATGCAGTAGGGAAAACTAAGTACATTTTTTTCCCTTGGATGCTTGACTTTGTGCAGTATCTTAAATGGCAATTTGTTTTTCTATCTTTCCTCATCTTTGATTTTTCTTACAGGTCTTAGTGTTTACCTTTGATGAAAATATTTCCTAAATAGTTACTATTAGTGTAGTTCCTAAATAGTTACCTATATGATATTATTCAGTCCCTTGGGAGGCCACCCTGTGAAGGATATAGGAGTCCAGGAAGGCTGGACATGCTTCAAGAGGGAAGGCACAGGTGCAGGCTGTCCCTGTGTGCTGAAAAATGAGTCAGTGGGGAAGGCATCCAGCCAGGCCGAATAGGGGCCTTTGGCTGGACCTCAAGAACAAAAGGAGTGTCCGTGGCCTTTGGAGGAGAGGACATGCCTCTCATCAGGACTATAAAGTTGTAGTGAAGGTATGCAGGGAGCAACTTAGGAGAGCCAAAGTGCAGCTAGAGCTCAACTTAGCTACAGCCATTAAGGACAACAAAAATGTTTCTATAAATTCATTTACAACAAAAGGAGGACTAGGGAAAATCTCCATCCTTTGTTGGATGCAGAGAGAAACACAGTGACTAAGGATGAGGAGAAGGCTCAGGTCCTCAATGCCTGCTTTGCCTCAGTCTTTAGCATTGGAACCAGCAGTTCCATGGGCACTCAGCCTCATGAACTAGGAGTCAGGGAGGGGAATCAGGATGAGGTCATCACAATAAATGAGGAAGTGGTCAGCGATCTGCTATGATGCCTAGACACACACAGGTCTATGGGGCTGGATGGACTACACCCAAGGGTGCTGAAGAAGTTGGCAGATGTGCTCACCAAGCCACTTTCCACCATTTACCTGAAGTCCTGGCTAACTGGGGAAGTACCAATGGACTGGAGGGTAGCAAATGTAACACCTATCTACAAGAAAGAAGGAAAGGAGGATGCAGGAAACTATAGACCTGTCAGTCTGACCTCAGTACCAAGGAAGGTCATGGAATAGATCATCTCAAGCACCGTTACACAACATATAGAGAAGAACCAGGGGATCAGGCCCAGCCAGCATGGGTTTATGAAGGGCAGGTCCTGCCTGGCCAACCTCGTCTCCTTCTATGACAAGGTGACCTGACTGTTGGATGAGGGAAAGGCTGTGGATATTGTCTACCCAGGCTTTAAAAAAGCCTTTGACACTGTTTCCCACAGAATTCTCATGAACAAACTGGCTGCTCGTGGCTTGGATGAGTGCACACGCTGCCGGATAAAGCACTGGCTGGGCGAACAGGCCCAAAGAATGGTGCTCAATGGAGTTAAATCCAGCTGGCAGCCAGTCACAAGTTGTGTTTCTCTGGGCTCAGTACTGGGACCACTTCTGTTTAATGTCTTTATTGATGATCCTGATGAAGACAAATAGAATGTCATCAGTAAGTTCACAGATGACACCAAGTTTGGTGTGAGTGTTGATCTGCATCAGAGTAGGGTGGCTCTACAGAGGGACTTGGATGGATTGGATCAATGGGCCAATGTTAAAAGGATGAGCTTCAACAAGGCCAAATGCCTTCAGTCACAAGAGCCTCAAGCAATGCTACAGGTTTGGGGAACTGTGTCTGGAAAGCTGCCTGGCAGAAAGGGTCCTGGGGGTTCTAATTGACAAGCAGCTGAATATGAGCAAGCAGTGTGCCCAGGCGGCTAAGAAAGCCAATGGAATCCTGGATTGTATTAGAAATGTTGTGTCCAGCAGGAGTAGGCAGTTGATTGTCCCCTTGTACTCAGCTCTGGTGAGGCCACCAGAGTTCAGTGTTCAGTTTTGGGCACCTCCATACAAGAGAGATGTGGAAGTGCTGGAGCAAGTGCAGAGGAGAGCAATGAAACTGTGAAGGATCTGGGGAATAAATCTTTTGAAGAGCAACTGAAGGAGCTGGGGCTGCTTAGTTTGGAAAAGAGGAAGCTGAGGGGAGACCTGATTGCTCTCTACAACTACCTGAAAAGAAGTTGTGGAGATGGTGGTGCTGGTCTCTTCTCACAGGTAATAAGTGATAGAACAAGAGGGAATGGCCTTAAGCTGTGACTGGGTAGGTTTAGACTGGACATTAGGAAAAAAAGTGGTCAGGCATTGGAAAGTGCTGCCGAGGGAGGTGATTGAGTCACCAACCCTGGATGTGTTTAAAGGTGGTTTGGATGTGGTGCTTGGGGATATGGTTTAGGGGTGAACCTTGTAGAGTAGGGTTATTGGTTGGACTTGGTGATCCCAAGGGTCTTTTCCAACCTGAGCGCTTCCGTGATTCTGTGATTCTTATTAATCAGAACTTTCATGTGCTTTCAGTTTTACACCCTGTAATATCTCCCCATATTTTCTGTTTAAGCATCATAGCCCGGGCATAGTAATATTTCCAGACACTGAAGAAGACAATATATATGACTGATTTTAACCCTGTTACAAAGCAGCCATTTTCCTTCCATGATAACAGTCTGAAATGCAGTTGCCTGTAAAAGCCTAGAAAAATATAGGAAGAGAAAACGTAAGGAAGACAATGTCCAGGATACGACATTCAGCGCAGCTGGGCAATGAAGGTGCATAATTAGTTAATGCAATTCCAGCACACCATTCCTAATGTTCAAAGGGGCAGTAGAAATTTATAATCCTGTTAGTTAACTGTGTGAGGTAATTGTGATCCTCATTATGTGTACGGCAAAGGTATTTTCTTACCTCATACAGACTGTTTGAGGCTTTATGATTGAGTTCTTTTAGTGGAAGACCACTGATGCATTAATTCAACATGCTGGCTAAAGATCTCTAGCTGTTGAAAATCAATGAATGGAACGTTTTGGTGACATAATATACCCTATCTTGCAAGGCAAGTTTGTGGGGCTTCTCAGGAAGCCTAAACCTCCCCTGGCACAGCTTGAGACTGTGTCCTCTTGTTCTGGTGCTGGTTGGCTGGGAGAAGAGACCAAGCCCCACCTGGCTACAACCTCCCTTCAGGTAGTTGTAGAGGGCAATAAGGTCTCCCAGAGACTCCTCTTCTCCAGGCTAAGCAACCCCAGCTCCCTCAGTCTCTCCTCATAGGGCTTATGCTCCAAACCCCTCCCCAGTTTTGTTGCCCTCCTCTGGACACGTTCCAGCAACTCAGCATCTTTCCTAAACTGAGGGGCCCAGAACTGGACACAGCACTTAAGGGGTGGCATAACCAGTGCTGAATATAGGGGCACAATGACCTCCCTGCTTCTGCTGGCCACACTGTTCCTGATGCAGGCAAGGATGCCATTTGCTTTCTTGGCCATCTGGGAACACTTGTGGCTCATGTTCAGCCTACTGTCAATTAGCACCTCCAGGTCCCTTTCTGCTTGGCTACTCTCCATCCACTCTGATCCCAGCCTGTAGCCCTGCATGGGGTTGTTGTGGCCAATGTGCAGAGCCTGGCACTTAGATGTGTTAAATCTCGTACCCTTGGACTCTGCCCTTCTGTCCAGCCTGTCAAGGTCCCTCTGCAGAGCTCTCCTACCCTCTAACAGATCAACTCCTGCCCCCATCTTGGTGTCATCTGCAAATTTATTGATGATGGACTCAATCTCCTCATCCAGATCATCAATAAAGATATTGAACTGGATGGGCCCCAGCACTGATTCCTGGGGGACACCACTATTTAATTTAATTTCACTTATCTTAGGAAATGTGTACAATGAATAATGGAAAGCAGAATAAATGTGCAAGACACTTGCTGAGGTCCAGAAGCAATGTAGGAACATGACATGCAGACTGATAATACCTCCCACTCCACAAGGCTTATTACAACCTTTTGGGACAGTGTAGATTTTAGTAGCCCTGTCTAGAGTGCATCAGAGATTCCACACAAACAATGTTAAGTTTGTAAATAGCATCTCCATCAGCTGGGCCCTGACCTGGGATGAAGCAAGACGGCACAAATAGCTGTCCTAAGCCAATTTGTCCCATCTCACCCACAGTGAACCCTGTGCACTGAGAAAACTACTCCCAGGATTGCTTCACTGCCTCCCTCCCAGTGCAGCTGCAGGAGCAAGGTAACGTAGAGCCATACTGGGAAGCTGGAGTGGCTGGGCTGAGAGACTGAAAGTAAGAAGGTAGAGGAGCCAGAGTCTGGCTGTGGAAGTAGAGGGAACATAGGCACATCAGAGGTACATGGTCACGTGACGGAAGAGATTGCTGAGGACTCAGACTGCGGTTGGGGAAAACACAAGAAGGGATAATTCCCAGTGTGTCTGTGTCAGTCCAGACTTTCAGTAGCTGCAAGTGCCTGTCTTGGCTGACTACCCTCCAGCCACAGCCTCAAGCAACAACAGCTCCAGTTCCTTTCACAGCTACCAGTGATGTGCCACAAACACCATACCAGGATAACTGCACTAAAACTAATGGTCTTAACTGCAGACATCCGAAGCAAAATTTAATCCTGTGCATTCAGTTCACAGCATATGTTTTTCATTTGTTCTCAGCCCTTCTGGACTCAGATGAGTATGCCATGGGTACTATGCTGCTTACCTACAAGGAATTCAAAGCATTCAGTGGCATGCCAGCACCAGGGCTATTGCTGGAATGCTAAAGCAGCCTCCTGGCTCTAAAGTGATACCCTGTCTGAACAGTTGCCAGTGTTCTTGTCTTCTCATCCTCTTGACTCATCTACATTTGCAATATTCATTTGAGGGTGAGCTGAGGCCACATCATTTTGTGTCTGTTTGAAAAGATCTGTATGTATCCTATCCACTACGAGATTCTCCTAGTTTCACCCACCGAATACAGATGGGTTTTATATGACAGCCTCAGGATGGCCTGAAAAAGTCACACAATTTAACTTGAGAACTGAATCTGTACCACTATAAGGAAATTGATATGGACACTACCATCACAACTTTGACATATGAGCTCAAACAAACCTCACTGCTGTAGTTCAAGGTTACTTCTCCAGCTAGTCCTTTTGCCCTTGATTGATTCAATAGGAAGAAAACCATGATGTGGGTTTATTTTATACTCCCACCTCCCTCCCCCTTAAGAGGCACATAATTGTCATTCAGACACTTACTCTGATGTATTATATAGAAATGTATCTGTGACATGAAGTGCATGAGCATCCAATACAGCAACCACACCACCTGTGTAGATTCGATCTGTACAAAACTGGTCGAAGTTTCTTTGGGTTTTCTACTTGTCAGACAGGCCAGGCAGAACTGTACTGCTGTAGTAAGTGGGCTACTGGGCATCTGTACATGATCTCTGGGCAGAAAGAGAGGACACACCTGGGAAGACATGGAAGTGTGAAACTCCTAACATATGAGTTGGATGCATACATTGTGTCCTTCGGAAGCCTCTGGAGCATAATTGAGTGTGCTGATATTACTCCCCTACATCGATTGCTTAATTGTCTACCTCTGTACTCCCTCTGGGTCTCTAAGTGAGGAACCCATACCATTAGCTAATTACATGAAAATAATGAGGAAATATGTAGGCAAGCACTTAAGCAACTCTCTCTCTACATGTAAATTAGCTACTAATATTCTGAAGAAGTATCTACATAATATTTGATATTGTTTTAAACCTCTTAAAGTTACATGAGAGTGACCTCCCCTTGCAGAGAAACCATAAATTTCATGGTGTTGGGTGTGTGTGAATGAGTTAGTGTGCATAATGTTTTATTGTCACTGATTTGTCCTTCCTTCCTTCCTTCCTTCCTTCCTTCCTTCCTTCCTTCCTTCCTTCCTTCCTTCCTTCCTTCCTTCCTTCCTTCCTTCCTTCCTTCCTTCCTTCCTTCCTTCCTTCCTTCCTTCCTTCCTTCCTTCCTTCCTTCCTTCCTTCCTTCCTTCCTTCCTTCCTTCCTTCCTTCCTTCCTTCCTTCCTTCCTTCCTTCCTTCCTTCCTTCCTTCCTTCCTTCCTTCCTTCCTTCCTTCCTTCCTTCCTTCCTTCCTTCCTTCCTTCCTTCCTTCCTTCCTTCCTTCCTTCCTTCCTTCCTTCCTTCCTTCCTTCCTTCCTTCCTTCCTTCCTTCCTTCCTTCCTTCCTTCCTTCCTTCCTTCCTTCCTTCCTTCCCTCCCTCCCTCCCTCCCTCCCTCCCTCCCTCCCTCTCTCCCTCCCTCCCTCCCTCTCCAGAAGACTGCCTTTCTCTTTTTTCCCCCCAGCTGAGATTGTAAGGGGATGAAATGCTTGTACAGCAGAAGTGGGTCTTGCTGTGTGACATGTGGTTTGTAAACATTACTACAATATAAATACTAACTTAATTAATTATATTGTTGACATATTGCTATGCCCTAAGCAGTGGCATTGTCTATGACTCTGGCTCCTCACAAGGATGATGTCAAGATATTTTCTTACTTGAAACACTTGTCTGAAGTCATGATTGCCCCAGATCTTCCTGGAACAGATTCAGAACCAGAGACTGACATTGCATTGTGAACTTTGGCTGCCTAAGGCAGCATTATCCATATCACACATTAGCATACTTTGTGAAGCATCAGAAGATTAAAAATTATTAGCTAAGGTATGTGTATTAAGTCATGTGCATCTACATACAATTTGAACCATGCAAGAATATCAGATTGCTTTGCAAACTTTATTTCATAGTTTCATAGTTTCATTCAGGGTTGGAAGGGACCACAAGGATCATCTAGTTCCAACCCCCCTGCCATGGGCAGGGACACCCCACACTAGATCAGGCTGGACAGAGCCTCATCCAGCCTGGGCTAAACACCTCCAGGGACGGGGCCTTGACCACCTCCCTTGACAACACATTCCAGGGTTTCACCACTCTCATGGTAAAGAACCTCCTCCTCATATCTAGCCTGAATCTCCCCACCTCCAGCTTCATTCCATTCCCCCTAGTCCTGTCACTACCTGAGATCCTGAGAAGTCCTTCCCCAGCCTTCCTGTAGGCCCCCTTCAGATACTGGAAGGCCACAATTAGGTCACCTTGGAGCCTCCTCTTCTGCAGACTGAACAGCCCCAACTCCTTCAGTCTGCCCTCATAGGAGAGGTGCTCCAGCCCTCTGATCATCCTTGTGACCCTTCTCTGGACACGCTCCAGCACCTCCACATCCCTCTTGTAATAGGGGCTCCAGAACTGGACACAGTACTCCAGGTGGGGTCTCACCAGGGCTGAGTAGAGGGGGAGAATCACCTCCCTCGACCTGCTAGCCACACTTCTCCTGATGCAGCCCAGGATCTGATTGGCTTTGCGGGCTGCAAGTGCACACTGAGAGCTCATGTTGAGCTTTTTGTCCACCAGCACCCCCAAGTCTCTCTCCTCAGGGCTACTTTCCAGCCAGTCACTGCCCAGCCTGTATTTGTGCCTGGGATTGCCTCGACCCAGATGCAGGACCCTGCACTTGCTCTTATTGAACTTCATGAGGTTGGCTTGTGCCCACCTCTCCAGCCTGTCAAGGTCCCTCTGGATGGCCTCCCTTCCCTCCAGCGTGTCTGCTGCACCACACAGCTTGGTGTCATCAGCAAACTTGCTGAGGGTGCACTCAATGCCACTGGCCATGTCACCCACAAAGATGTTGAACAAGACAGGTCCCAGGACTGATCCCTGAGGGTCTCCACTTGTCACTGGCCTCCACTGGGACATGGAGCCATTGACAGCCACTCTTTGGGTGCGGCCATCAAGCCAGTTCCTTATCCATCTAGTGGTCCACCCATCAAACCCATGTGTCACCAGTTTGGAGACCAGGATGTGGTGCGGGACAGTGTCGAAGGCTTTGCTCAGGTCCCGGTAAATGACATCAGTTGCTCGCCCCTCATCTATTAATTTTGTCACCTGCTCATAGAAGGCCACCAGGTTGGTCAGGCAGGATTTGCCCTCGGCAAAGCCATGCTGACTGTTCCCAATCACCTCTTCACTATTCTTTTGAGCGAGCAGTGACTCCAGGAGGATCTGCTCCATGATCTTTCTGGGCACAGAGGTGAGACTGACTGGCCTGTAGTTCCCTGGTTCCTCCTTCTTACCCTTTTTGAAGATGGGGGCAATGTTTCCCCTTTTCCAGTCTGTGGGGACTTCACCAGACTGCCAGGACTTTTGAAATATAATAGAGAGGGGTTTAGCAACCTCATCTGCCAGTTCTCTCAGCACCCGTGGGTGTAACCCGTCGGGTCCCATGGACTTGAACACTTTCAGGTTCTTCAGATGATCACGAACCTGATCTGCACTTACAATGGGCAGTTCTTCCTCCCCGTCCCTGGCTTTGACTTCCATAACATCAGGAGTGTGGCTAGAGGCCCTTGCAGTGAAGACTGAGGTAAAGAAGTTATTAAGTACCTCAGCCTTTTCCTCATCACATGTGACCATGTCACCATTTTCCTTTCTGAGGGGGCCCACACCTTCCCTAGTCTTCTTCTTCCCATTAATATACCTGTAGAAGTTCTTAGTGTTCCCTTTAATCTCCCTGGCTAGATTCAATTCAAACTCTGCTAAAAAGGGTAAGAAGCAGTATTCAGTATCACTAAGGTTGGAAGAGGCCTCAAAGATCATAGTATCGTTGAGTCCAACCTGTCCACAGACCTCATGACTGGAGTAGGGAGGACACTACTGCCCACTGCAGGCTTGAACTCACGACCTGCCCATTAAGGGTCTTATGTGCTACCAACTGAGCCACGGAACTACAGGCCAAGCCACGGAACTAGAGGCCATTTGGCTTCCTATACTGCTATAGTGTACAAAAATATTATAAAAACAGTTTAAATCCAGGATAAACCAGCATGTTTGGTCAGCACAGGCACAGGTGGCCAAGAAAGCCAATGGCATCCTGGCCTGCATCAGGAACAGTGTGGCCAGCAGGAGCAGGGAAGTCATTGTGCCCCTGTACTCAGCACTGGTTAGGCCACACCTTGAGTCCTGTGTCCAGTTCTGGGCCCCTCAGTTTAGGAAAGATGTTGAGTTTCTGGAATATGTTCGGAGAAACTGGGGAGGGGTTTGGAGCACAAGCTCTAGGAGGAGAGGCTGAGGGAGCTGGGGTTGCTTAGCCTGGAGATGAGGAGGCTCAGGGGAGACCTTCTTGCTGTCTACAACTACCTGAAGGGAGGCTGTAGCCAGGTGGGGGTTGGTGTCTTCTCCCAGCCAACCAGCACCAGAACAAGAGGACAGTTTCAAGCTGCACCAGGGAAGGTTTAGGCTGGATGTTAGGAAGAAGTTCTTCACAGAAAGAGTGATTGCCCATTGGTATGGGCTACCCAGGGAGGTGGTGGAGTCACCATCACTGGAGGTGTTTAGGAAGAGACTGGATGGGGCACTTGGTGCCATGGTTTAGTTGATTAGATGGTGTTGGATGATAGGTTGGACTCAATGATCTCGATGGTCTTTTCCAACATTGTCTATTCTATTCTATTCTATTCTATTCTATTCTATTCTATTCTATTCTATTCTATTCTATTCTATTCTATTCTAGAATATAAGCAAGTAGTTAAACTTGTCCATTTAATGTATATTATGCTGAACTCCACAAATTAGATATATTCCAATTTTTTTGATAGACAACACCTAAAGCATAGAATTTGATGTTATTTGACCTGAACTGTTTTGATTGCCAAGTTTGAGCTCGAAATCTGTGGCATAGTTAAAAAGAGAAACCAGATCTTCTAACTCTCACTAAATTACAACTTCTGAATTACAGTAACTGATGGTGTGATCCATAACAACATTTAACCACACAAAGAGCAATTTAAAACAATTTCTCAACTACTTGAGGCAAATAAATCCTATCCAAACTGCCTAAGGACAAGTTGCTTGGAATGACAGTGGCTTGAAGCTGAGTTGCATAGAGCAGATCAGCAACACAAAACACCTAATACCATCAACTGTGGCCTAGGAGATGCAGATTCTTCTCTCCTTCCAGATCCCCCAGACACTATAGTGGTTCACTGTGAGTCAGTCTTGCCCTGTCACTTCTTGGCACATTGTTTTCTTGATTTTGGCTGAGTAAGAGTTAATTTTATTCCTAGAAACTGATTCAGCAGTGTGTTTTGGTTCAGTATGAGAATGAAATTGATACCACACTGATGGTTTACTTGTTGCTAAATAGTGCGTATCTTAAGTCAAGGGTTTCTCAGTTTCCCTGGTAAGCAGGTGAAGAAACAGCTGTGAGGGATGGTCAGGACAGGCAGACCTGAACTAGGCAAAGGGATTTTCCATACCATATAATGCCTAGAATATTGTGCCCAGTGTATAAGCTGGGGGAAGTTGGTAGGGAGGGGCAGATTGATGCTCGGGCATTGGCCTGTAAATGGTGAGCAATTACATTGTGAATCAATTATTTTTTTCCTGGGGTTTATTTCTCTCTTTGTTGTTGTTATTATTACTATTAATAAGTTATTGTTATAATTGTTGTTATTGTATTTTAGTTTAGTTATTAATCTGTTCCTACACTGACCTGTAAGTTTGACTTTTTCCCCCCAGTTTTCCTCCCCATCCCAATAAGTAAGAGGCTGCATGCAGCCCAGTTGCTGGCTGGGGTTAAACTATGCCACACTTAAGTTTTGTAGTCCTGGCCCTTAGTGTTAAAAGGGAAGTAGGAGGCATTCATCAGAAATGGCCAGTGCCTGGTAACTGGCTGTCCTGGAAGCGCTGGGTTCAATGTCCCTGAGGCTGGGGAGGGCCAGAAAGTGACTGTGCAAGAAGAAACCACTGGAATGGGCTGTTCTTCCACCTCATTTGTCTGCATTCAAGTGCATGGCAAATGTTGAAGCTCATGAGATTGGAAACTGGGTGGGAGCAAAGGTCATAGGCAGAAGCCATAATCTGAGTGATTACAAATCGAGTTATAAGAACTACTCATGTGCAGAGGGAGAAATTATTATGAACAAGTCCCACCTTGGATATGGCTTTTTACAGTGTTCAGGCATTGCCATGTTGCAGCAGTTTATCTGCTTCTGGCAACAAAATCATGAGCATATTCTTTGACCTTTACAGGAAATAAGATTCCCTGTCCTTGAGCTATGCCTGCCTGAGCCTTTCCTTTCTGACTGTCATGATCATCTACTGCTGTTTAAGTCCTAGTAGTCCTACATGTCTTCATATGCAAACTACAGTTCTAGCCCACATCACCCACATGTTACCTCCAAGTGAAGTGTTTCTAGAGCAGAGAGGTCCAGGCTTTGTCAAGTATAGCCATTTCACAGATGATACCAAAACTCTGATCAGCAGAGTGTTACAATATGTATGAGTGCTTATTTTCTTTCCCATCCTTATCAGGCACATGTTTCCAAGTCTCTTGAAATCAAAATATAAGAGCAATTTCATTGTTTGTTCGTTATTAGAAAAAACACTCATCGTTCAGTAGCTGTGTTGATGTTTCTCAGAAGACATCAAGTGTGGCCCTGTGTCCGGAAGGCCACAAGAAGGAGGAGAAAGGTAGGACAAAGGTGACAATTTTCAGCTGGGTAGCTAGAGAAAGTGAACACTAACTACTTTTCTGTCACTTTAAAAGCTTGTATTTGGTAGATAATATTACAGAAACAAGAGGTCTGGAACAAGAGACAAGAGTCTTCATAAGCAGAGAGAAGGGGAAGTATTTCATGGTGAAAAAGGAAAGAAAGGCGAGATCAGCAGACACTTCTCACCAGAGAGACTTCATTTACAACATGCAGACTAATGACTCCCCTTTACTGTTAATTTAGAGGAAACCACCAAACTTTTCTTTAATACCAGTCATCCATTTTATATGGGATGTCTTAAATTCACATGCTTACCACATTCTATAAATGTACTGGAAAATAATTAACCAACTCAATAAACTTCAGTGCAGTCAAGTATTATCTTTCAAGATTCAGCTGGTTAAAGGTCACCAACTCTGAAAACTTAACTGCTTGAGCTAAAAAGACACTGCATCAGTTCTCATTTTTAAATTGAACTCATGTGATCCTTAGATATTATTTACCTATCATTCATGTAAGACCAACTCATCCTATTGTTTCTAGTGCCTCACTTCAGGTAAGCCCTTTTGAAGCATAATTTTCTACACAGTATTCACCTTATTCCTCCAGAAAAGTCTTAAAAATGTTCTCTTTCTGCCTCCATAAAATTTGAACATTTAGCACTGAAGTTCTGGAAGGAAAAGGTGCTCATTCTTGTTATCATTAGAAAATATAGTGACATTATATTAATAATAGAGCATGCGGGGTGCCCAAGAGAAAACTCCTACTGCTGTGGAGGCTGGAAGACATCCAAAAGTAGTGCAATATGCTGTGCAGTCTTATTTTACATGCTATCTAACTTTCTAGCCAGTACAGAGAGATAGGACCAAATGGGAAAGGTCTCTGTGTTTAGAGCAGTTGAATGAAAGAGAGGATTTAAGCATGATTCAGACAAAGAGGGTGACACATAGAATCATTAAGACTGGGAAAAGACCTTTAAGATCATCAAGTCCAACCACAACCCAACTGCCATTACCACTGAACTATATGCTGAAGCATCATATCATGCTTCTTGAACACCTCCAGGGATGGTGACTCCACTACCTCCCTGAGCAGCCTGTTCCAACACCTCATCACTCCTTCAGTAAAGACCTGTTTCCCAATGTCCAATCTAAATCTCCCCTGGCACAATTTAAACCAATTTTCTCTCATCCTGTTGCTAGTTACTTTGGAGAAGAGACCAACCACAGCCTCGCTACGACCTCCATTCAGGTAGTTGCAGAGATCAATAAGATCTCCCCCTAGCCTTCTATTCTCCAGACTGAACAACCCCAGTTGCCTCAGCCATTCCTCATACGACATGCCTTCCAAACTTCTCATTAGCCTTGTTGCTCTTCTCTAGATATCCTCCTGGACCTCAATGTTTTTCTTATACTGTGGTACCCAGAACCAAACACAGTATTCAAGCTGTGGCATCACCAGGCCTGAGTACGGGGGCATGATCACTTCCCTACTCCTGTTGGACACAAGGTTTTTGATATGTGCAATTAGGGTATTGATAGGAAGAAACTGAAAGACAAAAACAGCACAGGAATAAAGTAAGTACACAAAGAGAGAGAAATCTTGGATCAGGTATCATGGGTGAGCCTGTTTTAAAGATGTTCAGGCTTGACTTTTTCATCTGAGTGATTGGTAGACAATCCAGGGTTGTTTTGACACATAATCAGGTGGAAACCCTGATTTAGTTCTCCCTGTCCCTGACAGAGGCCCTGAAACCCAAACACACAGAGGACATGTGGGAGATCTACAATCACTGATGTAATCCTGTTTGAATTAGGGGTGCACTTCCATGGGCTTTTGCAGAGCACAGCTCAAAATTTTCAAGTCATACAATACTTATCACAACTAGGGCATATCACTCTGTCATTAGGGGAATCAATATCAGCAACCCCAAAAATTTTAGTCTCCACTCCTATAAATAACAGACGAATCCCTTGGAGATCACATTGTTTCCCTTATATTTAGTTTCCATAACATGTCTACTGTAAAACTGGGATAGCTATGGCAGTCTAAAGGATGCTGAACCTTCGTCAATCACATTTTTTTTCTCTGCACAGAGAAAAGAAATAAGGATAAGAAATTAAGTTCCAAATAATTTTCTTGAAGCATAGCTCAGACCATCTGATGAAGCCTCATGCCTTTTTAGAAAAAAAAATCAATTCAGGACAATTTAAGTTTCTGAATAATAGGAATGAAGAACTGAAGTACATGATCAGGTCACCTTTACCTTGCCTCGCTTGTGCAGCCCCTGTGCCAGGAGTAGCTCCCATACAGGAGGGTGTCTGAGCTTTGCAGAGGGAATGGCTGCACTTGCCCTGCAGCCAAATTCCTGGCACACCTCACTAGCAGCACACCAGATATCTCACATGTGATAAGCCTTTTGCTTCATTTTTATGGTCCCCCTTTATGCACTTGATTCAATCTGACCCTACACTCAGCTGCCATTAAACTTGTTACACACAGGAAGCTACAGGGCAGTTGCTGCTTTCCTTATTCATAGGAATGATACAATGCAGTGCTTAAGTGAGGTGTGGGGGAGCTCTTGAAGATACACAAAGCCATTTTTTGATCACATGAGGGCCCTGTTAAAGAATTTGCTTCTCCATTCATGGATGGGAATGGTCCATCCAGATGAGCTTTTAACATTAAGCACAACACTGTTGAATCTCACAGGAAAGACAGCTGGATGACTTTCACATAATTCCAGAGCTATTGACAGGAAAGGGCAAGTGTCAAGGTTTTGGATATATGTCCTTTAATTATTTTTTTTCCTTTTTTTTGTTTGTTTTGGTTTGGTTGGTTGGTTGGTTTTTGTTTTTCAGATGTGGGAGCTAGACCTGAAATTTACTTAGGGAGCAAGGCCTTTCATACCATTCCCCACAGCAAATTCCTGGCCAAACTGTCAGCTCGTGGCTTGAACAGCAGCAGTCTGGCTGGGTTAGGAAGTGGTTGGAGGGCTGAGCCCAGAGAGTGGTGGTGAATGGTGCCACATCCAGCTGGCAGCCAGTCACCAGTGTCGTCCCCCAGGGATCAGTGCTGGGCCCCATCCTGTTCAATATGTTTATTGATGATCTGGATGAGGGGATTGAGTCCATCATCAGTAAATTTGCAGATGACACCAAGATGGAGGCAGGTTTTGATCTGTTAGAGGATAGAAGAGTTCTCCAGAGGGACCTTGACAGGCTGGACAGATGGGCAGAGTCCAACATGATGGCATTCAAGAAGTCCAAGTGCCGGGTGCTGCACTTTGGCCACAATGACCCCATGCAGTGCTACAGGCTGGGGTCAGGGTGGCTGGAGAGGAGCCAAACAGAAAGGGACCTGGGGGTACTGATTGACAGCTGGCTGAACATGAGCCAGCAGTGTGCACAGGTGGCCAACAAGGCCAATGGCATCCTGGCCTGCATCAGAAATAGCGTGGCCAGCAGGAGTAGGGAATTAATCCTGCCCCTGTACTCTGCACTGGTTAGGCCACACCTTGAGTCCAGTTCTGGGTCTCTCAATTTAAGAAAGACATTGAGACTCTTGAATGTGTCCAGAGAAGGGTACTGAGGCTGGGGAGAGGCCTCGAGCACATGCCTTATGAGGAGAGGCTGAGGGAGCTGGGGTTGTTTAGCCTGGAGAAGAGGAGGCTCAGGGGAGACCTCATTGCTGTCTACAACTACCTGAAGGGAGGTTGTAGCCAGGAGGGTCTTGGTCTCTTCTCCCATGCAACCAGCACCAGAACAAGAGGACACAGTCTCAAGCTGTGCCAGGGAAAGTTTAGGCTGGAGGTGAGGGGAAAGTTCTTGACAGAGAGAGTCGTTCACCATTGGAATGTGCTGCCCTGGGAGGTGGTGGAGTCAGCGTCCCTGGAGGTGTTCAAGAGGGGATTGGACGTGGCAGTTGGTGCCATGGTTTAGTAGTCATGAGGTGTTGGGTGGCAGGTTGGTATTGATGATCTCTGAGGTCTTTTCCAACCTTATTGATTCTATGATCTTTTATATAACTATGAATATTTGGATGAGTTTCATGATTTAAGAGAGGATGAGATTATCCTGCTTTAGAAGAAATTGCTTTTAAACTGTATGAAAGGCGGTTTGGAAGCTCTGTGGGCTAAAGAAATAAGTGAAACCAATTGTCCTAAACAATAAAAATAGCCTCTTGTTTGGCTGTGTTTCCATTGTCTGGCTGCTTGTTGTAGGTCTTTTTCTTATGAGTCACTGTGAGCAGGACAGTTTGCTCAGCTGAATTATCTACCAGAGCCCAGGCTGTGTTGAGAGCAATGTGTATTATAAATTTATAGGCAATGTGATGCAACCAAATATTTGCATACCACTGAGGTATGTGCTCTATAAATACATAAATGCAAACAGAGATGATATTTTCCCTGTGGTCATGTTGCTTAGTTGCTGTAACAGGTGTCAGCCTCTTGAACAATTAAGATACCAACTAAGTTTAGATATGGCTTGTACTTGTTTATAACTGTCAGGTATGTGGGTAATATTGAAAAGTACCTACCACAATAGGGGATTAACCAGCACTGTCTTTTCCAAGCTAATTCTGCTATATGACCACTCCTGAGCTGGTCAGGTGTTGTTATTCTTTTTCCAGCTTTTATGGACATATAATAAAAAGTGGAAGGAAAAGTAAAAATGGAGGAAAACAATGTGGAAATTGGTAGTGAAGTAATATAAATATCCTTTTAGGAACTACATAATTTCAAGGCTCCAGCAAAGGACCACAAGCCAGGCCTCCTGGACCTGCACTTTAGCAGCTCATGTGCTGCTAAAGCCCAGCAGCCTTGGACACCCCCCTCACTAAGCAACTAGAGCAAGCTCCTGAAAGTGCACCTCAGAGACATGGAAAAGGATAGTACTGGTGTAATACTATGAGGTCACCTGGAGGAAAAGACTGGGCAAATGCAGAAAAGAAACACAAGTGTATGTTCATGATTTTGCTTTCCCCATTCCCTCGTTCCCCTCCCAACACAATAAAGAAGCAACAAGCACAACAGAACACTACACACACTAAAATCATCTGAGGCGACTCTGAACACATTGCAGGGTTATCAGCACTCTCAATTTATCACATTTCAAAGCAGAATCCCATTTTAAAGCCCTGCATAGTCTTAGTTACTGGCTAGAGTACTTCAAATAATTAAGTTCTATGTGCATATTAGCTGTCTAAAAGACATTGTAATATCGTAGAAGATGATTGTGAACTCTATTTTAATGACCCTCCACCAAATAGCAGAACAGAGAGTAGAGCTGGTTTCCCAGCTTTATCCAAGGTAAGTGAAGGACAGTAAGAGCTTGTTTGACTGCTATAAACTTTTAATTTAAGGGCATAACTGGATGCCAGACAATCAAAGATTTCTTTCAAAGCTTCTCTAATTTTTGTTCAGTCAGACTGAAAAAAACCCAACAGCCCAAAACCCAAAATGAAATGAAAAAAATGTCTGTTTGGCTGTTTTGAATTGTAATATCTGTTTTCCTTTTTTCTCCCCAGCTAAGCTGCAGAACTCACGTCCGGAAAAAAAAGTAATTCACTACCAGGTGAATCTGGGAAAGATTAAAATTTCATTTCTGAAGGATGTGTGGCATCATCTTGTATTACTACTGTACAGAAAGACTTTATAGGCTTACGCAGGAGATAAAGTTGTGCTAAGGATGAAATTCTACAGCAGGATTTTACAGGAGAACAAGGGAATATTAACAGCATACATTGCCATAATTAACTATTCATTTATAAACATGGATTCCTCAAAACATTTTGTCTAACACTTTCTAGAAGTAAATATTTAAATCCAAGAGAAGATGAAGCCTTTTGTGAACAAAGTGGACCAAGAGAGATTCAAGCACCAAAACATCCACAGAAATAATTTTCCAGCCCATTAGCTGAAGTGCAAAACCTTCATGAATGAGTCAAAAGGAGATAAATGTGATAGGTTGGACTTGATGATCTCAAAGGTCTTTCCCAACCTGGTCTATTCTATTCTATTCTATTCTATTCTATTCTATTCTATTCTATTCTATTCTATTCTATTCTATTCTATTCTATTCCATTCCATTCCATTCCATTCCATTCCATTCCATTCCATTCCATTCCATTCCATTCCCTCTTACAGTGGCACCCCTTCTTCCCTCAGGTTTCCTCCCTTAGATGGTACACTGATTTCCAGGCTATGGGCTACCAGTTATGGCACTTTGATCCACTTGGATTGCCAGATGTAATTTCAATCATATATTGTGTGTTCAATAAAGGGGCATTGCCTAAACCAAGGAGGACCATTAGTGTGCTCTTTCCATTAATAGCACATTGGATCAAAGATCACAAAGCCTAGATGACAGAGTAAATTTGGTCTCTATTCACTCCTGTTGAGTTGAGGCTTACAGCAGATCATCAAGAGCTCTAAAGTTTGCAAGGTTCTTGTGGGTTCTGCATTCAGTGGTTTCACTCTTGAATGAATTTTAAATTATCTCACAAAGAACAATGTTTTCCTAACTGCAGTGTAAATTGCATGTGGCAGTTTTCAAAAGCTTTATGGAGTAGCTTGCACTTTTAGCTATCTTTCAGATCCTCCTTCTCTTTCAAACCAGATATTCTTTCACTAGAAACAAGACAGAGCCTGTGATTAAATTAGGCATGTTCTGGTAAACGAAAAAAGCTAACAAAGTTGGTCCTCTTTCCTAACAAGGCTGACTTGATACCTGAATTGGTATGTGTGGAAGTGGACTCTTAAGAACTCCACAGTGGTGTAGGCAGTGTTGGTGCTACAGGAGTTTAGGAACATAGAAGAACCCTTTTTTTCTCCTTTCTTTTTTATGTTTTTTTTTCCTCCCCTCCCCCCCCCCCCTTTTTTTTTTTTTTTTACTTTTTTTTTCCCCTTTTTTTTTCCCCTTTTTTCTTTCCCCCCCTTCTTTTATTTTCCTTTTTTCCTTCTTTTCTTCTTCTTTTTTTGTTTCTTTTTCTTTTTTTTTTTTTTCATTACAGAAGTGCAGTTTCCAGATGTGAATGCCATCCATATCTGAATAAGGTGTAGATTGCCTACATTTTTGTTTCAAAATATTTTAAAAGCTTCTTTCCTTCTGTTTCAAAACATCTATAAAACCTCCCTCAGCCTCTCTCTGTCTACACTGGGCTGGAACAGTGGCTCTGACTGACACAGGGCTGGAGCTGCCAGACCTACTTCAGATCTCCAGTATCAGGAGCCAGCAGAGAAGTGGCTAGCAGTGACAGTGCAGCATGCAGCGGTGTAACTCTCCTATTCCCCTAATGCATTTGACACTCAGCAGATTGAATTGCTTTGGTTTTCTAATTTATTTTTCTTCCAACAAACAAACCAACTTTTTCAATCCCTTTTCTTGACAAAGAGTTTTGCCATATGCTCCAAATTGATTGCAACCTTTTCTGAGCTTTGTTACTGCCCACATCTTAGGCTATACAAAAAAAAGAAAAGGCAGCTTAAACACTTCTACTTCTGCTCCAATCAAACTAAAGTTGAAGCATTCTGTTTGATAATGCAAGGTTTAATGTGCCTTACCACTCCTCTCTATGTATATGAGCAACTCACTCACTAGAACTGAACAAATTCCTTGCTGCAACTAACATAACTCTGACACATTTTTGTCTTTCTCTGTGGATTGTTGCCATGATCAGAAAGGAATTTGCTCATATTCATTCACCAGTGAATATTGGGAAGTTGGGAGCAAGTGTTGATCTGTTAGAAGGTAGGAGAGCTTTGCAGGGGGACCCTGAAAAGCTGGACAGATGGGCAGAGTCCAAAGGCACGACATTTAACACATCTAAGTGCCAGGTTCTACACATTGGCCACAACAACCCCATGAATTGCAAAAGGCTGGGGTCAGAGTGGCTGGAAAGCAGCCAGGCAGAAAGGGACCTGGGGGTACTGGTCGACAGCTGGCTGAATATGAGCCACAAGTGTGCCCAGGTGGCTAAGAAGGCCAATGCATCCTGGCCTGTATCAGGAATAGTGTGGCCAGCAGGAGCAGGGAAGTCATTGTGCCCCTGGACTCAGCACTGGTTAGGGCACACCTCGAGTGCTGTGTCCAGTTCTGGGCCCCTCAGTTTAGGAAAGATGTTGAGCTGCTGGAATGTGTCTAGAGAAGGACAACAAAACTGCTGAGGGGTTTGGAGCACAAGCCCTATGAGGAGAGGCTGCAGGAGCTGGGGTTGTTTAGCCTGGAGATGAGGAGGCTCAGAGGAGAACTTATTGCCCTCTACAGATACCAGAAGGGAGGTTGTAGCCAGGTGGGGGCTGGTCTCTTCTCCCAGCCAACCAGCACCAGAACAAGAGGACACAGTCTCAAGCTGTGCCAGGGGATGTTTAGGCTGGATGTAAGGAAGAAGTTCTTCCCAAAAAGAGTTATTGGTCATTGGAATGGACTGATGTAGTGGTGAGAGAAAGTTCAGTTCTCCCCCCACCACCACAAAGAAACCACGGCTAACTCAGTCAGAGAAGCAGGCTACCCAGGGAAGTTGTGGAGTCACCATCACTGGAAGTGTTTAAAAAGAGACTGGATGAGGCACTTAATGGCATGGTTTAGTTGATTAGATGGTGTTGGGTGATAGGTTGGACTTGATGATTTTGAAGATCTTTTCGAACCTGGTTAATTCTGTATTCTGTAAATAGGCTGGAAAATATCTGCAATCAGCTTTATATAGTGACATAAATTACAGTCCTCCAATTATCTTATATTCAATTTAATGAACCTGAAGTTCTATATGTGCTGCCACTTGTGTGCCCACACAGTCAGCTGGGCCAGAGTGCTGATTTAGGAAGAAACAAAACACTTTAATTTGTGAAACTCATTCTGAGCAGGCACAGTTCCCATATGAAGATCAACGTGTGTCAGAAGATGTGTGGAGGCAGGTATGCTCTCTGGTTTGATTTGCAGTGGGGTCTTAGATGAGCTTCAGCTCTGCCTGGTTCTGGTAAACAGGTTTTGGGCTGTTATGCCAGGAGTTACTCAGGGCATAAGGCAACCATATACCTCACTAACTCTTAATGAGGACGTATTTATAGCTGATAAAATAAGCCCACAGACATCTGTTGGATACTTCAGGATGTGATGTATTTAGAGGGATAGGAATAAGAAGGCAAATATTAAGAGCATGAAAGCTTCATCACTTAGATTTGATCCAAGATTTTTATCTCCACTACCCCACTTCACTCCCTCCACTTTCTCCAAGGGTACAGGCCACTGGAGAGGTTACTCTGTACACAGGTATGGGAATAAGTGCCAGTGCAGTCTCATGCTGTGTGCCCAGCCTCAATGTATCATAAATATAACTTTGCATCTATAGATGAAATTTTTTTTTTTTTTTTTTTTTTTTTTACAAGCACTTTTCAAAATGGCTTTGCTGAAATCTCTCAGTTGTTTGATAAGTTTGGTGGGTTTTCAGTCCCTTTGTGCAGTCATTCTGGGAATAAGGAATTGCATTTCCAAGTTCAATATTAACTTTTGATTTATCTGATAGTTGATGCAAATAGTTTTTGTTTCTATTAAACTGTTTCAATTTGCTGGTGAGAATTTTCATGACAAATGGAAGAGAAGGGGTGTGAGCCCAGAAGAAAAAGATACAATAATACCTCTGCTGATATAGATGCAGTTGAAACAGAATAAGAAAAAAGAGGGGGGAGGAGGGGAGGAGAAAATTAATCTTTTGGGTCATCTAGTTTATTTAATTCAGGTAACTAGTTTACACCTGTAAGGTAAGTCTCCATTGGGAAGATTGTCAATATAGCTATTCTGGTATAATCACATTCAAGGAAAAAATCAATTTAAAGGTTGGAATGAAAAGCCAGAGCACATTTTTCCTCTCCTATTCAAAGACTGCTTTTACAGTATAAGGGCATAAGCAGTAAAAGTAGCCTCAGTTCAATTTTCATTATGTGATAGAAAAGTGTTTCTGTCACCTTTAAAATCACAGAAGTTTTTTCATAGCCTTAGAACTTGCCTTAGGTAAAATACATTAAATGCTTTCCTTGTGTTAATCTTCAAAGACAGCATAGGAATGTTATATGACTGCTAGAGAAGAAAGCAGTTCTTCTGAAGGGAAGGTAAATGTGAGCCGTTTGCTGGAAAATTCTCCTCATCTCTTCTCTCAAGCTCAACATTAATCTTAGACCAGTTGATCTTGTGGAACTAAAGTCTATGAAACAGATTCTGATTATCTTTCCCTTGCCATCTATAGTGTTAGAAGTTAAGTTATTGATGTTTGTATAATACACAGACCCCATAGAAGTGTTACCACATCAAAGTGGTCAGCAGCTCAAAAAAAGATAAGCTGAATTGACATATGAAGCAGTGGGATGAAGCTGTGCTCATGTGAGTGAGCACAGGCAGACATTGACCAGGTAGCCAAGAAGGCAAATGGCATCCTGGCCTGTATCTGGTATAGTGTGGCCAGCAAGAGCAGGGAAGTAATTGAGCCCCTGTACTCAGCACTGGTTAGGCCACACCTTGAGTCCTGTGTCCAGTTCTGGGCCCCTCAGTTTAACAAGGACATTGAGACTGTTGAATGTGTCCAGTGAAGGGCAATGAGGCTGGGCAGAGGCCTTGAGCACAAGCCCTATGAGGAGAGGCTGAGGGAGCGGGGGTTGTTTAGCCTGGAGAAGTGGAGGCTCAGGGGTGACCTTCTTGCTGTCTTCCTGTCTACAACTACCTGAAGGGTTGGCCTCCTTGAGATGGTAATTTCACTTTGAGGGTACACAGTCATGGACCAAAACCATTATGGTCCCAGGATGCAAGGTGGTGAACAAATACTTCCTCTCTTTACTGGATCAGAAATGTTCAAAATGTTTTCAAGGAGTAGCTCACCACATAAGATCTGCTCTAATTCACCCAAAATGGTATTCTGACCTCATGACTTGCCTAGATCTAACGTGCACTGCCACATGATTCAGCAGAGCACAGATGGAAAGGGAACTGAAGCCTTCTTGTTCCAGCTTGGATGCTGTCTACAACTATCTGAAGGGAGGTTGTAGCCAGGAGCATCTTGGTCTCTTCTCCCAGGCAACCAGCACCAGAACAAGAGGACACAGTCTCAAGCTGTGCCAGGGGAAGTTTAAGCGTGAGGTGAGGAGAAAGTTCTTCAGAGAGAGAGTTGTTAGCCATTGGAATGTGTTGCCCAGGGAAGTGGTGGAGTCACCATCCCTGGAGGTGTTCAAGAGGGGATTGGACGTGGCAGTAGGTGCCATGGTTTATTAGTCATGAGGTGTTGGGTGACAGGCTGGACTTGATGATCTTTGAGGTCTTTTCCAACCTTATTGAATCTATGATTATTTGTATTCACTTCAGTGTAGCCATACTTATTAATTACAGTTTAGTGTTTGTTTCCATAACTGTGCAATTTACAGAAGATGAAGGCTAGATATTCAACCTGATTGCATGGCATGAGGTTTAACTTTCCTGGAGCTCAGTCTCCTAAGGACTTTGTTCCACAAATGTCTTGAGAATTCACTATGTCCACAAGGCAATTTACATACTGCAATTACAGATGCACTGCACGAGTGTAAACAGGAGATACACCAGTGGCAGTCATACATATAATTTTCTAGACGCAAGTGAAAAAATTTTGATCTACCCCAGACATGTAACAAATTCATTGATCAGAAACAGAATATTTTAATTTCTTTTTTTTACCAGACAAATGTTTATGCTATTAGAAGCCCTAAATAAAGTTGCCTGAAATTAATATAAACAATGCTGCTCCTCAAGCCAAAATTAGGTGTGTAGTACTTTTCAGCTGGTATCTTTGTATTTATGATGAAGTGTAGGTGATCTTTGAGGTTTCTTCCAACCTTGGTGATTCTGTGTGATTCTGTGTGTGATACTGTGTGTAAAAGGTCCCTTGCTTTGACTATACAAATACAGTAAAGCTGCAAAACAATGAGGCTGGTGAGAGGCCCTGAGCACAAGCCCTACGAGGAGAGGCTGAGGGAGCTGGGGTTGTTTAGCCTGGAGAAGAGGAGGCTCAGGGGAGACCTCATTGCCCTCTACAATTACCTGAAGCGGTGTTGTAGCCAGGAGGGAGTTGGTCTCTTCTCTTAAGCAATCAGCACCAGAACAAGAGGACACAGTTTCAAGCTGTGCCAGGGGAAGTTTAGGCTCAAGGTGAGGAAAAAGTTCTTCACTGAGAGAGTCATTAGTCATTGGAATGGGCTGCCCAGGGAGGTGGTGGAGTCATCGTCCCTGGAGGGGTTCAAGAGGAGATTGGATGTGGCACTTGGTGCCATGGTCTAGTCATGGGGTCTTTGGTGACAGGTTGGACTTGATGATCTTTGAGGTCTCTTCCAACCTTGGTGATACTGTGATACTGTGTGATACTGTGAAAACTTCCTAGCACTAAGATGCCTTTGCTTATTGCACCTCCTTGTCCTCAATGCAGTGCTTGTTACTCTGGTGAGATTTTTTTCTTCAGTGTAGATAAGGTTTTATCATCCTTCTCTTGAGTGCTAGGTGAAGGAGTAATTTCAATTAACCTTTTGTTGGCTGAAAGCCACTGCAGGGTGTGCCCCTACAATTTCTAGTTTTTCATAAGCATCAAAGCTGGAGAAGGGTCTCTGCCTGCTCTGTAAGAAATAACAAACATGGAAGAGGAATGCTGTTTATTTGGTGCAGCTGGAAAGAATGAAGATGATCTTCCTTTATCCCTTTCAGGAATTCAGACCACTGTTAGGTAACAAGAAAACTATGCTAATAATTTTCCACCTAAGTAAGCAAGCATCTCAGCACTGATGCTGCAACTGGCTTCTTTGCTGCTGCCAAGTTGCACAGGTAATGGATGAAGCTGGTCTCATGATCCCAGATCCACAGGAATACTTTTCAGCTAACCACACTATAGATATTAAAGCATTTAAAGATGCTAAGCAAACAAATTCTAACGGGCCTAATATAGTCTGTGTGTTTAGCTTTGTGATAAGATCCCTTGCTAGACTATATTCCTACCCCCACTTAGACTACACTACTTTTTACATCTTTAGATGTAAAACTTAGGTTTCTCCTCCACAGGATGTGATTCTCAGAAGTAATCTTTTTAGATTCTTCACTCAAATCTGCAGTAGCATTGATACCTGGGGACCTGGAACTGGGAGTCATTCTCAGTGTCAGAACAGATGGCCATCAGAGCCTGCAGTATGAAACAGCCTTGTGTTTTATAGATATAGGTCTTGTGTGCTAGCAGTGACAAGTGTGTCTATATACAGATGAGTGCAGATGGTCCCAGGGCTTGTCTGCTTGCTCCCTAAGGTGCTCAGACAGGAGTCCGTTCTGATACAGAAGTAACAGCCTTAGCATGGCACTTACATGTAAGCTCAGATCCTCTGTCTTTCAGCAAGGCTTGCTCAGGGGCAGGACCATGCTAACACATCTGCCAGGTTTCTTGTTTGGATCTCACAACCACAGTAGACCAACCCATGAGCTAGTTATGTGGGCACCACCATTAGAAGAAGGGAGCATCTAACCATGGGTGATGTGAGAGCTGGTGAAATTTCCATGAGGATTTTAATGGAGTTCCTGAAAAAAGGATCATTGTAGGCAGGATATGGTACTAATCATGAAAGGCTCACTGTCACTCCAGAAGGTAACAATAACATTTCAGGAACCTGAGATTCTCCTTCTCGCTATGGAGGGCTAAGGAAGAGAGAAACTGCAAGGGGAAATGCTGAGGGATTCTGTAATCCCTTTAACATGCATGCCCTACCACAGACCACAGAGCTCTCTCCTGTACCCTGCAGTACACTTGTGTAGGGAAGGATACAACACAAACTATGCCACGGGAAGATATCAGGGTATCAAAGGGTGTTATTAGTGCCCTGCAATATTGCCCTGTAGAGGATATATTACAGAAACAATATGCAGAAGATTTAGGGGTCTAGCCCTACATTACAGGAAAAGACAGGATGAAAGAAAGAACTGTCTGAGGGAAAGGTCCTCCCAGACCCCATGTTTGTTAATTAAAAGACCTTACTCAGATGCTGGTGGCATTTGGGTTTTCCAGCGCCAGTGTCACTGAAGTAACAGGATCCATCAGTGGCCATCTGGCCAAACTGGGAGTCACCAGCAGATACAGAGATCTCCCCCAGCCAAGTGATAGAAGTGGGGAAAACTCTGAAATAGGAAAACAGAGGTATTATGTTTCATCCGTCAGGAGATGGCTTACCTCTCTGACATATGGGAAGAATTAAGGGCAAACACAGTATGTTCCATCTTCTCCCACTGACCTTTGAAACACCTAAACAGGGCCCATCTTACTCTCTATGTATTGCTGTTTGCAAAATGGTATTCTGCTAATAGTGCTGCTGTAACACAACTCTGTATCATCATACAGCCCTCAAAACACAAGGTCATATTTTCCTCACCAGGCCCTTTACCTCATGGACAGTTTCACTATCACAGTGGTAGACCACATCTTTTCCGTATCTCGCATGAGTCAGCATGGACAGTCAGTAATTCAGAACTGACCTGCCAGACCTCGCCTTCAGCTGGGACTGGCTGTTGGTTCACTGGCACTGTCTCCCTGAACTGCCACAATACAAGGATTTCAGCAATGAACTCATTTAGAATAGAATAGAATAGAATAGAATAGAATAGAATAGAATAGAATAGAATAGAATAGAATAGATCAGACCAGGTTGGAAAAGACCTTCGAGATAATCAAGTCCAACCCATCACCCAACACTATCTAATCAACTAAACCAAGGCACCAAGCACCCCATCCAGTCTCTTCCTAAACACCTCCAGGCATGGTGACTCCACCACCTCCCTTCCAATGGCCAATCACTCTTTCTGTGAATAACTTCTGTCTAACATCCAGCTTAAACCTCCCCTGGTGCAGCTTGAGACTGTGTCCCCTTGTTCACCCCCACCTGGCTACAACCTCACTTCAGGTAGTTGTAGAGGGCAATAAGGTCTCCCCTGAGCCTCCTCTTCTCCAGGCTAAACAACCCCAGCTCCCTCAGCCTCTCCTCATAGCTCTTGTGCTCCACACCCCTCTCCAGCTTTGTTGCCCTTCTCTGGACATGTTCCAGCAACTCAACATCTTTCCTAAACTGAGGGGTCCAGAACTGGATGCAGTACCCAAAGTACTCAAGGAGCTCCTGCCTTCATCCCACCCACCTCTAGCTACTTATTCAGTCCCTCCACTGCATTAACACAACTGTTGATGGGGCTGTGGTGGGAACCATGACACTGAAATGAGGCCCATCTCTTTGGGGGAAGTGAGACATGCAGCTATTTGCAACTCTTCTCTGTTCAGTGGTCTAGCTCATGGCATGGCCTGATGAATAGTTATGTCAGCATGAGAAGACCAGCCTGTGGATGTAGGAACAGTGCTCCCCAAACCACAACAGGGCAGGGCCACCTTCACCAGGCACTGTTGCGAGAGTGCTTGCACTGCTTTATGGCAGCCTCTGTCTCCTGTTTCTGCAAAATATGAGAGGAGGAGAAGGAAGGAAATTGCTAATGATCATCTTGTCAGCATGTGCAAATTCGTAAGAAAGAGGCAAAGACTTACTGAGGAAAGCTTATGTACTGTTAATTGCTTCTTTTTTACTATAAATAGAACAAATTCCCATTAGAAGGTTGAGAATAATCTTGCATTTTGTTATAAAAGGAAAGACTTAGCTCCCTTAGTTTTATGTGGAAGGTTTCATTAAATAAGAGCTGACGTAGAACACAGGAAACGTGAAGTATATCTGGGTGTGAGAGTGGGAAGAGAACAGCAAGCTCCAAACAGGAAGTTGTATCAGTTAACAAACAGCACAGTGCTGCAGAGATTTAGTTAAACACTGTGATTCTGCATGAGGACATTCTGACATTTGCTTATGGCATGTTTTTGCTGGATGTATGTCAGAGGAGACAGATGTAAACTAAAGCTGTATGTGCCAGTACTGGGAGTCAGAATGATCTAAGACATAAAAACATTACAACTCAATTTGAATATGGCAGACCTTTTGAAAGGTACATACATGCTTTAATTCTCATACATATATATTAAGATACAGAATAGAATAGAATAGAATAGAATAGAATAGAATAGAATAGAATAGAATAGAATAGAATAGAATTAACCAGGTTGGAAAAGACCTTCAAGATCATCGAGTCCAACCTATCATCCAACACTATCTAATCAACTAAACCATGGCACCAAGCACCCCATCCAGTCTCTTCCTAAACACCTCCAGTGATGGTGACTCCACCACCTCCCTGGGCAGCACATTCCAATGGCCAATCACTCTTTCTGTGAAGAATTTCTTACTAACATCCAGCCTAAACTTCCCCTGGTGCAGCTTGAAACTGTGTCCTCTTGTTCTGGTGCTGGTTACCTGGGAGTAGAGACCAACCCCAACCTGGCTACAACCTCCCTTCAGGTAGTTGTAGGGAGCAATAAGGTCTCCTCTGAGACTCCTCATCTCCAGGCTAAGCAACCCCAGCTTCCTTGGCCTCTCTTCATAGGGATTGTGCTCCAAACCCCTCCCCAGCTTTGCTTCCCTTTTCTGGACACGTTCCAGCAACTCCACATCTTTCCTAAACTGAGGGCCCCAGATCTGGAGACAGGACTCAAGGTGTGGCCTAACCAGGGCTGAGTACAGGGGCAGAATGACCTCCCTGCTCCTGCTGGCCACACTGTTCCTGATACAGGCCAGGATGCCATTGGCCTTCTTGGTCACCTGGGCACACTGCTGGCTCATGTTCAGCCTACTATCAACCAGTACCCCCAGGTCCCTTTCTGCCTGGCTGCTCTCCAGCCACTCTGACCCCAGCCTGTAGCACTGCATGGGGTTGTTGTGGCCAATGTGTAGAACCCAGCACTTAGATGTGTTAAATCTCTTGCTGTTATCTTCTTGGGGAATCTGATTAACTCTCTATATGATTGGGACACAGCTTGATCTTTCATTAAATACTTTTGTGCAGTAGTACATTTTAACTAGGTCCTTGTATCTTACTGCAACCATTGTATAATCTACATCTATAGGATAACTTTAACTAAAATAAATCTGCAATCTGCTCTGTGCTATACCCATGTATAGTGCACTGTGTGTGAACAGAATTGTAAGTCAGCTGAAAAATTAATTGAAAAGAAAAGGACCTACAGTATGGTAGATTTCTTGGTCTGTCATTCACAGGGCAAATAAGCAAAGAGAGACAGAAAATCACAGCATGCTATTCAGTGGTCAATTAACACACAAAACTGTTTTGCTTTGTTGATGGCTGCTGACAACTGTGTGGTCTCATTAACTGGGTGGTCCTTTTCCATCTTATATAAACAAACACTAATTTCTGATGTGACTGGACCAGAGTATCTGTGAGTATAAATCCTATGTTCACAAGAGAAAATACAGAACATTTGCTTTGTTGGCAGGTATTTCTCAGGCTGGGCTTTCTTGAGATGGTAATTTCACTTTGAGGGTACATAGTCACGGATCAAAACCATTATGGTCTCAGGATGCAAGGTAGTGAACAAATACTTCCTCTCTTTACTGGATCAGAAATGTTCAAAATGTTTTCAAGGAGTAGCTCACCACATAAGATCTGCTCTATTTCACCCAAAATGGTATTCTGACCTCATGACTTGCCTAGATCTAACGTGCACTGCCACATGATTCAGCAGAGCATAGATGGAAAGGGAACTGAAGCCTTCTTGTTCCAGCTTGGATGCTGTCTACAACTATCTGAAGGGAGGTTGTAGCCAGGAGCATCTTGGTCTCTTCTCCCAGGCAACCAGCACCAGAACACAAGAGGACACAGTCTCAAGCTGTGCCAGAGGAGGTTTAGGCTTGAGGTGAGGAGGAAGTTCTTCAGAGAGAGAGTTGTTAGTCATTGGAATGTGCTGCCCAGGGAGGTGGAGTCACCGTCCCTGGAGGTGTTCAAGAGGGGATTGAACATGGCAGTTGGTGCCATGGTTTATTAGTCATGAGGTGTTGGGTGACAGGTTGGACTTGATGATCTTTGAGGTCTTTTCCAACCTTATTGATTCTATGATTCTAAGATGGTGCGGTGCACAGTTTCCCCTCATTTTTTTTTTTTTGGTCCAATTTATATTTGACTTAATGAAGAACCATTTTGCAGCACAATTCAGGGCAGAATGGGAGGTGGGTAAGAAACCTCAGAGGTGAAATGTGGCTTACAGACTAAGAAAGGCTTACCCAGATGAAGGAAAAAAATATGTCAAGACTTTGAAAGATTGTCTGTACTAGGTAGAGAGTGGGTAGGCCTGTATCCTGAACACTGTATAACGTCTGAAAACAAAAACAAGCCCTGGATATGTGGACTGTGAGGATTGGTAGTTGTAGTTAGGATTTAGATTCCTGTTTGTTGGCTGATCAGATTTACAAAATAGTTTTATGCTCAGGAGCATGTTTCTGCTATTTTGGCAGGCTCTTGGCACAAGAATGAAAGTTATTTCCTTAATACAGAGACAGTATGAGGAAAAATGCCTGAGATGGTGGAGGTTTGGCTTCACTGCTTGCTTTGGGAGTATTGGTATCATATAACATTAAGCACTTCACTCTCTGGGGTACTTCTATAATCAATGAAAGGAGATAAGGACTTCTGCTCTCCATCACTCTGAAAGAACTTATCTTTCCCCAGTGATCACAGAGAAAGCCCAAGAAGATGAGCTAACTGACTTCAGCTGCAGTTTTACATCACAAAGAGTTTCACAGCTATTCTGGTTTAAGCTATCATCTTTTTCCTCCAGTTCCCCAGAGATGCCTTCCTTCAGTAGGTAGCCTTACACCCCATCCAGGGGCAAGCTATGTTTCAGTAGTGCAGCTGCACTGTAAACAGCCTTGCACAACCACTCCAGTGAGAAAATAACAAAAAAAGGAAATTATTTTTCAGACAGAATCTTCCAATCTGGTTGACACAGTGACCACACAAGGAGCTCTGTCAGCACAATTGGGGCACCCTTGTCAGGGGCAGGATGAAGCATTGAAGGGAAGAAGAAACATTGCTGGCTTACAGTAGTCATAATGTCCCATAGTGCCTTAATCTGCCTCTATGTTTCTGGAAAATACATTCACATTTCTGGGGATGGGACACAACCCACCTATATCCAAGGCCCTTAACCAGGTAGAGCTTGAGCATGCACCAGGTTCTGTTCTCTGTCTTTCTTTTTTTCATTGTCCTTATGCTCATGGGTGAGACTGGAGCAGGGGTCTGCCTCTGTGTGACAGTGTGGGCGCAAGATCCTCTGGCATCTGTTGCTGAATCTACAGGTATCTACTGTGAGCCAAGCCAATTGGCTAAACATTGAGTTGAAAATTCCAGTCCCTGCACTGATATGTTGCCTCGGTTAGACCTTTGCTAGAGAACCTCCTTTTATCCATATCAGATTGGAACAATAACACTTTTCCAACTTTCCACGTCATACCAAGAGCTGCTGTGATGAGACAGACTGCCAGATTAGTGAGGCTCAGGCAAGCTCAGAAAATCTACAAGACTGTAGTTCTTCTGTGGCCAAATTTGTTGATAACAGAATTCAGTGGAAGCCAAATTCTGCTGGCTGCCTATTAAAAACAGCCTCATGACAGAGCTTCCTTGTGATGTGGCTTTACTCTGTAACTGCTGATTGTCAGCCTCTATTGTAACATCATTCTGCAATAAGGCATCCATTCCTTGGGGGGAAAAAGAAGTGGATGCTTCCTACTAGTAATGAAAGTGCCATTGATTTTGTTGAGAGTTGAAATTGCAGTGATAAAAGGGTCCCTTCAGACTTGGCCACTGACACGAGGCAGTGAAAATCAAAATCACCCTCCTGATCACAACCAAGCAGTGTGCTGTAATGGGAAGCAGGGGCTTTCAGAAGTTTGATGTCAGGCCTAAAGTACATCAGAACCAACTTACATCAGAATTTGAAACTCCCTGAATGGAAAAGGACATGAACAGTATTCAGAAGCAAAGTTTTAAACAATAACAGCCCCCCTTATCTTTGAATCAGTCTGCAGTTTAAGAACCAGCAAATATAGGTGTAAAGTTTTATAATGGGAGGAAAACTCCGACAAAAGGTCTTCAGAAAAGGTGCTATGATGTGCACCAGTCACATGATAAAGAGGCATTTTACAGGTGCCAGTTCTCAACTCATGGCAGCTTATGAAGTCATGGTAAAATACATGTGGAGAGCCGGGGAGCAGGGTGAGTTGTAGTTACCATTCTGTGTCTGTGTCACTTTACCATACACACCAGCCTGGACTATGCCTAAAGAGAAAGCACCCACCTGCACCCTGCCACAGCTGAGCAACTCCTCTCCAACAGTAGATACAAAAGAAAATCAAACCCCTTAAAGTGGTCTCTATTTAATGGCTGTGTTTCTATTTTCTCAGGCTGAATGGTGAGCTATCACAAACACATCAGGCACCACTGGCATTGTGAACAAATTGGCAGATATGCATTGCCCACCTCAAAGTGATCACATTGGTGTAGAGGACTGAAAAAGTTATTGCATCCCTGCTGATTCATCCCAAGTGAACTGCTTGTGAAGTCTAACTACAATTTTATTTTAATCTAATATCAACTAATATATAGGATCTTTTGCCTTAATTTCTTGTGATACCGTTTTTAAAGACCTGTCTTCTGGACATCATAGAATCATAGAATCAATAAGGTTGGAGAAGACCTCAAAGACCATCAAGTCCAACCTGTCACCCAACACCTCATGACTACCAGACCGTGGCACCAAGTGCCACATCCAATCCCCTCTTGAACACCTCCAGGGACAGTGACTCCACTACCTCCCTGGGCAGCACATTCCAATGGCCAACAACTCTCTCTGTGAAGAACTTTCTCCTCACCTGAAGACTAAACTTTCCCTGGCACAGTTTGAGACTATCCAATGTGATTTTTTACCTCGTTATTCTGGTTGAGATTATATCTTGCAGTTTCCTCAGAAATATCTCCACTTATACAGATGAAGTTCTCTACTACACTATTGTCATCTCACATTTTGATGACTACCATTTTCTCTTTCCCTTCCTTCTTTACTCTAAAAGCAATTTTTACTGAGCTCTGCTTAATTCTACATTACTGACTACACTACTGGCTATAACAGTTTCCTGTCTTCCTACAGCATGGTGCCTCATAAGGAATATATCTTAGGGTGGAAGTGCTCAAAGGACCCATCTTTTACTAGCACTCCAATCCCAAGAGATGAGTTTTGCAAATTATGTTTATATCCATCCAGGCCCTGTAAACTCTGCCTGATTATGGGGCTTGCTGCCAGTATTAGCGGTCAAAATCAGTGCTTGAGAAGAGACTGTTACAAAGAGTAACCACAGTGGTATCAAGGACTAAAAATAATGATAAGAAAGTAGGGGAGAGTTTTGAAGGATGATGCATAAGATCTGGTACTTTTGCAGCTTTCAAGATACAAAATCTCACAGCAAGCTGAAGTACTCACAGGTTTATGGACAGAATATAGGCACATACTGTCCAGCAGAGCTCCTTTTGCTTATGGCCTTGTTACAGCACAAGTAAGTCCACGCAGAACACTAACAACATTGCAGAGTTGTGTAAGTACTTTGGCAAGCCAATAGCAGTATATTTTGGCATAGACAGCTCCTACAGTAACCAAATAACAAAAGTTCAAACTGGCGAGAACCCCAGAGTATGAATGCCATTGAACAAAAGAAATCACTGCATAGATTGTTGTTTTTTCCTCTTGTTTGGCTTTAATACTACTTTCTACATCTGTATCCTCAACTGCATAAAATGATGTATTTTTTTCCCTTTTTTAAATTAAGCTCTGTACAGTAGTGCAGAAGAGAGAATCAGTCAGTCCTTTAGCTGAGAAAGAAGTGCAAAGCTGGAGAATCTGTCCATGTGCAACACAAAGAAGAAGCTGTTGGGTGAGACTCCACAGCACATTAACAAAGTAGAACTTGCACTCACACCCGTGAGTAATGAAGCTGTTGTTTAGTTCTGCACAGGCTAATGAGCAGTTGCTATTGATAAATGCCAAGAAACAGTGTGAAGCATAAAGGTATATGGGGATGAGGATGAAGTAACACCAAGTATTTTCTGTAAATCAGAAGCCACAAAAAGGGGGAAAGCTTGCAAAGAAAGGAAACTTGGAAGCTAAAGAACATGTAGTACTAAGGCAACCATTAGAGATTGCTGAGGACATTTTAAGTGAATAGACAGCTCTTGTCTGTAGCATGAATTTCATTACAGAAGGGAGTATCTGCCCTAAAGCCGATGAAACTATCCTGTTGGCAGATTTACCCATATTCAGGCAACCCCCTTGATCAGCTTTTCTTCAGGGTTGCAAGGCATTCCCAAATTAGGTGCATGTCAATAAACCTGAACTTTGGTAACCCTACTGAAGCCAAAGCAGAAGTCTTGCTGTTATGTGGGAACTTTCAGGTTCAAGGCTTTGTGTAATTAAAGATGTGTTGTAGCCAGGAGGTAAAGAAACTGGACCCTGTATTCTGCTCTAGCATTGCACTGCCAGCCAGCTAAGGACAAAGTCCTAAGCAGCTGCTCTTGTGTAAGATGCCTGAGCTTTGGCAGTTTTGTATGCAAAAATGTCTGCAGTTTGTTTCTTGGGCCAAGAGATAAGCTGACCAAGAAGAAATGGATTTAACGTTTATTAGAGAGATGAATCATCACTAGTCTGTGAGAGGCTGCTAAAGGGGATTTCCTGAATTCAAAGTCTGGGTATTAATAATAAAGTGGGATACACAGTACATTAGCAGGCACACCAGCTAAGCAGGATGAATCAAAGCATGACTTAGAGAGTGTTTAAAGCTCTCAAGGGAGGTGTGTGGGAGTGGCTCTTTATATGACCAAAAAGAATGACAAGATTTTGGGGAAAGATATTTTCTTGGGAGGGCATGGGGGCCTGAAGCTGCTTAGTGATGCCTGACGTTGAATTTGGCCGACAAGAGGAAAAGTGGAGCTGGGAAAAGTCATTCTTGTCAGCAGTACCACTGAGGAACTGAAGTGAGCTGGCTGCTGCAAGGACTCTGTATGACACCACTCCACAGACCTGGCTTAGGACATCATACACATCTGCCCTACCATTAGAGAGTGTCTTAAGGCCATTGTTGTGCTTTGAAGAGCTGAGAGTAACACAGGACATTCAAAACCCTTAGGATCATGCTCGTTGCATGTGCAGTTCATCAATCCCTTTGAGTCTGGAAGATGAGTTGAAATACGGGCAAAACTCACTGAGACACACAAAGGAGTTTGACCCCATTTCACACTCTGGAGATAATAGATAGTTTGCTTTACCTTCAGATACTCAGGTTGTTCTTAGAGTGGTAATTTCTCACTATTGCAGATGTTGATCTGTTAGAGGGTAGAAGGGCTCTGCAGAGAGATCTCAACCGACTGGACAGGGGCAGAGTCCAACAAGATGACATTTAGCAAACCCAAGTGCCAGGTGCTGCACTTTGGCACAACAAGCCCATGCAGAGCTACAGGCTGGGGTCAGAGTGGCTGCAGAGCAGCCAGGCAGAAAGGGACATGGAGGTCCTGGCTGAACATGAGCCAGCAGTGTGCCCAGGTGGCCAAGAAGGCCAGTGGCATCCTGGCATGCATCAAGAACAGTGTGGCCAGCAGAAGCAGGGAAGTCATTGTGCCCCTGTACTCAGCACTGGTTAGGCCACACCTTGAGTCCTGTGTCTGGTTCTGGGTCCCTCAGTTTAAGAAGGACATTGAAACACTTGAACATGACCAGAGAAGGGTACTGAGGCTGGTGAGAGGCCTTGAGCACAAGCCCTATGAGGGAGCTGGGGTTGCTTAGCCTGGAGAAGAGGAGGCTTGGGGGGTGACCTCATTGCTGTATACAGCTACCTGAAGGGAGGTTGTAGCCAGGAGGTAGTTGGTCTCTCCTCTCAAGCAACCAGCACCGGAACAGGAGAACACAGTCTCAGGCTGTGCCGGGGGAAGTTTAGGCTGGAGGTGAGGAGAAAGTTCTTCACAGAGGGAGTTGTGGACCATTGGAATGCCCAGGGAACTGGTGGAGTCACCATCCCTGCAGGTGTTTGGGAGGGGATTGGACGTGGCACTTGGTGCCATGGTTTAGTCATGACGTCTGTGGTGACAGGTTGGACTTGATGATCTTTGAGGTTTCTTCCAACCTTGGTGATTGTGTGTGTTTCTGTGTTTCTGTGTCCAGAGAAGGGCAACGAGGCTGGGGAGAGGCCTCAAACACAAGCGCTATGAGGAGAGGCTGAGGGAGCTGGGGTTGTTTAGCCTGGAGAAGAGGAGGCTCAGGGGAGACCTTATTGCTCTCCACAACTACCTGAAGGGAGGTTGTAGCCAGGTGGGGGGTTGGTCTCTTCTCCCAGGCAACCAGCACCAGAACACAAGAGGACACAGTCTCAAGCTGCACCAGGGGAGGTTTAGGCTCAAGGTAAGGAGAAAGTTTGTTACTGAGAGAGTTGTTAGACATTGGAATGTGCTGCCCATGGAGGTGGTGGAGTCACCATCCCTGGAGGTGTTCAAGAGGGGATTGGACATGGCACATGGTGCCGTTGTTTAGTCATGAGGTCTGTGGTGACAGGCTGGACTTGATGGTCTTTGAGGTCTCTTCCAAACTTGGTGATTCTGTGATCACTGGTGTAAACATCAGCTGACAGACAAGAGGGACCTGTGTTGCCATTGTGTTACCTAATCTGGACATCTCCCACTGAAAACCTGTGACTGTAAATACAAGGACAAATAGCATATGCATAACAACCACTAATGGAGTATTTTACACTGTGCATGTGTATGCATGTGTGTGTGGGGGTGGTGAATGCATACAAGATGTTCCCACAGATATTCATAGAACGGAAATTTGAAAGTGGAGTGGAAAGTGGTGAAATTACTGTGTGCTGCATGAAAGTAATAGAAATGTCATGCAACCAGATGTATTTTTCCATAAGTCTTTACTATAGACTGGTATTTGCCCCACTATATTAGTAAGATTGTGCTTGCTGGTAAATGTCCATACCAAACTGATGATACATGAAGGAACACTGTTTTTAATCTATATGTCTGTTGATCATACTGATTTCATTCTTCCCAGAATATTCACTTTCACAGTGAAAGGTTCAAAGATGAATGTGCTCCAGCATCAAAATGAGATGTCAGAAGAATCTTTAGAGGTTAGTATCTTTTATGTGGATTTGGAGATTTTAGATACTTGTTAAATGTAGCAGTTAAAAGAAAACAGCTCTGACTGATGATGCAATGCAATGTTGGGATTGCAGGAAAAGAAGCTCTCAACAGAGGGCCAGCACACAGATGTGTCAGATGGTATTGCATTCCACACACTAGAAGTCATGATCTCCTCACTGAGCCATCGGCAGCATTGCTATGGAATTCCTTATGTTTGAAAGCATTGGGATAAACTGGAAGAAATTCCAGTCGCTGCAAATAAGTTTAGGCTACTGCTAAGAAGCCAGAAGATGCCTTTCAAAACATTTGCTTTTATTGTAGATGATAGTTTCCATATTATTCACCTGGAACCGTTGCCCTCCAAACAAAAAGATAAGAACAGAACAGTCTGGTGGATTTAAGTATTTTACTTTCCTTGGCTTTGGGGCATCCTAATGGGGTAGGGGAATTATTTTGTGACTTAAAAAGTATGTATGCTTTCCTGACTCTTTTTCTTTCACTCTCTGGAAATACACACAGGAAAGGCAGTCCACAGTACACTCTCTTAAGACGTGTAAGAGTCGTAAAACTAGAGACTAATTCAGGCCAGTTCCTGAGGCCACATGACCAGACTACCTGTTTATAGCAGGGCTAACTTCAAAGCTAGGTATGGTTGCTCAAGGGCTTGACCAGCTGAACTTGGAAATCTCCCAGGAGCAAACCCCCAAAGCCTCTCTGGGCACCTGTTTCAATGCAGAGCCAGTTTTGGAGTGAAATTTGCTTCCTCACATTCAGTCAGAGTTTGCCTAACTGCAAACTGTGTACATTGCCTCTTGTGCCTTTCTGGATGCACCTCTGGGAAGAATCTCGCTGTCTCCTCTGTAGTTCTTCTCTAGGTAGTGGAAGATGGCAATTAAGTTCCAATCCCCCTTTTCTTTTTGAGGCTAAACAAACCTTGTTTCCTCAATGTCTCCTCTCATGTCATGTACCCTGTGTCATCCTTTCGGTCCTCTGCTGAACTCCTTCCTGTAAACTGGACACAGCTCTCCAGATACAGCCTTGTGAATACCAGATTGAGGTAGTTGCCCTGCTGTCAAGACTCTTGCTAAGAAAGATCCTTCTTCTCGCCTTTCTTGGAAGTGGGTGTGACATTAGCCTTTCTTGACATCAAGGGACCTCAACCTCATCAAATTACCATAATCTTACAAATATGATAGAGCCTGGCCCTACATTGACACCAGCCAGCTATCATGGAATCATAGGAAAAATAAGGTTGGAAAAGACCTCAAAGATCATCAAGGCCAACCTGTCACCCAACACCTCATGAGACCTTATTGCTGTCTACAACTACCTGAAGGAAGGGAGGTTGTAGACAGGTGGGGGTTGTTCTCTTCTCTCAGGCAACCAGCACCACAACAAGAGGACACAGTCTCAAGCTGCACCAGGGGAAGTTTAGGCTCGAGGTGAGGGGAAAGCTCTTCAGAGAGAGTTGTTAGCAGTTGGAATATGCTGCCTGGGGAGGTGGTAGAGTCACCATCCCTGGAGGTGGTCATAAAGGGATTGGAGGTGGCACTTGAAGCCATGCTTTAGTTAGTCATGAGGTGCTGGGTGACAGGTTGGACTTGATGATCTTTGAGGTCTTTTCCAACCTTATTGATTCTATGATTCTATGATTCTAAACCATGGCACCAAGTGCCACATCCAGTCCCTTTTTGAACACCTCCAGTGATGGTGACACCACCACCTCCCTGGGCAGCCCAATCCAATGGCCAACAACTCTCTCAGTGAAGAACTTTCTCCTTACCTCAAGCCTAAACTTCCCCTGGCACAGCTTGAGATGGTGTCCTCTTGTTCATGGATCCAAGGTGCTAGACCTTGGATCCATGCCATCTCAGGGACTTGTACATGTCCCCATGTTTATGCTAATGCATTTGTTTACACAGTCTATGACTTAAGCTTTCCCTACCATGGCAATATTTGTCTCCTTCAAACTGTCACAAGACACATAGTTCTGGGAAGGTGAAGACAGACTCTGATATTAAAGACAGCAGAAAAGAAGGAAATTAGATCTTCAGCCTTTTCCGTGTCCCTCATTACCAGGTCTTCTACCTTATCAGGAATTCTTCTGAGCTGGCAATACTTTCTTCAGAGGAGGTTTGAGTGTCCAACTTCTGCACTAGATTTTCACCTTGAAAAATGTGGACTATTTTAATGGAAGTTTTGTGAGAGAAAATGAAACAGGAGACTATCAATATTTGCAGAAAAAGAGAGTTACAGACCAGAGCAGACAGCCTCTTACTGGCTTGTTACTGGCCAGATTATTCCTCATATTATAACTAATATTCCCCATTTTTTAATTCTGTTCATAAAAAAAAAATCATTATACAGGGAAAAAAAACCACACCACCAAACCCACAAACCCAGCAACTCTTAATTTATTCCCCAGACTGTAGCTCAACACAAAAAGAATAAACAGATGTTTCATAACACAGCTGTTGAGTGAGCTTTTCCAGGTTTGTGCATTTGGCACCCTTCTGCCTCTTTGGGACCCACATGAGTGGCTCAAGGCACATGGCTCCACTCTGGATGCTGTGCTGCTTCAATAGGGATCAGGAAGTAAGCACGAGCTCCAGCAGCACAAGCTCTTAGGATTTGAGTGAAGCTAAACCTGAGATAATTTGTGCCGCAGGTTTCAATGTTTACATAATCCCACAAAATCATAAGTAATTTTCAACTACTAAAGCAGCAATAAAAATAGAACTAAGGGGAATTTGTAGGATTTGTCACTAGTTTAAGCCATTTGTATAATATATATAGTAGAGAATGGGTGCAGCTTCGCTCAATCCTTTGTGCATTAACTGGAATGGAATGGAATAGAATAGAATAGAATAGAATAGAATAGAATAGAATAGAATAGAATAGAATAGACCAGGTTGGAAGAGACTGTCAAGATCATCCCATCCAACCTATCATACAACACCACCTAATCAACTAAACCATGCAACCAAGCACCCTGTCAAGTCTCCTTCTGAACACCTCCAATGATCGTGACTCCACCACCCCCCACTGCAGCACATTCCAATGGCCAATCACTATCTCTGTGTAGAATTTTTTCCTAACCTCCAGCTTAATCCTCCCCTGGCACAGCTTGAGACTGTGTCCTCTTGTTCTGGTGCTGGTTGCCTGGGAGAAGAGACCAACCCCCTCCTGGCTACAACCTCCCTTCAGGTAGTTGTAGATAGCAATAAGGTCTCCCCTGAGCCTCCTCACCTCCAGGTTAAGCAACCCCAGCTCCCTCAACCTCTCCTCATAGGGCTTGTGCTCCAAACCCCTCCCCAGCTTTGTTGCCCTCCTCTGGACAAGCTCCAGCAAGTCCACATCCTTCCTAAACTGAGGGGCCCAGAACTGGAGACAGGACTCAAGGTGTGGCCTAACCAGTGCAGTGTACAGGGGCAGAATGACCTCCCTGCTCCTGCTGGCCACACTGTTCTTGATGCAAGCCAGGATTCCATTGGCCCTCTTGGCTGCCTGGGCACACTACAGGCTCATGTTCAACCTGCCATCAACCAGTACCCCCAGGTCCCTCTCTGCCTGGCTGCTCTCCAGCCACTCTGACCCCAGTCTGTAGCACTGCATGGCGTTGCTGTGGCCAATGTGCAGAACCTGGCACATGTGCCCTTGGACTCTGCCTATCTGTCCAGCCTGTCAAGCTCCTTGACAGATTAGCCAGGAGTTTGTTGTGGGGGACAGTGTCAAAGGCCTTGCTGAAGTCCAGGTAGACTACATCCACAGCCTTCTCCACATCCACCAGGCAATCACCTGATCATGGAAGGAGATCAGGTTGGTGAGGTGGAGTTGTAATACAATTGCTTGAGGGCTTCAGTGACTGCTGGTATGGTTGTAAATTATGACTTGCACCAAGTGAAAAGAAGGCAGAAAGGCTGCTATTGTCCAGAGGCAAACTGTCTTGATCCTTCTTGTAACAGTGCCTGTAACAGTGCCATTAACATATATCCCCAGCTGGAGGCAGGTATACCTAGACACGGTGTCCCTGCCCAACATAGGTTTGCTTCCTATGCTCATTCAGTGACTGGACTGAGAATCTCACAGCTTCTTGAACATATCCAGAGAAGGGCAGCAAAGCTGGGGAGAGGCCTCGAGCACAAGCCATGTGAGGAGAGGCTAAGGGAGCTGGGATTGTTTAGCCTGGAGAAGAGGAGGCTCAGGGGAGACCTTATTGCTCTCTACAAATACCTGAAGGGAGGTTGTAGCCAGGAGGGTCTTGGTCTCTTCTCCCAGGCAACCAGCACCAGAACAAGAGGACACAGTTTCAAGCTGTGCCAGGGGAAGTTTAGGCTTGAGGTGAGGAGAAAGTTCTTCATAGACAGAGTTGTTAGCCATTGGAATGTGCTGCCCAGGGAGGTGGTGGAGTCACCATCCCTGGAGGTGCTCAAGAGGGGATTGAACATGGCACTTGAATCCACGGTTTAGTAGTCATGAGGTGTTGGGTGACAGGTTGGACTTGATGATCTTTGTGGTCTTTTCTAACCTTGTTGATTCTATGATTCTGTGATTCTTTGAACAGCATCACATTCCAAATCTCTGCCAGTCCACAACTGCATAGTATACCTTCCTTCATTTTCTTGTTCCTGCAGCCAGTTCCTCTCAGATGCAAAGCCTGCAGTCCCCCTTCCTACCTTTCTCGAACCAAATGCAGAATCAAATATCTCACTTCAGATTCACCTGCATTTATATACACATTTTCTTAGCTAAAAACATTAGAATTTTATGTCTAATAACAAGGAAAATAAAAGAGGCAGTGCTGATGGCATAAAATATAACTATTAGAATTAATTCTCTGCAATCTGGTCCTGCAATGTAATCAGGACTATCAGTTCTCATTGCCCCCAGTACGAGTGAAGGAACATCAGCATTTCATAGTTTCAGCCATACTACATTACAGAACCAAAGTACTAACAGGATTAGTTGTTGGAGTACCAGACAAAGATTTCCTCTGTGAAGAACTAAGATGAATAGGACTAGTGCTTTGTAGAAAGGCAGAAACTGGGTACCATCCAGATCCTTTTGTTCTGTAGTCACTACAGTTTATGCAAGGAAGAACAGCAATGCAATATGCTTTCTCCCTTTGGGACCACAGCCATGAATTAGTCTTATCTTTTTGATATGCTTTACCCAGATTTGTTTGGCACACCAGCAAGCGGACACTTACTGACTTCTTCTGAGCTTATAGTTCCATCAGAGTCAGAGTTTTCTCAAGGGATTACTTAGCCTCAAGGGACAGAATGTAACAGGAAAACAACACATTTTTATGAACCAGACATCTACTTTTCTGCTAACAGAATGCAGAATGAAAACATGTTTGTTTTGCTTCTGGAAAACAAATGAAAAAATACTTGGATCAAGCAAAGAAGAATTTGCCATTATACCTAGCAAGCTATTTGAAGGAGACATGATAATTATGAGCACTGTATCAGTGCCCAGAGAGACAGAAGAAAGGAGTCATACTGTCTCTCACTGGATACTTAACCTTCCATTACTGTCCAAGGGGTTGAGATGAGATAAACTGTGTATGTGGCAGGTGGGAGGAACAGAGCAAAGAAGACCAGAGAGGCAAGAAGCTAACCAGTATGAAAAGATGAGAAATAAGGATCCAGCAAAAAGAAATACTTCAGCTCACTACCTCCTCTTTTCCCTACATGACACAAAATAATCAGAAACTAGAATCTTCACACCTCCTTCATCTCTACTTAACCTTCTTTAGTGGTGCTTGTGCTCCAGACCTCTTTATTTCCTAGCCAAAGCTTGTCACCAACCCAAGGAAATAGGCAGTTATGATAGTTTTGAATTCATTTATGGGTTAACAGGCTAAAAATGTAAATGTATTCAGCTGTAGAGTTTTCTTTTTGTGGTGGGTTAAAGTTTCCCATTCACATTAAGCACAACCAGCTCAGTTAGAAGCAAATGGAAGCTGTATTGACAAGCAAAAACTACACTTTACAATGGAATGCAATGAATATGCACAAAATATACAGGATTTACAATATTATAGAGATATTTACAATCAGAAAATAGCACAGAACTCCCCCTGGTCAAAATGACAAGGGAGGCTGTTCCACTGCCTCCCCCCTCCCCCCACCCACCCAGCCTCCCAGACCCCACTGTACCAAGAGAGAGAGAAATTGGAAGAAAGCAGTGTTAGTCTTATCTCAAGGTCAGCCAGAATTCTTATCTTCCCAGCAGAACAGCCAGACCAGAGAAGAAAAGAGGGAATGGGAATGGAAGTAAAATGTGTAAGATGTTTATAGAACAGCTGCTCCTCTACCAGACATTCTGTCCAATGAAATTAATTCAGAATAATCTTTTGTTTTCCTTTCTACACCCCATAGTGAATTATTTATATTTTTCCACTTTTCTGCTCAAAATCTGCAGCTAATTTTAAAGGCATTGGAATGGGCTGCCTGGGGAGGTGGTGGAGTCACCATCATTGGAGGTGTTTAGGAGGAGACTTGATAGGGTGCTTGGTTGCATGGTTTAGTTGATTAGGTGGAGTTGGATGATAGGTTGGATGCAATGATCTTGAAGATCTCTTCCAACCTGGTCTATCCTATCCTATCCTATCCTATCCTATCCTATCCTATCCTATCCTATCCTATCCTATCCTATCCTATCCTATCCTATCCTATCCTATCCTATCCTAAAACTGCCACACTTTTCTAGGATTTTCCAAAGCTTTATGTCATCTGACAGTCGTTTGATTAAAAAACGAAACAGAAGTGACTCATTTCTAAAAGTGATATAGAAGCTCGGTAGAAGCTTGATATAGAAGCTTGCTCTATGGTAGGCTTACAGGGAGGAAGGTCATGGGAATTAGGCTTCAAACATCCTTAGGTATCTGAGCGTTTGAAAACTCGGTGAGTCCTAAAACTCAGTCTGTCTGTAGGTCAAGTTAGTTGCTCAGCAAGAATCCCTGACCTGACTATTCATTGATGGAAAGAAAAAAACATAGAATCACAGAATCATAAAATCAATAATGTTGGAAAAGACCACAACGATCATCAAGTCCAACTTGTCACCCAACACCGCGTAACTACTAAACCATGGCACCAAGTTCAATCCCTTTTTGAACAGCCCCAGTGATGGTGACTCCACCACCTCCCTGGGCAGCCCATTCCAATGGCCAATTAATCTTTCTATGAAGAACTTCTTCCGAACACCCAGCCTAAACCTCCCATGGCTCAAGTCCAAGTGCCAGGTGCTGCACTTTGGCCATGGCAACCCCATGCAGAGCTACAGGCTGGGGTCAGAGTGGCTGGAGAGCAGCCAAACAGAGAGGGACCTGGGGGTGCTGATTGACAGCTGCTTAAACATGAGCCAGCAGTGTGCCCAGGTGGCCAAGAAGGCCAATGGCATCCTGGCCTGCATTAGGAATAGTGTGGCCAGCAGGAGCAGGGAAGTCATTCTGCCCCTATACACAGCACTGGTTAGGCCACACCTTGAGTACTGTGCCCAGTTCTGGGCCCCTCAGTTTAAGAAGGACATTGAGACACTTGAACGTGTCCAGAGAAGGGCAACAAGGCTGGTGAGAGGCCTTGAGCACAAGCCCTATGAGGAGACGCTGAGGGAACTGGGATTTTTTAGCCTGGAGAAGAGGAGGCTCAGGAGTGATCTCATTGCCCTCTACAACTACCTGAAAGGTGGTTGTAGCCAGGAAGGGGTTGGTCTCTTCTCCCAGGCAACCAGCACCAGAACAAGAGGTCACACTCTCAAGCTGCGTCAGGGCAAGTTTAGGCTCGAGGTGAGGAGAAAGTTCTTCACTGAGAGAGTCATTAGTCATTGGAATGGGCTGCCCAGGGAGGTGGTGGAGTCACCATCCCTGGAGGTCTTCAAGAGGGGATTGGACGTGGCACTTGGTGTCATGGTCTAGTCATGAGGTCTGTGGTGATAGGTTGGACTTGATGATCCTCGAGGTCTCTTCCAACCTTAGCGATACTGCGATACTGTGATATGTCCTCTTGTCCTGGTGCTCTTTGCCTTGGAGAAGAGACCACCCCCCTCCTGGCTACAGCCTCTCTTCAGGTTGTTGTAAAGAGCTGCTATAAAGATGACTGCACAACATTCTCAAATCAGAGCCCCTGCTTTGTCTAAACAATGGCTACACCACCTCTGACATGCAGTGAATGCAAACTCTCAAACTCCTTAAGGGTTTATTAAATGAAGAACCAAATGTTATTACAAGGGCAAGTTTAAAATATGACATGCTACATGCAGGAGGGCTGATTCATTTCATCTGGCTAACTCTGTGGACCAAAAGGGGAGGCTGTTCACAAGGATTCACTTGACTTGGCCTCATGTCTTCAGTTTCCTGAGTCTGCTTCATAACAATAATTTTGGGCTCTGTAAAATAACTCTGGTGTGTTCAATGTATTAATCCTGCTGAAAGCACAGAGATCCATTTCTTGAATGGAATATTAATAATAATAGCTTGTCTTCCTTAGAGACTAGAGTGGTATGAATAAAAGAGCTCTGCTAGACAGCAGAGTATGCCAAATGGGCATATTTTACTAGATGAGAAAAACAGCTTGTCACTTCTAATTGTTCAAATTATGTGTGATTCAGTTCTTCCTGCAGTTATTCTTAGAACGTTGTTAGGAGGGTATAATGTGTAGCTAAGAATAAAAGGAGTGTGAAATTGTTAGCTCCCCTGGTAGGTACATGGTGATAATGAACATTTCATTAAGTTCTTGTTAACAGACAAATCTCTGTATTGCTCAGGATATGTCTCAGAGTGTTAACAGCCTGTCACTAAAGTAATGGTCCTTGACGAATACACATGGGTTTTGATCTGTTGCGTTTTTCCCCCCCATTTTTTTTCTTCCTAATTATGACTTACAGAAATGAGCTAAAAATCAGAGTGAGGTGTCAGAACTCCAGGATCCCAAGCATTATGTTGGTGTCTCAGAACAGCATCCAAAACTGTTGATTGGGACCCCAGTGCAGCTGGTTCACACATTGTATTGTGTGCTCATCACTTTGCCTGTCTCTCTCCATGAGAATAGGTGCAGAGGATATTGTAACAGGTCTTACTTTCATGGCAAGGCCCACAAGTCTGGTCTTTGGGAAACTGCTGGCTTAGATTTTTCTGGCTTGTTAACTGCTCTTGTCCTCATGTGGGTGTATAGAAGGCCTTCTAAAGTAGCTAGATTTCCCTGGAATATCATAAGAACTCAGCTCATGCTGATAATGAAGACATTGGACAAGATTAGTTAGGTTACTCAAACACCACAGCCAGAGCTCAGCCCTACAACCCTGCCTAGTGGGGTAAGGCTGGGAGACCACCAGTCCCTGAACCAGATGGCCATGCCAGCAGAAGTCTCTTGTGGTGATGAGTTTTAGAAGAGCTGTGCTTCACCAGTAGACCATGGCTTGCCTCTGTGATTTCACCTGCTGCTGTTTAGCTAGGCCATAGCTGTGTTTACAATATTGGCAAAGTTATGGACAATCTCTGCACATGCCTGAGCTCTAGTCACAGAGACTAATGCAGCAGGGCTTGAACTAACTTCAAACTTGTTAGCATGGGTGCAGGTAAATATTAGTGCAGATGATGGCAGTGTAGTTGTGGTATGAAAGAGCTCAGCATGAGCTAACACTTACCCAGCCTCAAAAGAAATGTTACAGTAATTGCTGTCTGGCTACGGTGCCTAAAAATTAGCCCTTTCTGACCTCTAGGGAGGATGTCCAGGAGCTTACTTTTAGAGTAAATATTTCACATTCATCTGTTCCTTCTGGGACATCAAAATCACAGAGATCAAAACTTGGGATACGGAGACAATAAAGACATGGAAATGGCAGTTTGGAGTTCAACAATCAAAGGGAAACTGAAACACCATTCAGGTTGTCCCAATGCCCTTGGAATAAGACTAACCCACAACATGTTAGACTAGACTAGACTAGACTAGACTAGACCAGCATAGCATCGCATAGCATAGCATAGCATAGCATAGCATAGCATAGCATAGCATAGCATAGCATAGTATAGCATAGAATAGAATAGACCAGGTTGGAAGAGACCTTCAAGATCATCGAGTCCAGCCCATCATCCAACACCATCTGATCAACTAAACCATGGCACCAAGCACCCCATCCAGTCTGCTCCTAAACACCCCCCAGTGATGGCAACTCCACCACCTCCCCAGGCAGCCCATTCTAATGGGCAATCACTTTCTCTATGAAGAACTTATTCCTAACATCCAGCCTAAACCTCCCCTGGTGCAGCCTGAGATTGTGTCCTCTGTTGCTGCTGTGAGGAACATCACATCCTTGCACATGCAAGTGTTTAGAGGGCTTTCCTGACAGCACCACTGACATGGAGGCATTTACAGGCTAGGTGTATCAGTGTCATAAACACGCCTTACTCCTCTGACTAAAGGACTTTTTTTTTTGCTAGGCTTCTGCATGTCAAATTATATCCTTATATTACATTAATACTTGCCAAATCTTCCTGATTTTTTTTTCTATAATATGGGCCAACAGCCAAGATACACAACCTGCTTTAGGCCTGAGGTGAGGAGAAAGTTCTTCACAGAGAGAGTTGTTAGCTATTGCAATGTGCTGCCCACGGATGTGGTGGAGTCACCATCCCTGGAGGTCTTCAAGAGGGGATTGGACGTGACAGTTGGTGCCATGGTCTAGTAGTCATGAGGTGTTGGGTGACAGGTTGGACTTGATGATCTTTGAGGTCTTTTCCAACCTTGTTGATTCTATGATTCTATGACTGTCTGGATAAAGTATACATATGAGGGTAGTAACCTGTTCTTCTATGAAACAGATTGAAAAACACAAGACATTACATTTTCTTACGGTTTTCTTAAAGCCACTCACAAAATTTAACTTTCAGGTATTTTCCATAGCAAGGTTGTGTGTGTGTTTGAGTTGTGGTGAATGGAGTTAAATCCAGTTGGCAACCAGTCACAAGTGGTAGTCCCCAAAGCTCAGCACTGGGGCCAGTTCTCTTTTATATTTTTATCAATGATCTAGACAAGGGAATTAAGCACATTCTCCATAAGATTGTAGGTGATATCAAACTGGGAGGGAGTGTTGATCTTCTTGAGGACAGGGAAGCTCTACAGAGGGGGACCTGGACAGATTGGATTGATGGGCCAAGGCCAATTGTATGATGTTCAACAAGGCCAAGTACCATGTCCTGCACCTGGGTCACAGGAACACCATGCAATACTGCAGGCATAGGGCAGAGTGTCTGGAAAGCTCCTGGTATAAAAGACCCTGGGCGTGTTGATTGACAGCTGTCAGAACATGAGCGAGAATTGTGCCCAGGTGGCCAAGAAGGCCAACAGCATCCTGGCTTGTATCAGAAACAGTGTGACCAGCAGCATTAGAAGGGCATTAGAGAAGGGCACCGAGGCTGGTGAGAGGTCTTGAGCACAAGCCCTATGAGGAGAGGCTGAGAGAGTTGGGGTTGTTTAGTCTGGACAATGGGAGGCTTAGGGCTTATTGCTGCCTACAACTACTTGAAAGGAGGCTGTAGACAGATAGGGGTTGGTCTCTTCTCCCAGGCAAACAGCAGCAGAACAATAGGACACAGTCTCAAGCTGCACCTGGGGAAGTTTAGGCTGGAGGTGAGGAGAAAGTTCTTCACAGAAAGAGTAATTTGCCATTGGAATGTGCTGCTCAGTGAGGTGGTGGAGTCACTGTCCCTGGAGGTGCTCAAGAGGGTATTGGATGTGGCACTTGGTGCCATGGTCTAGTCATGAGGTGTTAGGTAATAGATTGGACTTGATTATTTCTGAGGTCTTTTCCAACCTGCTTGATTCTGTGATTATGGAAGTGATTGTCCCTCTGTACTCCACTGCTCTGGTGATTATGGCCTTATCCTGCTGACCTGTGTTGTTGTTCAATTAATCAACCTGGTGGATAACCAGGGCCCCTTTTGCCTATGCCATACCTTGCTTTCTGGCAAGCATCTTGCAAATCTCGTTACTGGCTTTTTAAGTGTAAGCTTCCTGTGGGCACAAGAGGTTCTGACTGTCTTGCAAGCGGCGGCTTCTCCAGCATCCCGCAAACAGAATTTCTTTTCTGACTGTGTGCTCTGATTACAGAGTTTGTTTCACAAGGTGACCTCCACATTTGTACTGACCTTTTCTGTGGGATCTCATCCTCTGGGGGAGCTTATCTCATCCACTTTAGAAGTTTATAATATCAATGTCTATCTGAGGTAGTCAGATTTAGCTCACTTTATTGGTAGTGGAAAGGGATACTTTTATAGTGAGATTTATCTGTTCTCTTTGCATCAGCAAGTTGAGGAGGAAATGAGTTATGCTTTTGCCATATCTTTTTTCTCCTTCCATTTATTACTAAGGGCACTTAGTATGTCACTCAGATGTGACTCCCTCTGCCAGGTGCTTATAACAATATCTATGACCTAATTTAGTTTTCACTGACATAACCATAACTAAAAATCTCATTAATTAGGTCTATTTTGAAGGTAATAAGGGATTTTCTTCCCATGATGAACTTGTTTGGGTAATGGAATGAATCTGATCTACAAAGCAGAATGAAAAGGGTTCTCAAGGTATGTGAGTAGGCTAACTTAAGAAAAAAAGTTATTCATGACATGTCTCTTTAAAGAAATCTGTGTCACGTGTTTAAAAATCACATTGCTGAGTAAGCAACCTTTTAAGACTGGAAGAACTGTCACAGAGACAGGAGTTCTGAGTCTTACAGCTATGTGCAGCATTGGCTTTGAGGCCTTGAGACCACTTATGGCCAGGCAGCATCCCAGAAATATGTGTACTGGCAGCAGAGACATGAAAGAAGTAAAACGAATTCTCAGCATCTTGAAAATGAGTTTAACAAAAGTCTTGGATTCAGCTGGTAACTATAATGAAAAACAATTCAGAGAACAGATCTGAGACTTAATTATCACAGTCATAAAAGGCTCTGTGACCTAGAAAAAGACAAGAAATAACAACCTCAGGTCTAATCTCACTGATGTCAAGAGAGTCACAGCTAGCAATAGGACTCTGTATATGTTGTTCTTAACCATACCCACAAAATGCAAGGTACTTAATGGATAGTTTGATACATGTGTGTCTTTTTTCAAGAACTGACCAGCCCAATCCATGTGCAACATGCCATGCCCTGAGAAGGCATCATTCAGGAGCCACTTACCTCTGAATTAAAGTATTTTGGCTCTCCACCCTTTTCTGTGAAAAAAGTCCTTCTTGAATGTTGTAATTTTTCATGGCATTGGTCAAATCTGATTTGGAACAGGAGAAGGAGGGGGGCAAGCTGAACAGAAGGTATAGTATCAATTTTCTCCTAACCACCTGGGAGGAACGAGGAAACAACCCTTAATTTCCTTAACTATCCGTTCACCATTTAGGTTTCTGGTTCACACTTCAGATAAGTGTTATATTATAATCCACGAGGTAAACGGCTCTTGAAAATAATAATTCATTTGCTGTGGTGAATAACAGGTGTCTGTTTCATTGACAGAACACATCTTTGGTCACCTTTGTATATTGAATTATTGGTATTGAATTACTTAATAGTGTCAGGAAAGAATAGAATAGAATAGAATAGAATAGAATAGAATAGAATAGAATAGAATAGAATAGAATAGAATAGAATAGAATAGAATAGAATAGAATAGAATAGAATAGAATAGAATAGAATTAACCAGGTTGGAAAAGATCTTTGAGATCATCGAGTCCAACCTATCATCTAACACCATCTAATCAACTAAACCATGGCACCAAGCCATCCAGTCTCTTCTTAAACATCTCCAGTGATGGTGACTCAACCACCTCCCTGGGCAGCCCATTCCAATGGCCTGGATGTTAGGAAGAAGTTCTTCCCAGAAAGAGTGATTGAACCAGCATCCCCGTAGGCAGCAGCTCCTTCCTTTTGTGCTCTCTTCCATTCAGGTAGCCATGGTTTCTGTGCTAGGCTCGTATCTCACCCCCTAACCTGCTTATTCATGTATCTTTCTGCTTCCCAATCTAACCACCTCAGAAATCACTTAGAAACTGACACAAGTGCATCCACTCAAAACGTGATGTTAATTTAAATTTATCAATCTGAATCATCCCTTTGGGTGTGACTCTCTTTTGTATTTAAAATCATATTTCACAGAGCCAAGAGATGGAAAACTTGTTTCCAATTACATTGGCACTTTCCATTAACACCGGAAGACTGCTGTTTAATGTGCAGCAATCATGAAAGCCAAAAGATGTTGATTTCTGCAATCTCTAATACTGTGGGGAAAAAAATACTAGAAGAAAATCTTTGAAAACATTTTATCTGAAGAAATAAAAAAGGTTATACCATTTAATGTATTTATTGAAAAAAAGACAAAGAGAAAAAGGAAAAGAAAAAGGAAAAGGAAAAGAAAAAGGAAAAGAAAAAGGAAAAGAGAAAGAACAAAAGGAAAAGAAAAAGAAATAAAAAGAAAAATGAAAAGGAAAAGAAAAAGAAAAAGAAAAAGAAAAAGAAAAAGAAAAAGAAAAAGAAAAAGAAAAAGAAAAAGAAAAAGAAAAAGAAAAAGAAAAAGAAAAAGAAAAAGAAAAAGAAAAAGAAAAAGAAAAAGAAAAAGAAAAAGAAAAAGAAAAAGAAAAAGAAAAAGAAAGAAAAAGAAAAAAAAAAAAAGAAAAAGAGAAAGAAAAAAGAAAAAGAGAAAAAAAAAGACAAACTGCCACGTCCAATCCCCTCTTGAAGACCTCCAGGGATGGTGACTCCACCACCTCCCTGGGCAGCACATTCCAACGGCTAACAACTCTCTCTGTGAATACATAAATTAAACCTATTTGACTGATAAAGAGAAACTCCTCAGGGCACAGACTCATTGATGGGTTCAAAGTGGCTCTTGGGCTCTATGTGCATGACTATATTTGGGATATACTGTGGTAAGAAGAATACGAAAATCACACAAAACATTCCTTGAACAACAACAGCACAGACCAACCAAACAGGTGAGTGGTCTTGTCCATATCCAGTGCCTGCTTTGTGTCACAGGGATCCCTCTTTTGCTTCAAGGGATGTATCAGCTGCTGTGCCCACAAAAGAGAATTAAAAATAGGAGTAGAAATCACAGGTGTCTCTCCTGCACCAGGAACTTATAAGACACCATTATTGTTGACTTGGGCTTTAAATAGAAGGAGTACAGACCTCCTATCTGGTATTCAGTGTGAGAAAGACTGCAGAACCCTGACTGACCTGATACCTAAATCTCTTACATTTATGCATTAGCTTTCAGTTCCAGCAGGAAATGTACTGTGGGCCTATGCTCTTGGCTATGTTTGTACAAATCTACATTGTTCATAGATATGATCCACTGCCTTTAATCACAATATGCTCATTTATCCCATCAAGTATCTGGCATATATTTAGTGTTCCTTCATTAATCATGGTCTAGACTTTTATGAGGGAGGGGAAGCCTGCACATCGGATCTACAGTTTAACTGAGAACTTCTCAATAGGAAAATGTCTGAAGTGAGACCTGACTTGCATAAGAAATTCACAAACAGTGCTGGCTTTAAACACTCCCTATGACTCCTCTTTGGAGACTCCTAAGTACATACTAATGCTCCTAAGAACAGCATTCTCCACTGCATGGCAATGAAGTGGGGATGACAGTAGTATCAGGTGACAGCTGCTAGCACATCTACATCACACAGCAAAGTGTGAGCACAGAGACACCTCATTCATGGGGCACTGCAGCTAGCAGAAGCAGCATGAGAGCATTTAAGCTGGATGTTAGGAAGAAGTTCTTCACAGAAAGAGTGATTTGCCATTGGAATGGGCTGTCCAGGGAGGTGGTGGAATCACCATCACTGGAAGTGTTTAAGAGGAGACTGGATGGGGTGCTTGGTGCCATGGTTTAATTGATAAGATGAAGTTGGGTGATAGGTTCGACCTGATGATGTCAAAGGTCTTTTCCTCCTGGTTAATGCTATGCTATTCCATTCCATTCCATTCCACCTTAGCTGGAAGCACCAGGGAGGGAGGGTCTTCAGGTAGCCTGCTGCTTTTAAACCCAATCTAGTGTCTTCACAGACAGCTGCCATGTACTATTTCAGACATACCAGCTTAGGTAAGTATAGGTCGGTATTAGCCCATGTGCCTGTGTTGAACAGGGTAGATATGTCCATGCTTTCTCCACATCCCAAAATAACTGGACTGTTAAAGGCTTTTAAAAAAAAGTTCCACCTCCACCAAAATCAAGCACAGAACCCCACAAAAATCCTATGTGAAATGTGAAGAGATCTTGAAACATATGAAGAGCATATGAATAAGTAATGTGAGCCTGGAGCCTACGTTTTGGGATAGAAAAACATAAAAATGTTTTGCAAAATGCGAGTGAAGAAAGATGTTTGAGTTTTTATCTCTTTGTAAAGGAAATAATTGGCTTGGATCGAGCCCTTCCCTAGGAGCGTTTGCAAACCAAACATTAGACAGCTGCCAAGTACCTGAAAAACAAAGTGTGAAACTGACCTAAAACAAAAGCAAAAGTGATGGCTTTATTTGCAGCAACACAGCAGACTAGTCAGAGGCCTAAAATGCAGCACAAGCAAAGACCTCTAGGATGTGATTCATCAGACAACTTAATGTGCACAATACCAGCAACTGAAAGACCTACACACTGTTCAGGTGAAACTGGGCCAGACAAATCACACCCTTGAAGTCCTTTGATCAGTTTATATATAGATGCCTAATACTCCATTAAATTAATTATTTGACTAATGTTTAACAAACCAATCTGCAATATTACAGTGTCCTTTTCAGTCCAACTAAGCAGTTTAATGAGCAGCAGAAGCAGAAACAAGAATCACATTTTAGAGGTGAATGAGAAAAGGGAAGGCTAGAGCTGCCCTGTGGTTATCTGTGCAGTGACAGCAATTCTCCAGGATTCTTGTACACCAAAGCTACCTTTCACTTGTAGCCCAGGACTGCGTGCCTACAGCCACACACACTAGCTAAAAAACAGCATGACATGCCTGATGAAGCTTCAGGTGTGCTCAGACTTTTTTTGCCCCTGCAGAAATGCAATAGATGGGAAGTAGATTACCTCTGAGAAACTGGCAGCCATGCAGACCACATCTCCTTTTCCTCAAGAGATGTGTGGATGCAGCTAGAGACAATGGTTTGTCAAAGGGATCGTTTGAGTGCTCACAGCATGCTAACAGTACTCCATCACATTAGCAGAAGGCATCAGGGATCTCACTTCTAAAAGCATTGTACAAATCTTAAGCAGTGACTTCTCTCAGCGTTTCTGAATAAGGAATAAGGAATATTAATTCCATCTGATTATTGAAAATGTTGAGTTACAGAAAGTTGAAAGGCTAAAGAGAGGTCTTATTCCTCCTTCCAAGATTTGTCAGCCTAACTGTTGGTCCAGAATACAACAGCTATTGCAATAAGATGAACCTTTATTTTCTTGGGGAAAGTAACATGAGCTTTACACTTGTTAGGAGGGTTTCCTGGTAGAGTAATACCAATTGAAGTTAACTGGCAAATACTTCCTGGTGCAGATAAGGTTTGAATTACTCCAGGAACACATGCTCCTACAACATGCTTCACCCCTACTCTACATGACCATTTCCAATATACATATAACCTACTGCATCCCAAATTCAGTTCCTGCTGTATGGTGTACTGCTGTGTATCTGTGTGCATACAGTTTCAGCATTCCTTATTTCTCAAGTTAGAAGTATCCTGACCCAGAACAACTCCCTCAACTGTACAGTGAATTAACAGACATCTAAACAAAAGACCTGGGGTAATCCTCTCATGCCCATCTGAGTGAAGGTGTCTAGGGCTGCAAACTTGAAAGTTTGTACCTACGTATGTTAGAGTGAATCAACTGATTGTTCTACAGGTTGCAAAACAGATGCAAAGTCGGTTACACCAGATCATGCTTAATCAGCTAGCTTTGCTCAGAAATATGATAAGGGAGGGCTAGGCTGGGAGACACAGCTCCTACTGGCAGTCTCTGACAGCTGCCTTTTATTGCAAAGCAAATGGTGGGGAAGATTATAGGCAAGAAACTTCCTCTCCCACCCACAGTTTGACTTTCTGCATGTCTTTTATTTGTGTACTGGCATTGCACAGTTCTTCCATCTGTATGTACAGCTACATCCTTTAAAACAGATAATTCAGGTTTAATGTAACTTAACTGAACTCAGCAGAGCTTAGCCACACTCCACAGTACTGCATCATAGCTGGCATCCTCTGGGCTCTCCAGTGGTATTTGCCTTGTAAGTGCCTCAGCCCCTCTGTGAGCTAAGGACCTTCTCAAAATTGCAAGCTACTGTGCAGGTTCTCACCTGGCATTTGGGGCCAGGATTTGAAGCCTCTGCTCCTCCTGAACTGGAGCTGCTAAGTACCTTGAGTTGAGCCTTTTTCAGTCTCTGCAGGCCAACTTGCCCCAGTTGGTGTAACGATTTAGTGTCCATGGGGATGGATCCTGAACATTTTCTCATTCCACTCACAAATGAGCTATAGAGTCAACCTGTGTCTCCTTTCTGTTCCTCAACAAGTAGTTAGCTTAGAAGGCTAAGAACACTAACTTCTGTTTAGCCTGGGGTCTTTGCTGTGATATAGAATTAAATCCCTTGATTTTAATCACACAGAAATATGAATCTGTATGGCTTCAGCCTAAATGACTTCCCTAATCAATTAGTTGCTGGTTGTTTTGTGATGCCTCTTTTGGGTTCCCATAAATAGAGAAGTCACATGTAGGTGCCTGTCTCTGCCAAAGGAACTGTGGCCAAGTGCTGTGTGGAAACAGTTGCCTCTCTGAGTCAGTCAGACATTTCTATCCTTTGCTCTTTTCATTTCTGCTTGGTTTTTCACATTTTGTGTGAATAATTCCTTGCTGAAAAACAAGGGAGATCTCCTAGTTATGTATTTAAGCATTCTCATACATTACATGAGGAACATGCTTACCACTATGAAACAAGTCCATCTAACACCAAGATGTTACAGTGCTTGAGAACCAACAAGCATCTAGACCCATGAGAGCTAACTTGGTATGTAACGGCAATTCTTCGCATCATTGGCTACTGCTATTCAAGCATTGGAATATTCTTTCTCTTCCTACTGTAGTCATTCCCTAAGGGCTAAATCCACATAAAGATTTACACATGTAGTGATTCATCAAGCAAGAGAGAGAGGGTAGGAAATGGTTCCCTATCTCACAGCCAAGTTAATAATTTATGAGCAGTGAAATAGTTTAGAGAGTGGCTGAGATAGCCTGCCCATGAACTTTAGGTAGATGGCATTCATATGGCCTGCCCTACCTGAGTCAGAGTGGAGACTTGAAAATTAGTCCCTCCTTCACAAATAGGAGCTCAAGAAGTTTTCTTTTTTCAAAACAAAGCACCAGCTTTACATCTAATATCTGGACATAATCCAAACAAAAGCACTTCACTATTCTTAATAATGGAGTCCTGTCCACCTGTTTCACTCTTTTATTTAAACTGGCTTGGTTATGACCGCTCATTATTTTCTGGAATTAGTGAATCCCATTGTTAGCTACTCCATTACAGGCAGGGAATACTGCAGTGTTACTCTGAGAATTAGAGGTTATACAGGGCTGATGCAGAAAGAGTGGCAAATAGCTGTATTTGTGAAATCATGCAGACATTCTATGATGGGTCCCCAACTTTCAAAGTTTTAGTCCAGTGTTGTAACAAGAACACTAACCAGTACACTTATATGGCTACTAGTTGTCATCATTATATGTCACATCAAAGACATCCTCATGTTCAATTCTTATGCCTTCAGCTCATTGCTCAGCTGAAACATTCTGTTCTGAGTTCAAAAGGAGTATAATGGAACAAATAGCAATAACATCCAGAGCTGTCAGGTCTCAAGAGAGACTATTCCCTGCTCAGTTCCCTGCATCACTCTTTGCTAAACAGTACTTCCTTGATTACTGTAGCTAACACTGCCTCAAAAGAAAGATAAACTTGTGGGAAGCCATCACTACATTCCTTCAGGTTTTTCCTCAGTATTGTCAGTTCCTTCAAATTCTCCAAAAGCCAAATGAGTTTGGAGCATGACTGTAGCGGACAACAAAAGCTTTGGCTTCCCAGTGAACTACAACCAACACAAAAGCAATCCACCAGAGGCTTTGGACACCTTTGCTCCCCTCATGGAGAAGACCAGCAGATCAGAATAGGTGCAGGTACTGGAGAGATCCCAACCCTTTCCAGACTTGGAATCCCAAAATGAACATCATTAAGAGAAGAGAGTGGGAACAGGAAAATCAGATAATCTAGATATTATCCCATTGTACTCACTCATCTTTCAGAGAACTCTTGGAATCTTTGTCTAGAACTGTGCAGTATGGCAGTCTAGACACGGATTCAACTGTAGGTTTCCTCATACAGACAGCTTGACCTTGAAACACAGAATCACAAAATGGTTGATTTTGGAAGGAACCTTTGCAGGTCACCTAGTCAAGCACTCCTGCTGGAGCAGAGCCACCTAGAGATGGTTACCCAGGACTGTGCTGAGACAGCTTTTGAACATCTTCAAGGATGAAGACTCCACCACCTCTCTGGGCAGCCTGGGCCAGGGCTTGGTCATCATCACAGTGAGAAAGTGCTCCCTGGTGGTTAGGAGAAATTTCCTGTGTTTCATTTTGCACCCAGGACAGGACTCTTCTTGCTCTGTCACAGGACTCCACTGACGAAAACCTGGCTTCAGCCCTTTTATATTTTTCCCTGCAGGTATTTACATACATTGATGAAATCACCCTGAACCTTATCTTCCCTAGGCTAAACAGTCCTAGCTTTAAAATGAGTTGAGATAGCAGCTGTACAATAAGATAGCAGTTGTAAGGTCTTACCAGCAAACCACTGAGAAAAATGACATCGTGGAATATTTTTTGACTTGGGGGCCATCAGGGAAAAAGGGCTGCTTTGTTCTAGTCTGGAGACTAGACAACTAGACTACTAAAATTTGTGCAGTTCTGAGAAGTATGTACTACATTGCTGTAGCATCTTACTACGTTCACTGGATGTATGTCTCCCCAAGGGGTAAATGTCTCTTTTGGACTAGCTAAAAGCAGCAGCATGAAAAACACTGAAGCTTGGACTTATCCTTTGAGTAGGGGAGCTAGAGAGAGGCCTAATTTCTAGCTTTAAAGGATTGATTTCCTGGGAAACTGTATAAAGGTCAGAGCAGATTATGGTCTACGTGATTGTGAAAAAGCCTCTGGACACTGCTGTTACGTAAATATTTACAATTACCATTACTAACCAAACCTGCTCCCAGTCCCTGCTGCTCCCAAGGAAGAAAACAGGTTAACAGAGAAGGATTAACTTGTGAAGAATAAGAGCAGTGAAAGTGTAATGCAAAATCACTAATGGAAACTGCAGTTATCTGAACAGGAAGAAACATTAAAAAAAATAAAAGAAAATAAAAAACAAATTCAAGGAGCATCTGTAATTTTCCAATGCAGATTACAGAGGACTGCAAGTCAGCTGTGACACAAGTGATATCAGAACCATGCTTTTGTTTTCTTTATTTTACCCTTGAGCAGATAACCTTTCATATTTTGGTAGAGAAGACACATCAGTGGTGATGTTTTTTTGTGATGTTACAAAATTTCACTTTCTTCTTCTCCCTCTGGGAACAAATTCATCCACAGCACTTAACCACAACACAGCTGTATAAAGAACAGGCAAGCTAGAGGCACAGCAGTTTGGGGATACTCCAATACAATAACAGCTATTGTCAATATTGAAAAGCCAGCTGAGGAGCTGCCAATAAAATTATAATCATAAGTGATAACATGCTAATTTGGCACCAGAGACAGTCTTTGACACAATTATTCCATCTCTTTTTTTTTAGATAATCCAGGGCACAAGCAAACAACTTGCAGCTCTGGAGCTTGCAAGCAGTTCAGATATACCTCCCATAAAGTATGCTGGTGGTGAGCTGCTGGGTAGTAAAACAGCACAACTGCAGAAGGAAGTGAATCAACAAGGATTGCTGAGGCAGACACTGAGTCACCTTGAGACCCAGCCACATACGTAGGTTTGTGGTTGAACCCTGACATTCTGTGGAAGCACTAAGGTCTATAAAGAATTGTTGTTTTTTCCTTTTTAAAAGCACTACACCTAGAGTTCCTCTTCCTTTTAGGTCCCAGAAGTGTGTAGTAGCTGTCCTAAGGCATGCAACTCTGTATGCACTTAAGTGGGATCAGGGTGCCCAAACCTCTAAGGCACTTTTGAGAACAAATACATGGGAACATAAATTAGATATCATTAATACAACAGACAAACTGAAGATAAGAAACTCTTCTCACACTAAGCAGTGTCAAAGAGCAAAGCTGGCAGAAGTCCCCACAGCCTGTCCCATTTCAAATTAAAGTTGAAATAGATTTAACATAGTCATTCCTGCTACCCTCTGAGCATTCAGATTTTAAGATGCAGTTCTATTTTCTAAGTTTTGCACCTGAAAGAAAGTGCAAAAAGATATGCATAAGAGGGTACCACATTTTATGCTGTAGAATCAAAATACACTTAGCTTTAAAGAAATACACTTTGGCTGTATTATAGGCCAGCCATTATAAACATTAGCAAAACCCCCACTGTGTATCCATTGGTGAAAATAAACAAGACAGAACATAAAAGAAGCAGGAGAGGTTCTGCTAAGGGCTATTAAAGAAATTATCAATGTTAAAAAAAGATTTAAAAACCATTATTTTGCATCAGTTTCCCACCCATGATCTGAGATTTCCACTACCTCCCTTCCCATCTCTCCTGCCCATTTAAATGATATTTGAGAGAACGTTTATTACTACGAAGTCAGCAACAGGTTGACGACAAAAATGCTGGCAGAAGGTTGACAGGCTAAATTTCATCCAGCAGATTTCTTTCCTTCATTTTCTCTTGCAGTCAGTTCCACCACACATCAACACTCAGAGCAGCCTCCTCTGGAAATACTTTTGCATTACATGTTCCAGAACTTTTATACCTGAAGTCTGCAAACTTTTAATTCACTGCATGTCTGTGAACCCAGCTATGACTATTTCTGATTTGAGTCTCATACTCTCCACCATCCATGTAGAATCTTGGTCCAGTGCAGAAGCTGAAGGCTCACCCCAATGCTTTGTTCTGGTTTACTGCTACAGTCATGTTTTCAAGCTTAATACTTTAGGATGCAAGTAGCACAACAGGAATATGAAAATTAGCTCAGATATGGGTTTATAAATGGCAGCAGGAGTTAGACTGGTTAACCTTTACACATGGCATAATTTATCAAAAGATTTCTGAGAATGTAATTGGTTTTTGAAAAATCACAACAGTTGTGTTTCATGATTGACGCAAAAGCAGGTCTGTCATTCCACAGACCAAACCCCCCCAATAAGACAGTTGTGCTTAAATGACATGAGAAGTCCATCAAAATATCGTTTCTTGATCACACAGTTAATTCTGTGTCTAGATTGAAGTAGCTCTTGTTAACGTTGGCTTGGGATAATGTGGCACTTGGGATCCAGTGTCACTTGAAACGGCCTCTGGTCCAACTTTTCTAGCTTCCAAGATGTAGCAAAATAAAAATCTATCTAAGTGAACTGTCAAATTTAACTGAAGACATTCATTCTACTTAAAACTTTAGCAAAAAAAAAAAAAAAAAAAAAAAGTACCTACAGAAGAGAGTAAGAAACAGCTTGAACTACTTAGTTTCTTTTTAATCGAGTGACCTGTTTGCATTAGGTGCCTCTACCTTGTGGCCACCCCAGAGAGCAAAAGCACATTGCCTCTGCACTTGTCCTTGTTAGAGGTGGCAATCTGACTGCCAGGTGGCTTTAAATAGTGCTTCTTATTAAGCCTTTTAGCAACCTGCAATTTGTTTCCCCAACTAAATGGCACTTGCTTTTCTACTTGTGGTATTTGCAAAGCACTATACAGAGAATTAAAGGCTACAAGAACTTTACATGCAAGAAAAGGACAACAGCTAGTGTGTATGGATATCAAAGTTTACTTCACATACTGAGGTGGCAGGGTAAGTAATATCTCTGTCTATCTACTTTGGCTAAGAGACCGTCTGACAGTTCTTGGTGGTGCTGCAAATGAAACGTTTTGTTGTCATTGCTCAGTTCAGAACAGAAGAATTTCAGCTGAGTATGCAAGCTTTCCACATCACGTGAATATCAGAGCAGCTCTATTCCTGCATATCAGTGGTGTGTCTCTGGTGCACTAAAGCCTAAGAGCACCAAGGATATTTTTCTTCCCTACAGTCCTTCTGTAGGACCAGTGTTGGTATGAGATTCATCTGGTCCTTTTGGCTTTGTGTCTTTGTCATTGCCCATCTCCACGTTGTGAAGTCCTGTCATATTATTTTTGTTGCCATCCATGAAGTCATCTGCCATCTCTGTGCTCTTCTTGTTGCATTGACAGAAGTCACTGGAGCTCTCTAGAAAGCTGATGCAAAATTTGATAACCAGTGCTAGCCAGGCCATCCCAAAGAGGATCCACAGAGAGATTACATTCTTGTACCAACCTGGATAGGTGCGGTCTGGGTTCATCCCTAGAAGACAATTGCCCAAAACATTTCCAGGTTGAATTACGAATGCGTCAAAGGAAACATTAAATGTAAAACAAAGCGAATATATGACCTAATATTAGTGATTTCTACATAAAGCATGAGTATGACATCTACATGGCATGTGAGCAGATACTGTAAGCAAGTATGTTCCCTAGGAATGGTAAAGATCATCCATATGACAAAAAAAATATATGCCAAATTGCATCTGTGACAAAGTGATATCATTTAAGAGCAGAGTTTCATTTCTCTACTTAGAATTCAGCATGACATTATTGTATGTAACAGCAGTCCCCTGCAGGCAGAGAGGTAAGGGGGTCTCAGCTACTGGTGTATCTTGTTAAACCAGATGTAAGTGAGCCTCTAGGAGCTGGGTGAGAACAGGCCTGAGTAGTCCTCAAACATGTAAGAAGGGTGAAGATTTGGAAAACAGCTTGAAATTATAGAATAGAATAATAGAATAGAATAATAAACCAGATTGGAAGAGACCTTCAAGATCATCGCGTCCAACACATCAACCAATCCAACCCACCTAAACAACCAAACCATGGCACCCCATCAAGTCTCTTCCTAAACACCTCCAATGATGGTGACTCCACAACTCCCCTGGCAGCCCATTCCAATGGGCAATCACTCTCTCTGTGTAAAACTTCTTCCTAACATCCAGCCTAAATCTCCCCTGGTGCAGCCTGAGACTGTCCTCTTGTTCTGGTGCTGGCTGCCTGGGAGAAGAGACCAACATCTGCCTGTCTACAACCTCCCTTCAGGTAGTTGTAGGCAGCAATAAGGTCACTCTGAGTCTCCTCCTCTCCAGGCTAAGCAACCCCAGCTCCCTCAGTCTCTCCTCATAGGGCTTGTGTTCCAAACCCCTCACCAACTTTGTTGCCCTTCTCTGGACTCGTTCCAGCAAGTCAACATCCTTCCTATACTGAGGGGCCCAGAACTGGACACAGTACTCAAGGTGTGGCCTAACCAGTGCAGTGTACAGGGGCAAAATGACCTCCCCGCTCCTGCTGGCCACAGTGTTCTTGATGCAGGCCAGGTTGCCATTGGCCCTCTTGGCTGCCTGGGCACACTGCAGGCTCATGTTCAGCCTACCATCAACCAGTACCCCCAGATCCCTCTCTACCTGGCCGCTCTCCATCCACTCTGACCCCAGCCTGTAGCACTGCATGGGGTTGTTGTGGCCAATGTGCAGAATCTGGCACTTGGATGTGTTAGATCTCATGCCGTTGGATTCTGCCCATCTGTCCAGCCTGTCAAGGTCCCTCTGCAAAGCCTCTCTACCGTCCAACAGATGCACTCCTGCCCCCAGCTTGGTGTCATCAGCAAATTTACTAATGATGGACTCAATGCCCTCATCCAGATCATCAATAAAGATGTTAAAGGGCATGGGGCCCAGCACTGATCCTGGGGGCACAGCACCAGTCACTGGCCACCAGCTGGATGTGGCACCATTCACCACCAGGCTCTGGGCTCAGCCCTCCAGCCAGTTCCTAACCCATCACAGTGTGTTCCCATCCAAGCCATGGGCTGACAGCTTGGCCAGGAGTTTGCTGTGGGGGACAGTGTCAAAAGCCTTGCTGAGGTCCAGGTAGACTACATCCACAGGCCTCCCCACATCCACCAGGTGGGTCACCTGATCATAGAAGGAGATCAGGTTGGTCAGGCAGGACCTGCCCTTCCTAAATCCATGCTGGCTGGGCCTGATCCCTTGGCCATCCTCTAAGTGCTGTGTGATTGTACTCAGGATGACCTATTCCATAATCTTGCCTGGCACTGAGGTCAGGCTGACAGGCCTATAATTCCCTGGTTCATCCAACTGGCCCTTCTTGTGGATGGGCACCACATTGGCCAGCTTCCAGTCTTCTGGGACCTCTCCAGTGAGCCAGGACTGATGGAAAATGATGGAAAGTGGTTTAGCCAGCTCATCTGCCAGCTCTCTCAGCACCCTAGGATGGATCCCATCTGGTCCCATGGACTTGTGGGGAACCAAGCTGCTGAGGAGAGCTCCCACCACCTGCTCATGGAACCCAGGGAAACTATGCAGCTCCCTGGCTCCTTCTGCCAGCTCTGCAGGCCAGCTGTCTGGAAGACATTCTGTCCTGCTAGTAAAAATTGAGGCAAAGAAGGTGCTAAGTATCTCTGCCTTTTCCTCATCCTTTGATACAACATTTCCCTCCAAGTCCACTAAGGAGTGGAGGTTGTCCTTGCCCTTCCTCTTGCTATTAGTGTATTTATAGAAGGACTTTTTGTTGTCCTTCACAGTACAGGCCAGTTTAAGCTCCAAGTGTGCTTTTGCCTCCCTAATTTTCTTCCTTAAACATTCCATGGGTTGCCTCACCTTTCTTCCAAAGATGATACACCCTCCTTTTTTCCCCTTAGTTCTATTAAAAGTTCATTACCCATCCAGGCTGGCCATCTGCCCCGGCGGCTCATCTTCCAGCACATTGGCACAGCCTGTCCCTGAGCCTTCAACAATTCTTCCTTGAAGTAGGTCCAGCCCTCCTGGACCCCTTTGGTTTTAAGGGCTTTATCTCAAGGAACCCTCTGAATTAGTTCCTTGAGTAACCTGAAGTCTGCCCTCTGGAAGTCCAGAGTGGAGGTCTTCTTGCTGCCCCTCATAGCCTGGCCAAGTAACAAAAATTCAATTATCTCGTAGTCACTGGCCCCTAAACACCCTCCGACCACCACATCACCCACCAGCCCTTCCCTGTTGGTGAAGAGGAAGTCAAGCATAGCCTTACCCCTGGTAGGCTCGCACAGCACCTGGGATAAGAGGCTGTCCTCCATGCACTCTAAGAACCTCCTAGACTGTCTCATCTCTGCTATGTTAAGATCCCAGCAGATGTCAGGCAGGTTGAAGTTGCCCATGAGAACAAGGTCAGGTGATCCTGAGACAGCCTTAAGCTGCCTATAGAATGACTCATCAACATCTTCCTCCTGGTTGGGTGGTCTATAACAGACTCCAACCAGGAAGTCTGCCCTGCTGGTCTTCCCTCTAATTCTTACCCACAAACACTCAACCCAGTCGTCCCTAATCTCTATCTCAATGGCATCTAGTGACTCCCGGATGTAAAGGGCCACCCCACCACCCCTTCTTCCTTGCCTGTCTCTCCTGAAGAGCCTGTGGCCATCAATTGCAGCGCTCCAGTCATGTGAGTCATCCCACCATGTCTCTGTGATGGCAGCTATATCATAACTTTCCTGCTGCAACAAGGCTTCCAGCTCCTCTTGTTTGTTGCCCATACTTTGTCCATTAGTGTACATGCACTGCAGCTGGGCTGCTTGTTTCACCTCTGACTCTATCTTATCACTCCCAGACTCCTTCCTGAGGGGACTAGTTTCAGCCCCTTCTCCCTTCGAAACTAGTTTAAAGCCCTGTCAATGAGACCTGCCAATTCACTTCCTAGAATCTTTTAACCTTTGGGGGATAGGCCATTCTCATATACTGTGACCTTTCCCCTCCTCTGGGGCAGATGTACTCCATCTGTTGCCAGCTGACCTGGTGCAGTAGAAAGTTCTCCAAGATCAAAAAGCCCAAAATTCCTTTGACTGCACCAGCCTCTAAGCCACTTGTTGACTGTAGCTGCTGACCTGTTTCTTATGGTATTCCTTCCTGCAACTAAGGGTATTGATTGAAAAATTATTTGTACACCTGACCCTTCAATTAGGTCTCCAGGGCCCTGAAGTAATTTTTGATAGCTCTGGGAGTTCTGGTTGCAACATCATCATTCCCTGCATAACTAGTAAGGGATAGTAGTCAGAGGGGTGCACCAGGCTAGGCAGCCTTCTGGTAACATCTCTAACTTGGGCTCTTGGGAGACAACAAAGTTCCCTATGAGATGGGTCTGGCCAACATGTGGGGCCCTCTGTTCCCCTCAGGAGGGAATCACCAATAACAAGTACCCTCCTCTTTTTTTTCGAGAGAGCAAGTCTGGATGCCAGGGGAAGGCTGCTTAACCTTAGGCTGTTTAACCTCAGGGAAAACCCCAGATGGTGTGTCCTCCAGCATCAGGATCACCTCACCCTCGATCTCCAGTGCCCCATACCTGTTTTCCAAGAGCAGCGGGGAAGGTGAGGGGAGGCAGGGAGTTTTTACTTTGTGTCTTTTAAGACACATCTGGCTGGTTGCACAGCTGCGTACTTCTTTCAGCACTGGTTAGGCCACACCTTGAGTCCTGTATCCAGTTCTGGGCCCCTCTGTTTAGGAAAGATGTTGAGTTGCTGGAACGAGTCCAGAGAAGGGCAACAAAGCTGGGAAGGGGTTTGGAAGACAAGCCCTATGAGGAAAGACTGAGGGAGCTAGGGTTGCTTAGCCTGGAGAGAAGAAGGTTCAGGGCAGACCTTATTGCTGTCTACAACTACCTGAAGGGAGGTTGTAGACAGGTGGGGGTTGGTCTCTTCTCCCAGGCAACAAGCACCAGAACAAGGGGACATAGTCTCAAGCTGTGCCAGGGGAGGTTTAGGCTGGATGTTAGGAAGAAGTTCTTCATAGAAAGAGTGATTGCCCATTGGAATGGGTTGCCCAGGGAGGTGGTGGAGTCACCATCATTGGAGGTGTTTAGGAAGAGACTGGATGGGGTGCATGGTGCCATAGTTTAGCTGATAAGATGGTGTTGAGTGATATGTTGGACTCAATCTCAAAGGTCTTTTCCAACCTGGTTTATTCTATTCTATTCTATTCGTGATCCCTTCAGAGCAAAGTCATGTCTTTGGTTGCATTTCCACAATACTTAATGCAAAGAGCCTTCTGCATGCTAAGTTAGTGTCAGTAGTAATATTAAGACAGACAAAACATAGAAGCAGGCTCATCCCTATGAAATGAGTAGGCTGTATTTAAAAAGCAGGCTGCAGTATCCTTGCAAACACAGCTAAGGTACAGGATACAAACCAGTGGCAGCAGTCTTTGCTTGGGCTTTTTGTCTACTGTTTCTCAGGTCTCATCAATCAGTTTCCTTACCTTACAAAGGCTCTTCGCTTTATGACTGAATGCCTACAGCACAGCAGATACTACAGAACACCCAAAATTTTCAGGACAGAGTATGAGGCTTTAACATTTATGAGGTGGTACCTCCAGGAACCTGGCTTCTACCATGTTCAAACAAAAATTGCATATAGGGATTGGTTGAAATGAGACATCTGCAAAGACAGATGCTTAGGTATTTGTCATGTGTGGGTGATTGTATGTAGGAACACTGTCCTGTCATTAGCAGCACAGACTAGCAGTTCCAAATTCATGGTCCATGAACTGTTACTGTCTACAACATTGGCACAGCCATTTTTTTACAACCATTTATTTGATATTATTTATAGTAATATCAAATTTTGTTTAACATCTATATATGACATTATACAATACACATGTATTCTGTGCTCCCATTATATTAAAAACATTGAGGTTGTCACTAAGCCACTGGCAAAAGCTTGGGAGCAGGCAACCACTTTTGTGGTAACTACACATTAAAGGGTCTGAGTTTCCACATCGGGGAGAACTTCAACCAGGAAGATCACGGATTCATCCTCCAAACATGCACCTTTCAGCAATGCTAAATTCAAAGATTTACACATTGTTTGCTCTTGCATAAGAAAAGAAAACAAAGAGAAGGGCTGTATGATGCTTCCATGTAGAACACAAGTACAGAGACCATCTGGTAAGTGCAGCCTTAGGGATAAGAAGATGAGAAGTTTAGCACCTACAGACCTGTCCAACAGGAGGGTTTATGGAGCATGTAAATTAACAGTTTTCAGAGCCAATAAGAGACATGTCGTCAATATTACTAAATGAAACAGACTGGACACCACTCTGTGACTTCAAAACCCAAATGTCATAGAATCAATAAGGTTGGAAAAGACCTCAAAGACCATCAAGTCCAACCTGTCACCCAACACCTCATGACTACTAAACCATGGCTTCAAGTGCCACATCCAACCCTTTTTTGAACACCTCCAGGGATGGTGACTCCACCACCTTCCTGGGCAGCACATTCCAATGGCTAACAACTCTCTCTGTGAAGAACTTTCTCCTCACCTCAAGCCTAAACTTCCCCCGGTGCAGTCATATGTTTCCCCTAAAACAAAGCAGTTGTGTCCAAAGTGAACATTGGGCATCACTCCTGGCACATGATATCCCCAGGGGTTAACCTGGTCCAGAACAGCAGGAGCGTTCACAATAGGGAAACAGTGCAACAGACTCAAAAAGCATCAACAGATGCTTGAACACATACCCAGATCCCTGTTTATTTTTCAGTTAAGACAAACTGTGATCAGGATTGTAGGGCCACTGATGTAATTCAAATGCTCCTATACTGAACGTAGTGCGTCTATGAAAGGGACCTGGGAGTACTGGTTGACAACTGGCTGAACATGAGCCAGAAGTGCGCCCAGGTGGCCAAGAAGGCAAATGGCATCCTGGACTGCATCAAGAATACTGAGGCTAGAAGGAGAAGGGAAGTCATTCTGCCCCTGGACTCAGCACTGGTTAGGCCACACCTTGAGTCCTGTGTCCAGTTCTGGGCCCCTCAATTTAAGAAAGACATTGAAACTCTTGAACATGTCCAGAGAATGGCAACGAGGCTGGGGAGAGGCCTTGAGCACAAGCCCTATGAGGAGAGGCTGAGGGAGCTGGGGTTGCTTAGCCTGGAGAAGAGGCTCACGGGAGATCTTATTGCTGTCTACAACTACCTGTAGGCAGGTGGGCTTGGTCTCTTCTCCCAGGCACACCAGAGTAAGAGGACACAGTCTCAAGCTGCACCAGGGGAAGTTTAGGCTGGAGGTGAGGAAAAAGTTCTTCACAGAAAAGAGTGATTGGCCATTGGAATGTGCTGCCCGGGGAAGTGATGAAGTCACCGTCCCTGGAGGTTTTCAAGAGGGGATTGGACATGGCACTTAAAGCCATGGTTTAGTAGTCATGAGGTGTTGGGTGATAGGTTGGACTTGATGATCTCTGAGGTCTTTTCCAATCTTATTGATTCTATGATGGTATGCCTGTTAAAGGCACTGCACAGCTGAAGGTACATGTGAAAATGGCATGTATATAGTGAAGAGCTTGAAAACTAGTTATCAGGAACTAAGAGAAGTAAGTGGGCTGTATCACAGAGTTCAGTATCATCTGTAGAATCAGCATAGGGAAATGCTGAACTGGCTAGCTGATTATCCTTACCCAAGCTACCTTGACTCGAGCTCATTTAAGTGTGCCTACACAAGCTGTAGCTGTCACTTCAGTACATTATTAACAAGTCCTAAGGTAACCACCACTAAATTGTGTAAGTATCATGCAACTGCTATGAAGAAAAGAGTCCATAAGAAGATGTTTTAGTCTTTCTATATTCTAGTGATTCAGAGGTGCATGTGCTCCTATAATCAATTTGGTTTTAATGAGAAAGTCTTTGTCAAAAAGGTGTGTCCTGTGTTTAAGCAAATGCTTTGGGCATGGGTCCAAATCCATTTCCTCCGGCAAGGGGTTTTGGCAACCAAAACTAGGCTGTGGCTGGTGCCCGACAGTCTACACCTAAGTGGCTTTAAGCTGCATTTTAGAAAGCAGTCGTCTGGGGTTTTGAAAGAGGAAATATTCACAGTATGTTAATGGTGATGCAGAGTAGCATCTGCATAAAACCACCTCCAGTGCACTGAAGCACACCAAGTGCACCATCAGTAACTGCTTTGATTAAAACAGTGTCACTCCAGTCTGATGTTGTAGTCATTCAAGTGGCAGGTCACTTGAATGCTGGAATATTAGTCACTGACTGAGAAACAATTTATTTGCTCTTCCACAGGTAGCATTTCTATCTCAGAAATCACGTCATCTTCAAACTATCAATTGCCTACCACAACATACTTAGAATCATAGAATCAATAAGGTTGGAAGAGACCTCAAAGATCATCAAGTCCAACCTGTCACCCAATACCTCATGACTACTAAATCATAGCACTAAGTGTCATGTCCAGTCCCCTCTTGAACACCTCCAGGGACAGCGACTCCACCACCTCCCTGGGCAGCACATTCCAATGGCTAACAACTCCATCAGTGAAGAACATTCTCCTCACCCTGAGCCTAAACCTCCCCTGGCACAGCTTGAGACTGTGTCCTCTTGTTCTGGTGCTGGTTGCCTGGAAGAAGAGACCAACCCCCTCCTTGCTACAACTACCTTTCAGGTAGTTGTAGACTGCAATAAGGTCTCCCCTGAGCCTCCTCTTCTCCAGGCTAAACAACCCCAGCTCCCTCAGCCTCTCCTCATAGGGCTTGTGGTCCAAACCCCTCACCAGCCTTGTTGCCCTTCTCTGTACATGTTCAAGAGTCTCAATGACCTTCTTAAATTAAGGGGAGAGATTCATCACCAGGTCTGTAGATTGCTAGTGGTGTAAAACTACCAAGCTGGAAACTTCATATGCCAGACATTTGGCCTTGATGTTTAGTAGTAATGAAACATGTACTCACCAATCACATAATCTCCAAACCCTATGGTGCTGAGGGTAATAAAGGAATAGTAGAAGCCTTCTTCATAAGACCATCCTTCTTTCTCAGAAAACAACAAGGGAGGTAGCAGGAGGAACAATAACAAGCCAGTTACCAGTGCACAGGTCTTGATCAGAAAGGAAGCTTTTTTCTAGTAAAATAGGGAAAATAAAGAAAAAAAAGAAAAAAAAAAGAAAAAAAAAAAAAAAAAAAAAAAGAACAGACTGTCACAAAAAGGTTGGCAGGGAGTGTCTCTCTCTGTTTCTTGTTGAAGATGATGCTAGACTCCATAAAACACAGTAACATTCATGACATTCCACTAGGAAAAGTGGTGTAGCTCTCCCACTTAACAGAAACTGGGCATCACCTCTATGAGTACTAAATTAATGCCAGTTTAAAGCCTTGTCCACAAATGTCCCCATGTAACTTCCATGGGCAATTCTAACTATGACTGATGATAAACAGATGAGATATTCTAGGACTGTGCATGGCTCTAAGGCTCTGGCACTCCTGTTTTAGGGGAAGCCATTCATCACAGAGGCTTCCTCAATTAATAAACAACCTTATCTGGCACTTCATACAGCTTTCATAAAATCGATTTATTTGCTTTCAGTTACTCCTGTGAATTATTGCCCTTTTAGCCAATTAGGTAAGCAGGGTTTTAGTCAGAGGATCCCAAATACCAGACAACCATCTTTCTGTCTTTTCTTCCCTCAACTCGAGGGTGAGACATATCCATCCACATTGCTTACCTGCCAGTGAAACACCTCCTCTAGGCAACGGGCGCAATGCTGAACTCCCAACAGCATCAGCTGCCCAATGTCATTGAGGAGGACAAGGTTCAAAGGGATCCCAAGCAGTGCAAACAAGATGCAGAAGATTCGACCAGCTGCAGTGCTGGGGCTCAGGTTCCCATAGCCTAGGTAGGGAAGGAATAAGGTGTTAAAAATAAAATATTCTTTGCTTTCTCTCCTTTCAGGGAGGAGTGAGCCTCCATCTTCTGCAAAAGTAAGACAAGAAGGGTCACTGCTCTAAAAAATCCTTTTTTTTTAAAAATATGTATAAATAACTGTAAGCTACATCCATTGTTTGTCATATCCTATTGTAGGTCAGAAAATAACATTTCTTTCCCTGCCAATTTTTTTTAGTTCCTTTTCCATTTACCGGTGAATTTCCTCTCCCCAGCCCACTGTCTTGGCTGGGATCTGACGTAAATGCAAAACATCCGTTCAGTTTGGTTTTCGTAAGCATTGCTGGCATGGGACTTGCTGGTAAATGATCTAGCATGACTGTTAGGTGGTCTCTGAATCACCACAGCAGAGCTTAAATTAAAACAATACCTCTTTCCACCTTTGTCCTACAGGATCAGCACACTGAACACCACCCCCTTGCTTAAACTCCTCTTTTGCACCCAAAGTACCAAATACAAGTGTCAAAATGTTTGCCTAGAGTCAATAAATCTAGAGAAATTATATTGGAGTAAAATACTTCTACTTCAGACTCAAAGGAAAGAAAAAAGCATTGGACATTTTGCCCTTTTCTCCCATCATATGAACAGGTCTACTAAACCAACAGTGCACTGCAAGCACAGCCATACCTATATCAAGACCATCATGCTTTCAGCATCAGTGCTTTGTCTTTATTCCTCACATTTTCTAAATGTGCCAACTTGCACTTCCGTAATTCCTGTAGTATAAAGTACCTGAAAAGTCAGACTTAATTTTGGTTTATTTTACGGGATGATTTTTAAGACAGGGGACAGACTAGCACATGGCAAGCATTTCAGCCGTGACACAGACAGTCAGAGACCTATTGCCTTCACTGTATTTCATTCATTAAAGATTTGTGTGTGTCACAGAATCACCAAGGTTGGAAGAGACCTCAAAGATCATCAAGTCCAACTTGTCACCACAGACCTCATGATTAAACCATGGCACCAAGTGCCATGTCCAATCCCCTTTTGAACACCTCATAACCTGGAAAAGCTTATACTTTCACCACAAATAATGTTGTCACTTTCCAGTGACACCTAGTTATCATCACTGTGCAAACAGAAAGGTGCTGATGCCTTGCTACTAGGTGGTATAGCCCCAGGGCAAGAGAGCAGTCCATAGGAGGGCAGAGGTCCCAGGGTTGGGCTCTGTATATGGCAAAAATGAGAGTGCAAACATCCAGCATGGACTCCCATTCCTTCACTAACCTCTGTCCTACACTAGCTGCAGTAAGTTGCTGATCAAAAAAGATAGAAAGGTGTGCCACTATGAGCTTGGAATATCTATGCTTTCTGTGCTGCCAAAATCTCTCAACATGGACAATTCCACAAAGAGTTGTGCGCACACATCAGTGAACTAACCCCAGAAAAGATGTCTGGCAGCAAACTAGTTCACAGTATATATATAGGCTACCTTCTAATCTCATTCCTAATTCCACAAATTCAAAACTTTACTTTGTGGAGAAATTTCCCTCCAACCATTTCAGGCTTAAGTGATTTGTGAGCCTCTGAGTTTAATCTATATGGCCCTGGGCAGCATGATCTAGTTGCAGGTGTCCTGCTCAGGGTTTGGACAAGATGCAATTGCAATTACCCAATGCAATCTGTGAACACGTAATAGAACTCCAAAGCAATGGGGCAGCGCATTCCACAGAAGCATGGGATGCTGTTATGTAACTGGAGGTTGTTTTCAAAAACAGTCAAACAAAGGGGCTAAATTAAGCCTGTAGAGCTATCTTAATTCCAGTGCCATGTTCTTCACTTATGAGCAGTCCACAATGTTTACACATTTTTGTTTTCCCATGTGTAATTGCTGACTTCTGATAGCTTTCACTCTTTCTAGACTAACAAGTGCGGTAAATGAGGCATGTAGGCAAGTACCATCTAAATGAATTTAAGGGAGATGTGCCTGGTGTCACCTGTTCCACAGTGCCTGTCCTACATTTCAAAAGATTGGATCCAGGTTATATCGTTTATGAAATTAGGGTGTTTTGCTGGCTGGCAGCGCAAGGAAAAAGAGCTGGGGGGGATGGTATGAGGGGTTGTGTGGAAACTTACTACGAGGCTAGCATCTGAACATGAGTGTCACACATTTATGGCCAGGTTTCCCAAGGTTTTCTTTGTGGTTCCCTGCCACCCCCACTTCTTTGCCTTCTGCATCAAGTTTTAAAAGATTGTGTTATGGTTTGGGTAGTTCTTTTCACCATAACTTTCCAGGCTTATCCAGCCTCTGAAGACAACCATCAGATAAGAGAGAAAGAAAGGTCCATGATCTCAGGTCACTCTATGAAACACAGCAGACTGCAGGACTTTGAGGACCCCACACAGCACTTCTGGCTACCCAAAATGGGAGGCTTTTTTTGACTCCTGTTCTCACTGACTGGACATAAGAGAGTAAAAAAGAGCAAAAACTGCTTAAAATAATAAATTTAAAAAAAAAAAAAAGTGTCCTTCATAGGCTGAAAAACAACTGCAAAGTCAACAAATAATTTCTGTGTGGGTAAAACAATTAGATTTAAAAAAGCCTGCTGAATAGAATAGACCAGACCAGGTTGGAAGAGACCTTCCAGATCATCGCATGCAACCCATCATCCAACACCATCTAATCAACTAAACCATGGAACCAAGCACCCTATCAAGTCTCCTTCTAAACACCTCCAATGATGGCGACTCCACCACCTCCCTGGGCAGCACATTCCAATGGGCAATCACTCTATCTATGAAGAATTTCTTCCTGACATCCAGCCTAAACCTCCCCGGGCACAGCTTGAGACTGTGTCCTCTTGTTCTGTTGGTGGTTGCCTGGGAGAAGAGACCAGCCCCTGCCTGTCCACAACCTCCCTTCAGGTAGTTGTAGACAGCAATGAGGTTTCCTCTGAGCTTCCTTCTCTCCAGGCTAAGCAACCCCAGCTCCCTCAGCTTCTCTTCACAGGACTTGTGTTCCAAACCCCCGCCAACTTCGTTGCCCTTCTCTGAACACGTTCCAGCAACTCAACATCTTTCCTAAACTGAAGAAAGTAGCTTCTCCAACCAGTAATTTTATCAGTGGTTTGAGCATTCAAACATATTTGTGGGGAGATTTGGTTAAATTCTTAACTCCTACCTGAGTGGGTACAAACCATCACTTTCCCTAGGAATGACCTAATCTCAAATTCACAGAATGTTCTTGTTGAACATGCAGACATTCAGTGAAGCCTGGTAGCTTGGTGTCTCATTTAAGAGTGTCTGATCCACAAGGCCACTGGGCAGATCAAGGGGTGCCAATGTTACACTTACATTACTTAGAAATTCAAACAATCAGAGAAAGGTGCTCCACTTGACAGCTGGGGTGAGTTACAATCTTGTAACAATCACAAGTGAATTACAATCCTGTTTGCCCAGGCATGAGGAATCCCACATACTTAGAGTGTGCTGAAGCCACCAAGCTGCTCCCATCACTAGATCCTCCTCTTAAACTTCTCAGGAAATTGAAATTTTTCTTTCCTTTGTGTTCCTTAAGAGTAACCTGAATGTTTTAAATCTAGGCTAAATGAAAGTTTTTGTTCATGATGAATTCAAAGGTTGAATTGGGAAAAAAAAAAAATCAGATTTGATTAGATGAAAAAAAGATATCTAAGTGGAAAAAAAAAAAATCACAAACCCCAAAAAAACCCCAAGGAGCAAACCTGTACTGGTCAATACTAGGCTGAACATGAGCCAGCAGTGTGCCCAGGTGGCCAAGAAGGCCAAAGGCATCCTGGTGTCCATCAGGAATAGTGTGGCCAGCAGGAACAGGGAAGTCATTCTGCCCTGTACTCAGCCTTTGTTAGGCCACACCTTGAGTCCTGTGTCCAGTTCTGGGCCCCTCAGTTTAGGAAAGATTTTGACTTGCTGGAATGGTCCACAGAAGGGTAATGAAGCTAAGGAAGGGTTTGGAGGCGAGGAGAGGTGAGGCTATGAGGAGAGGCTGAGGAAGCTGGGGTTGCTTAGATTGGAGAAGAGGAGGCTGAGTGGAGACCTTCTTGCTGTCTACAACTACCTGAAGGGAGGTTGTAGCCAGGTGGGGCTTGATCTCTTCTCCCAGGCAACCAGTACCAGAACAAGAGGACAAAGTCTCAAGCTGCATCAGGGGAGGTTTAGGCTGGATGTTAGGAAGAAGTTCTTCATAGAGACAGTGATTGGCCATTGGAATGGGCTGCCCAGGGATGTGGTGGAATCGCCATCATTGGAGGTGTTTAAGAAGAGACTTGAAGGGGTGCTTGGTGGCATGGTTTAGTTGATTAGATAGTGTTGGACGTGATGATCTGGATCTTTAATCATATTTAGTACTACAGCTTTAAATGAACGTTGAAGATGATTTTTCAACAGTCCTGGCTCACTGGAGAGGTCCCAGAAGACTGGAAGCTGGCCAATGTGGTGCCCATCCACAAGAAGTTGGAGGAGCTAAGGAATTATAGACCTGTCAGCCTGACCTCAGTGCCAGGCAAGATCATGGAACAGGTCATCCTGAGTACAATCACACAGCACTTACAGGATGGCCAATGGATCAGGCTCAGCCAGCATGGATTTAGGAAGGGCAGGTCCTGCCTGACCAACCTGAACTCCCTCTATGATCAGGTGACCCGCCTGGTGGATGTGGGGAGGCCTGTGGATGTAGTCTACCTGGACCTCAGCAAAGCTTTTGACACTGTCCCCCACAGCAAACTCCTGGCCAAGCTGTCAGCCCATGGCTTGGGCGGGAGCACACTGCGATGGGTTAGGAACTGGCTGGAGGGCTGAGCCCAGAGCCTGGTGGTGAATGGTGCCACATCCAGCTGGCGGCCAGTTACTAGTGCTGTGCCCCAAGGATCAGTGCTGGGCCCAGTGCTCTTTAACATCTTTATTGATGATCTGGATGAGGTGATTGAGTCCATCATTAGTAAATTTGCAGATGACACCAAGCTGGGGGCAGGAGTTGATCTGCTGGAGGGTAGAAAGGCTCTGCAGAGGGACCTCGACAGGCTGGACAGATGGGCAGAATCCAATGGCATGAGATTTAACACATCCAAGTGCCGGGTTCTGCACATTGGCCACAACAACCCCATGCAGTGTTACAGGCTGGGGTTAGAGTGGCTGGAGAGCAGCCAGGTAGAGAAGGACCTGGGGGTACTGGTTGATGGTAGGCTGAACATGAGCCTGCAGTGTGCCCAGGCAGCCAAGAGGGCCAATGGCATCCTGGCCTGCATCAAGAACAGTGTGGCCAGCAGGAGCAGGGAGGTCATTCTGCCCCTGTACACTGCACTGGTTAGGCCACACCTCGAGTACTGTGTAGTACTGAGTAGAATTAGTTTTGTTCTAGCTCAGTCTAGGACATCTTTAAGCCTTTGGGATCAGAGTACAACATGCGAACAGTCTTCAGGTTAGAACTTTGCTTTTAAAGCAAACCTTGCATACATGTTTTAAGCAAAGGTATGAGGCTCATTTATGTGGAAAAAAGAGTACATATAGAAGATGATGCAAGAGAAGACACAGCGATTCAAACTGTGTCAGTGGGGAAAGGTCCTAAGGTCCCTTCTGGTGTCCCAGTGAGAGAATGTTCTGAGGATGACTTGAGAAAAATACCAAGCCTTCAGAAAGGCGTTAAAGCACCTAAAGCAGAGAGCAGAAACTGACAGAGAGACAAAGCACCTCATAATGGAAAGTGATGAAGCTGGAAGTGATAATGGCTTTTGCAGTGCTGTTTGAGAAGGCCAAGGAAGAACAGCTGACAAAAAAGCCACAAAGACATTACATTGCATAAGAGGCCAGCAAGGCATAAATATCATTAGTTGCAGAGAGAACAGGGAAGAAACAAACTGGACAAAGGACTTGCATCAGCCTGAAAGCATGAAGTGTCCACCTACATTCTTCAGCAAAATCTTTGCGCAGTTGCAATAGAATAGACCAGACCAGGTTGGAAGAGACCTTTGAGACAGATTGGACTCTATCATCCAACACTATCTAATCAACTAAACCATGGCACCAAGCACCCCATCCAGTCTCTTCCTAAACACCTCCAGTGATGGTGACTCCACCCCCTCCCTGGGCAGCACATTCCAATGGCAAATCACTCTTTCTGTGAAGAACTTCTTCCTAACATCCAGCCTAAACCTCCCCTGGCACAGCTTGAGACTGTGTCCCCTTATTCTGGTGCTGGTTGCCTGGGAGAAGAGACCAACCCCTAGATGGCTGCAACCTCCCTTCAGGTAGTTGTAGACAGCAATAAGCATGTCTGTATTTCTATCTCTTCAACATACTTTCATTGACTGAGAATTAGAACACTAACTTATACACAATCAACAGTTTAACTCGAAGCAAATGCAACAAAGGCTGAAAGGAGTTACCCGGGCTGTATACTGGAAACCCCCAGCCTGTGTAGCCCTGTCTAATGAGCCTCCACTGCCATCATCTGGCACAACCTCTACCTGATAGTGCAACACACTAAACGTAGTTCCTCAACAGAATAATGCATGAACAAAAGAGTAAGGTGAAAAGGTGTCCTGAGTCACAGGAAGGTGACACACTCCACACACCTCCATATACAAAATCCCTCTCTGAGCTTTGGTTTGGCAGTGTGATGTTTTACAACAAATGTATCTTCAGTAACAATCAGAGAACTCAAAACTATGCTTCACCTGGGCACACAAAGAAAATTCTCAACCTAAAATGCAATCTTGAAATTGAAGAGAGCTACCAAATTCAACACAAATCAGGAAACCTGTGAGGGTTTTTGATATTCAACCACCATCTCTCCACATACCCCATACCCCTCACCCCTCAAGGTTTTTAGAACATTGGATTACACACTATGAAAAAGGTATCAAGGAAAGTTTTTAATGGTTTTGGAGACTGGAGACATGCACTGACAAGAATTAATAACGTCTGACTTAAGTAACATTGTACCTACATACATTCTATTGTTTCCATTCTCTCTCCTACCTCACCTAGTTCCATCATTCCTTCATGACATTGCATTACTCATTTACTGAAACCTGAGACTAAAGTGAATTATTTCATTTGTTCAGCTATTTGACTTTTACCTAAACAAGAAATTCCTCATCCAGTACAGGTAGTAATAAGGAGTAATTAATAAATGTAGGCTCTGGAGATTGAACAGCCAACATGAAGAGTTTTTCAGAAACATTGCCTCTCCTTGTAACAGGATTAGTTAGGGGATCATTACTGTGCTTGCACTGACAAAGCACATCTAGAGCTAGGTTCATGTGCGCATATCTATTCCATGATATAGACAAGCTACATGAAGCCACATAGAGCTGGGGTAGTATTTCATAGTACAGATCCTCATTGCTACACCTTTCCCACCTGTGAGGCAGACATGTGAGCAGAGAACACTTACCAATAGTTGTTATTGCAGAAATGGAGAAAAAGAAAGACCCACTGTAGTCCCACTTGCCCAAGCTAGTGGTGTTTCCCTGGAGGGTTATGCCACTCTTGTAGGCCTGGATGATACCCTGCAAAGAAAAAACAATATGAGATCATATCATTCCGTCACTTCTACTCTGCATGGTTGTGGTGGGTTATGCCCATCCTGAAAGCAGGGGATGGAGGGGTTGTGAAAGCCCTGCTCTCCCTGGAGGGGGCTTTCCCCCTGGGAAACTGAATCAGTCTGTTCCACTCCCCCTTCCTGTCCAGCAAGCCTATAAAATGGAAGACACTGCAGCCATTTGCTCTCTTTTACTTCTGCCTCTCAGGGACAAAAGAACTAAGAGAGGTGCTGCTGCTGCTTTGTGACGTGGTCAGGCCTGGTCTTTTCTCCCTGCTGCGTCTCCAAAGGACTGTTGGGTTTGTATATGTATATTCTCCCTATGTATCCTTTTTCTTACCCTTGTGAACCCTTCCTGCTATTGTTACATATATGCATATTGCTTAGAGAAATTTTTACCTCTCTACTTACAAACCAACTCCAAATTATTTCTCAGTAGATATATTTCCTCTTTTTTTCTTTTTTTTTTTTTTTTTTTTTACTTATCCCCCTTTCTTCCCTTTTTTTTTTTTTTTAGAGGAGGGTGAGGGAGAAGCAGGGGAGGGATTCTCACTCTTGCCCCCCATCTGAGCTCTTAAAACCCAGTTAAGGCTCAAACCACCACAATGGTTTAAGGCAAAGAGACTGGGCAGTTGTGAGCACCTGTACTGGCTTTGCAGTGATTTATAACAGTGCATCATCTCAGAGTCATGACCTGAAATCTCCCTGAGGTGATGCTAGTGACAGAAGCATAGCATTTGTCTTAAGAGTCTGTAGATAGGCTAAAGTATTTGCACTAAACTGCATCCCATACCTGTCTCAATGGAAAGGAAAGTTAACCATCAGCACATGGCAAGCACTGAGCTTGTACCATGCCAGCTGCTTTCTGTTTCTGGGATTGAGGCACTTGACATGTTTGTGGAAGATCTTCAAGTGCCTTCAGCAGTAAGTCTCTGGCTAAGCATTTTCTTGTTAAATCTTGTTATCAAACATCCATAAAAGTCACTGGCTATTAGGCCCACTGCACCTGTCAGAGCCTGGTGTGGGGACTACTGAATACTCATGCAAATCAAAGCTGCTTGATTAAACAGACACTTCCAGAGGAAATGTAAAGTCCATTATTCTTATGAAGAAAGATTTATGCTATCCTTAAAGGGGAGGATTCAGAGGTAGGTAAGGATATCAACTTTTGCTTGTTTGGGAGTAAAAAATGTTATATTACCTAGAATCAACCTTTGGCACAGCAACAATCACAGAAAACTAAAGATTGATTCTTCTGAGAAGAGTAGAGCTAATGGAGCTTGCTTTCCTAATGATGAGCCCATAGAGGCAGATTCACAAAACACAAATCAATAGATAGCTGTTAATACATAGAAATTATTTCTGGTGCAGGAAGTCATTGGATTGCAAACTCCTAAAGGCCAAGAATGCATTCAGGGAATTACCTGTTTACACTTGCCCTAATTTAATAGGTTCTTCTAGAGTTCTGCTTTTGGCTAATGCTCTTTTTCACAGAAAAATTAAAAGGTGGTTTATTGGTTTTGATTCAGCACAGGGAAACCTCAGCTAATAAACACTGAAGAAACAGCTGGAATCTTTGCCTTCCCCATTGAAGAGGCACTGCTAAGTCCTTGCCTCTGGTTTTCAAAACGTTGCGGTATATTTTGACCAGTGGGGTTCAAAAAGTTACTAAAGAGGAACTAGATGCCACACTGGGTGACAGCTGATTGGCTCCCCTTGACTGTCTTTTTGACAACTGGCCTGGAGCAAAAGGGCTCATTACCTCCACCAGGAGACTCCAGCAGAGCAAAAAACCCTGTAATTAGGGTTTAGTGGGATTGTTTCCTTTTGACTGTCTTTTTGAGAACCAGAGACTTTTTTTTTTTTCTTCACACTGAGGTGAAATCCTAGATGCTTTCTTATTCATCATGATAAGGTTAGTCATTTACACAGTGCCTTCTTCAAAACCAAGGGGATTAAAAGGCACCTAGCAAAGCAGCATCTCAAATCCAGTGTTCAAAAGCAGGTATCACTCTGATCTAAGACCTCAGTCAATATCACCAGCTGCTCAAACACAGTGAATCTTGAAACTGCAGTTTAGGCTTGATCTTTTGGAACCTGAAAGGTCACATGTGCAACTCAAAGAATTTGAAGAAACAGGTGGGTAGCTAAAAATAATCAGAAACAGAACTCAGGTTTGCTTTGGTTTCTACTGACAAACCACAAATAGAAGTAATTTCACTTCTCTGCACTTATTCCCTCTCCCCCCAACCCATAAAATGGTAATTAAACTGCAGAAAAAACTTTCCATAGAAACTGCTGTAACTGCTAAAGGATTTATAAACTACAGTATTTTAGAGTCAATGAAAACATGCAGGCTGCCACATTGTCACATCAAGTAGGCCATTCTGTTCCTTGATAATACCAAAGCCCACTTATGTGGTCCAATATTGCCATAGCTGGTGATTTAAAAGACAGCATGAGTTCACTCAGAGTAGTGTATTTAAATACAGACATCTGTCCTGTTACCTTTGTGACGATAAACCATGCCTCAGTTTACCAAAACTTTACTTACTCTGACCTCCTCAACACCAACCAAAAATTGCATCTTTCACCTCTGTGTCATCACAGCTGCAAGTGACTTTCAGAAAAGGCATTTAAGATCAGCAAATAAGAATGGATGTATGTATACATGAAAACTAAAACACTATTTTCCTTATAAGCTCTACTTTCTTCAGAACACTGCTCCTCTTTCCTTCTCTAATCTTTGACCAGTCTCAAGCTGTGCCAGGGGAGGTTTAGGCTGGATGTTAGGAAGTGTTCTTCATAGAAAGAGTGATTGCCCATTGGAATGTGCTGCCCAGGGAGGGGGTGGAGTCACCATCACTGGAGGTGTTTAGGAAGTGGCTGGATGGGACACTTGGTGGCATGGTTTAGCTGATTAGATAGTGCTGGGTGATAGGTTGGACTCAATGATCTCAAAGGTCTCTTCCAACCTGGTTAATTCTATTCTATTCTAAAGGTTTTACTGCTGTAATTATCTGCTCCCCACAAGGATATAATGGGAAAAGGGACATACCCACTTTTTTTACCCCTGGAGGAAAGTATCATGGAAAGAGTCATATAAATAACCCTTTCATAAACCACAGCTTCAGTCACTGTCATTGCTCTGTGCTTCTGAATTACAGCATTTTGGCCAGAGTTCACAGTAATCTTGAGATAACTTTACAGGCACAATCAGCATTTCTAACTGTATTTGAAAACATTTCTCAAGGAAGTCAAAAAAGCATGCAGATGGACTAGGGTAGGACACTTCATTCCCAAGTTTAGTTGCAGTTTACATATCCATATACAATACCACCACCCCACCACCCCCAAATATCAAAATCAACTTTGCCAAAGAACATGTGCCCTCCTGCACATTGTTTGTTTCATTTTACATTCTCTCCTCACCTTCACAATGGATCAGGGAGGTAAAGGCAGTGTTCCCAAGGCACCAAATTACCATTTAGATAAATGCAAAAAATATGAACATGCATAAATTTTGTGTCCTGGAAATTCTATGCAGTGTTGGTATAAAAGCATTCATTTAAGTTTCAGAATATCAGATGTAAATCAATAGAAGACAGCTAACATTAACCTTGAGCTCAGATTGCAAGGATAAAGGCAAATTAACTTCAAAATATTTTTAAAGTAGTACATGATGAATCACACCTCTCCCAGATGTGAGGCCTGATCTTCCCATCCCTGCTTGGAAACTTAGAGCCCCACGTTGGGCGCCAAGAAAAAAAAAAAATGTCGAGGGGTTGGAAGGGTAAGGCCAAGAAGCCTCCTCCCTTCCCCCTTGTAAAGTAAAGGGAAAGAAAATTGAAGGGAAAGGAAAAAAAAACTCACAGCTGAATTAGCAAAGCAGTGGAGCTGTATATTTACAAAGCAATGTACGATGTGCAGGGGAATATATACAAATTTACAATATTTACAATATATATAAAGATATACAATAAAGTAACACAGAAATGAGAGTTCCCCCCCCTGCTGAGGGGGTTCCCCACCTCTGCTCTCCCCCTCTCTCCCCCTTTTCCCCAGAGTGGGTTAGAAAGAGAGAGAAAGAGAAAAAAAAGTTAGAAGCAGTTTGTATTAATTGGAAAGGCGTTAATACAGGCCTTTATCAGTTTCAAGGCCGAAGCCTTGGCAGAAAGCCCAGCACAGAAAGCTGCTGCCCTGCGGAGGAGCGGAAGCAAGACTGAAGATAAAGTGCTGGAATGCCCAGGATACCCTCCTGCACTCCCAGTTCAGAAGGTGCTTCCTCCCACTTTACCAATGAAATTAGTTTAGATCCTTCTTTTCGTTTATCAACTTTCGTCCACCATATTCCCTTTCTTAAAGGCGCAGCCTCAAACGGTCACAAGGTTCTGATCAAAAGAGGATCAGACACAAGATGCATTAAGAATAGAATGGAATCAAACTGTTTTAACATCATGTCACTTGAACAATTTGGGACTTGATCAAATAGCTTCCCTTCCCACCTCCTCCAGCCATGTTTGGTAACATAATTAGTACTAGTTCCTCTAAACTAAATGAATTCTACCAACAAGATCACTTCTACTTTGCAGCTGGGTCTGAACTACAGTTTCTAGAATTCATCTAAACTTACTCTTCAACAGAAGCATGATACAAAGTGAAGCACAGTAAAGCTGCAACCAACACTACCTAAACTACTAGCACTTTTCCTGAAAATTAACCTTTCACATTAAGAAAGAATCTGTGGCATGATTCATGGGACAAAGCACTGATGAACTGCAGGTGATTTCCAGCTGCCTGTAGTCTAAGAAACACAGCACAGAAGGTTGCATTGCATCATCCTTGTAAAATTGAGACATCTTTTCTCCATTAGTTACTTTTTCTTTTAATTGCATTTGAGAAGGGTAGATTGTGATGAATGAGTACCCATAAAAGTAACTGACATCTTTAAACAACTGACATGAATTACCACTTCTATTTTCAAAAGGCATTCCCCTGGCCTTTAGATAGCCAATGCTAGCAGTGCTTCTCAAACCTTCCTGGTTGGACAGGTTATGGAGACAGTCATCAGTTAATTCCAGCTTGCTATGCTTCCTCACTTGTTACTTCCCACTAAGCTTGGTTAGCTGTAACTGAGAAGTACATAGGTCAGTTCCTGTGCCATCCTCCCCCTCCTCTTTTTAAACAGAAGTGCTAGGCACATTACACCATTGGTCAGAAGACCTAGGAGTGAGCGAGCTAATCAGAAACAACAATTCATCCTCTTCGCCTCACCTTTCAAAAAGTCCAACAGTATACAAGAATAATAATAGAAGACCTATTTAATCTGTGACAAGCCAATGAATAGTTGAATAAACTATTTTCTATGAAGACATCACTACTTCACGATACTAGAGTGAATGGTGTTCCTTGAAGTCCCTTATCACCAACAGGTGATCTCTGGTGCTCACCCTTTAATACTCACTGCTGTAGGCAAGATGATTTAGTAAACTATATTTGCAGAGTTGTATTTCCTGACAGGTGGCACAAATCTCTGCTGGGTCAATGTCAGTGCAGTGATGAGGATCTTTTAGTCACATAGGATCTCATTGCTTTTGTAAACATGAACTAAAAACTCTATGTAGCTCTAGCTGTTGACTCTGGAGATAACAGTATCTAGACCCACCTGCAGGCTTTTAGTTTATGGCCTGCCCTTTAGAATTAAGTCCTTTTAGCTACACCTGAAATCTTACTAGATGAATTATTTTTTTTTTTCCTTTCATCCCACCATTCATTTTTTTTTCCTTCTACACAACACTGTTCAGCTACTAGGACAAAAATGAACTCTCTAGAGGGAAACCCAGGACAGAATATAATAAATAAGGGAATTAACAAAAAAAAAAAAAAAAAAAAAAAAAAAGGAAGGACAGTGTGAAAAAGATGTCATGGTAATAGCCTAACAGAGAAAATGCACTGTTGCAAGCCTGCCAGTCATCTGGCTAAAGAAATGCTCAAAAGTACAGCTGCTACAGCTACACTGGTGCCTGTAACCAGCAATTCAGGAGACCCACAAAGTTTGCTGGGGCAGATATATACATACACACTCATTCTAGGCAGTAAAACTGCCATGATTTTGCACTGGAAGGACATCAGGCTGGGTAGTGTGTCTAGGAGCCTCCCATCCCCAGAAAGTCAGAGAGCATCTCAGCTTTAAGAGATATGTCACTGTAGGAAGTACCCTCTTCATGTGCAGCTCACTCTTTGGACACATCTCAAATCTGGAATCAAAATAATTTTTGCCTGGACAGAGATTGTTATGTGTTTTATCCCCCCTCCCTGAGATGAGAACAGCTACTGTTCTTCACTGGACTGAGGGTGTATGACTTGAAACCTGCCTTCTCATTGCATTTGCGTCCATCTACTGCAAGTCTGATTGAGAGTTTCTTTGATGTGAACTTGCAGGCAGTAATTCTGGTACGTGAAGACCACCATCATATTTATAATAAAAAAGCAGATATTGTCCTCTTTGTATGTTGCTTGATAGCTCTTGAGCAACTGTTTGTTGTCGATCTTGTTTGTTGTGAATAGGTGTTTAAGTCACAAACTATCTACAATGTCAGAGAAATAGCTTAGGACTAGATGGGTCAACAACCCCAAACTGAGGTCTTCCTTGAGCAGATGTTTCTGGGCACACAGTACAGGGACACATGGCCAAGTCTCTTTGTTGTCCCCTATGCTGTCCTTGTTCTAAATAACAGAAGCCAAGAAAAATGCACATCAGCCTTCCCCATATGCATACACACACACACATATATATGTATGCATGAGCATGCATTTTTTGTTTGCTTACACATAAAGCATTTGCACATGCTACCCTCAACTATTTAGTAAATGTGGAACTGTTCACCATACTGCAGGGTAAGAGCCAGCCAGTCCCTTCCAGACAAAACCAACCGCTGTGTGAAGCGGGGAGTCACCAATACAGATGTCACACAGTTTCTAACACTTTATCCTCTGCCATTCAGCTTTTGTTGTTGGTCTTTTATTCCTTCTTCTGTCATTTGTTCACTAGGAAATTCTTCCCTGGAAAGAATCTGGGCCATAGAAATTACCAAATGAGAATTCACTGGTGTAGATACCACAGCACAGTCTGCTTGCCTTTGCCTTTCCTCCTGTCCAGCCTTACAGGGTGCTTTCCTGGTACTTCCTCAAAGCAGGAGCTCCCTATTGCTCTCCATCTGTGCAAGGGCTGGAAGAGTCGATTTTCACTCTGCATTTGTAGCTAGGAACCAAGCAATAAACAGGTTGTAAAATAATGTTTGTACATTGCTTAGCAAACTGGGATTTTATTCCATATTGGCCCCTATACAATTAAAATAAACAGAGTTTATTATTATCTAGCATAAAAAAATCTGTAAGAAAACAATGAAGAACTGCCAGTAATGCCAAAGCAATTAAAATTCACACATGCTTTGTTTTCACAAACACTCTTTAAATATCTTTCTTAATTAACAAATAATCAGCTGTATATCTAGAATAAAAGTTTGTTATCTTAAGAGGGCTAGTGATGACAATACCTCATAAATTATGTGCAATTTACTGCAAAGGAAAAAAAAAAATTTGAGCACTTTTACAGTATCCAAGCAATTGCTACACAGGAAATTAAAAGAAAGAGTACAGGAAAGAAGCAGCCCTGTGGATTATCTGTTTAAGATTAACGTCTCACTGTGAAAGTTATTAGAAAATAACACACAAAGCCATTTCAAGTCAGATTATGGTTTCTCTGAGCATGAAGGCATGCGCAGATACTCCATTAAAGTTTTAACTTTCTCATCTAGGGATTTTCCAGGTCACAATTAAGTACTCACATGGTGTATCATAATAGAGTTTGTTCTGAAGTGATTTGGGCAGCTGTCCTATTCCATTGACTACCAGACAGTATAAATAGAATAGAATTAACCAGGTTGGAAAAGACCTTTGAGATCATCAAGTCCAACCTATCACCCAACACTAACTAATCAATTAAACCATGCCACCAAGCACCCTATCCAGTCTCTTCCTAAACACCTTCAGTGATGGTGATTCCACCACTTCCCTGGGCAGCACATTCCAATGGCCAATCACTCTTTCTATGAAGAATTTCTTCCTAACATCCAGCCTAAACCTCCTTTGCACAGCTTGAGACTGTGTCCTCTTGTTCTGGTGCTGGTTGCCTGGGAGAAGAGACCAACCCCCACCTGGCTACAACCTCCCTTCAGGTACTTGTAGACAGCAATGAGGTCTCCCCTCAGCCTCCTCTTCTCTAGGCTAAGCAACGCTATCTCCCTCAGCCTCTCTTCATGGGGCTTGTGCTCCAAACCCTTCAAGAACTAGTAGAAGTCACCTTACAGTAAAACCAACCATCAGAATGACATTAAAAAGACCTTTTTACCTGTTCAGTTATTATCATCATCATATCTCCACTACTATAATCTCATTAGTCATTATCAAACCCTGGGAAAGAGTCACACCTAGCAATCGCTGTTCAATACACCAGCACTAAGTGAAGCTCAGTTTGGACCTGCTTTTATGAAGTGCTAGACTTCCCTATTTCTCACTTTTCTCTATTTATATTTCATATGTAGCACAGTACACAGTGCTAAGAGTAGATACCATGGTAGCTTACAAGGCCCAAATTCATATCACATATTCAGTATTACTATTGACACCCACTGAAAACTTACCACAAAGAAAGTCAAGGAATGAGATCCTGAAATCAGTTACAAGCTTAATTTCATCTTCCAAGGCCTTGCTGAAACTCTTCACAAAATTAACTGTTTGATGGTTACTGGGTTTTTCTCTCTGCTTGAAAAAACCCTAAAACATGGAATACCCAGGTCTCTGTCAAGTCCTTTGAATTTTGGTGAATAGCTGCTACAGTTTCTGCCACCAAACACTATGTTTATAAAAAAACCCACCAAGTTTTCCTTGTCATTTGGCAACAGCCATTTGATACAGAGAGATAAAAGCAAGCAATATGCATTCAACCACCAGCATCTACTGAACTAGAATTATTTGGGTAAATATTCAAATCATTTCAATATTGTTAAGTTTTTCAGGCAAAAATTGAGCAAGGATAAAGGCCTTTTATCCCACATTGCTCACATCCATATCAAGTGCATCCACTTGCACCATCTTGGAAGCATCCTCAGTGTAATTTTTAAGGACATCTTAAGTTATGTTAGAAGGATTTTTTTTTTTCCCCTTTAAACAAGAAAAGCTGGAAAAAAGTTTTAAACTATAGTAAAACCCAAACTTACCACGACAAAGCCTTTCCATTCGAGTTTACCACTTGCAAAATGTCACACGCTGTAACTCTTTCTTAATGAGTTCAACAGAGAAAACAAAAGCCATCTGCACTTAACCCCAGGTAATAATCGCATAATAGGACACCGCCACTCTCTGTCAGAACGCATCGCTTCAACACTCGCGAACTCCACACCTTGGAGGGGAAGGGGTGTCGGAGAGCGGAGAACCCCAGAAACCCTTTATGAGGAGGAAAAAGTGGCGGCAGCAGCGGGTGACAACCTGCGGGCAGCCCGTCATGCCCGCAGTTACAGAGCGGCGCTCCGCCTCCGAGGAAAGCTGTCCCCGCTGCCCGGGCAGGTTCCCCGGGACAGAATTGTCCGTGCGCAGCCAGAAAAAAGAAAAGAGTTTGGCTTTGAGTTAGTCGCGGGCGGCAGGCGAGGTTGCTGCCACGCAGCTCCCACCCCGCAGGACGAAGGCACCATCGACCCTAGCAGCTCCCATCAGACGGCTGCTTCGTTTTGGGGAGAGGGCAGCGGAGCCCTGGGCTCACCTCGATGAGCCGCTGCAAGGCGGGCCCCTGCAGGCAGGTGTGGTTGCCGAGCAGCTCCCAGTGCTGCTGCAGGAGTTCCTGGGCCGCCTGCACCTCGGCCGGCCGCTCCAGCGCCTGTAGCACACCGGCGCCCAGCCCCACATAGCTCAAGTAAGCCGCAAGCAGCACCGGCACCCGCCAGCACCGCTGCTGCCGCCTCCTCGCCACAACCATCAGCCTTGCTGCTGCCACTGCCCCCAGCGCTGAAAAAGCTGCCGCGCCGGGGGCGGGAGCGCGGCAGCCCGCCGGAGGAGGGCTGCGCCAGGCAGGGTACTCCGACGGCCCCCAGCACCTCCCCCGGGCCTGTCTCCCAGCGTGTTCCCCAGTCTTCCCTTTGCCCCGCTCTGCGGCGCGGAAGAAAGTCCAGCGCGGCGCTATGCCGAGTCGGGGAGCTGTTTCTGCAGCATTCCCCCAGGCAGCCCATACACCTGCCCTGCCATCTTCGCCCTCCTCATCCTTTTCCTTCACTCCGCCTCTCACCTGTCTTCTTCGGAGCGCAGAATCGCGCCGCGGCACCCTTCTCTGTGTTACATACGTCTGCACAAAGTTGGGCATCGAGACATGTTTGCCCTTTGGAGAGATGCTACCCAACTACTATCTTAACAGTGGCAATTGCTTATCTAACCAGTTGGTATCAGTTATAGATGACTATACCAGTAGCTTGTGTAAATATAGTTTCCTCTTTCCCACAGCTGGTATGTTAATTTAAAAGGCAGTGATGACTCCTTGATGTAAACAGGTGTGAAAGTAGCAGGCTTACCGGAGTCTTCCTTGGGTTTGGCTTTTCTAGTGAAGATGTGACTGCTTTCTCCATTAGGTAGCTCCCAAGACCTGTTTGATTAATTACTTTCTTGTATAGGACTACATCAAATATCCCTCTCTCACTGGTGGAAAAAACAATCAAACCATTGTGGGTATATAAAAAGTTTGTAATTTTCAGGTTTATTGCAGAATAGACGATGAATAACTCCACTAAATATCTGACTGGGATGCCTATATACATTGTCAGAGGGCAGTATCTTCTCACACTGCTCTGGTGTGGGTTTTTTGTTTGGTTGTTGTTGGTTTTGGGGTGGGTTTTTTGTCTTTTTTTTATTTTTTGGTCTTTTGTCAGGAGAAAGAGAGAGAGAGAAAAGATGCAAAGACACAGGGGGAAAAAAAGGGTAGATGGCATAGAGAAAAAGAATATAGATGGTGTAGTATAGGTCAGGAAATACACACATCTGAGCTACATGTTGATGTTTTAACTGCATTGAAATCAAATAATTGATACAAAACACACTGAGTATAATCATGCCAAAACATTACAGACCTAAGCATAGAGCATTTAATATTTATACTAAAGTTGGCAACTACATGCAAGACTGAAAACCCAGGATGTGAAGCACATACTTGCTATAAGTTATTTGACAAGGAACAGAAGAGATCAAGGTACACAACAAATCTTCACAGAACCATAGCTGATTTTCTAGACTATTGCTAGAAATGTCACTTGTGTCAACTTTCTATTTACATCTCCAGAAAGAATGGCTCAAATATTTGCAGGTGATATTGTGGTGTTGCCTGGAAGATACTGATACATCTGATGATGAGGAAGGGCTTGCTGTATAGGTTTAAAGGGTAAGTATAAGCCTGGAGGGACATTTGCTGTGAAGGAGAGTTTTTATGTTAATCTGTTTAGAGCACATTTACCTATCCTAAACCAGTGTATGGAAGCCAGAATAACAAGAACTAAACCAACGTATGGAAGTCAGAATAACAGGAACTAAATGAATGTATGGAAACCAGAATGTTTGAGGGACGGGATGACCATATACTGCGATGTGCTTCTAATTTGTGAATTGAAAGAAGGGAAGACATGAATCTTGGACTTTGTATTTAGATGCTCAAGGCCTGTTTACTGTACAGGAAGAAAGCTGTCACACAACAGTGCACTGTTTAGATGAAGGTAAATCTTTGGAATGTTTGTATTTAAGACAATGTATAGATAACAGGAAAATAGGCCAGGAACGGAGCAGTTTGCTCCTGCAGATGTGAGCAGAAGAATAGGAAGAAACAACTAAAAGAGCAGATGTGGAGAGTAAAAACGCCACTAAGAGGAGCACCCTCCCAGTCCACCACCAAAAGACACTGCCACGTATGGACAAGAGGAGCTGAATGCAAATGACTGTATCTTAACTCTGTAAAACTTGTGTTCAGGTGCATACCTTAGGAGGAAATATCCCTTGTGCGTCCTGCACTGTTCATAAATGATTGAAGAATGCCAACTTAACAGCCTTGGCTGTTAATAGGATAGAATAGAATTAACCAGGTTGGAAAAGACCTTTGAGATCATCAAGTCCAACCTATCACCCAACTGAGTTAAGTTTGGTCTTTTTCATTGTATCAGCTTCTGGTCCTGCGCTGGATTGCTGCTCAGGACAATGTGCTACTTTTCCACATCACAGGGCTATTGCTTCTGCCACAGGCTATAGAGTCAGAGGCTTCAGAAGTGCTATTTTCCATGCATCTGAGCCAAGCAGGTTGTGTGGTCTCCATTCTGTGCAGGATTGCTCCACTGGTAAAACAAGTTATTAAAAGAGCGGAAGAGTCCCTTTTGTGCACTGTTTTGGATCATAGTAAGCCCTTGTGATATCACAGTTCATAGAATTATAGAATTGTTAGGGTTGGAAGAGACCTCAAGGATCATCTACTTCCAAACCCCCTGGGCAGGGACAACTCACACTAGATCAGGTTGCTCAGAACCACATCCAGACGGGCCTTCAAAATGTCCAGGAATGAGGCTTCCACCACCTCCCTGGGCAACCTGTTTTAGTGTCTCACTGCCCTCATGGCGAAGAATTTCTTCCTAACATCCAATCTGAATCTACTATTTCTAGTTTTGCTCCATTCCCCCTGGTCCTATCACTACCTGACACCCTAAAAAGTCCCTCACCAGCTTTCTTCAGGCCTACAATAAGGTCTCCCTGGAGCCGCCTTCTCCAGACTGAATAGCCCTCGCAGTCTCTCAATCTGTCTTTCACAGGAGAAGTGCTCCAGCCCTCTGATCATCTTCATGGCCATTCTCTGGCCACATTCCAGCATGTCCACATCCTTCTTGTAACAGGGGTTTCAGAACCAGATGGAGTACTCTGGTGGGGCCTCACCAGAGTGGAGCTCAGGGGAAGAATCACTTCCCTCGACCTGCTGGCCACACTTCTGTTGATGCAGCCCAGGATATGATTGGCTTTCTGGGTGCACACTGGTGGCTCATGAGCTTCTCATTCACCAGCACCCCCAAGTCCTTTTCTTCAGGGCTGCTCTCAAGCCAGTCACTGCCCAGCCTATATCAGTGCCTGGGATTGCCCCAACCCAAATGCAGGACCTTGCATTTGGTCTTGTTGAACCTCATGAGGTTGTCATGGGCCTCTCCAGCCTGTCAAGGTCTATCTGGATGGATCCCTTCCCTCCTGTCTGTCTGCTGCACCACACAGCTTGGTGTTCTCAGCAAACCTGCTGAGGGTGCACTCAGGGCCACTGTCACTGGCCTCCATTTGGACATGGACCCACTGACAGCCACCCTTTGGGTGCAGCCATCAGGCCAGCTCTTTATCCACTGAATGGTCCATCCATCAAACCCATACTTGGAGACCAGGATGTCATGTGGGACAGTGCTGAAGGCTTTGCTCAGGTCCAGGTAAATGATGTCAGTTGCTTGACCTTCATCTGTTAATACTGTGACTGGTGTTCTGTCATATTATTTTTCTTAGCTGTTCAGTCAATACTTCTTGCTTTTATTTTTGTTAGAGGATGGGTACTAGAAAGTGCTCGATCCATCTGTGCTCAAGAACAGGGTCAGTGCTTCCAGTAGACATCTCCAAGTAACTGATTACAGATGTGCATGACCTTTAAGATCTCTTCAGGATCTTGAATAACTAAGCTCACAGGGTGAGCAAGAAATTTCTGTCATGTGTAACACTGGAGAGGTCCTCCATCTCTCTCTCTTTTCTGTCCCAACATGGTCATATGCTTGACTTAAAGCATGTTTTTCAGTTTTCTGACAAGGCAGCTTGAGAACTGCTGTAGCTACTCTCAGCCTTACTAAAAAGAGCAGTAGCAAGAAATTCAGAAGAATGTCTCAACATGCTGCTACTTTGCAAAATCAGTATCAGGAACATGAGAAATTTTCTGCACCAGAGTGAAAGCAATCCAAGCTCCTTGCTATCTCTCACAGTTATAGGCTGATGCCTAGGAAAATTCTGGAGAAAATAGTAGACATGCAAATAAATTCCCATTGGATGTAAAAGGAAAGTAATTATAAGGTCTAAATAATTCCATTGCCTTGCTAATAGGGATAAAAGTGGTAGCATAAACTATTCTATTTTTTTTTTTTTCTGCTTCTACAATTGAGCTGCTACTAGCTGCTAGCAGCTTGTGGCCGGTTGACGTTGCCCCCTTAAGAAAGGGAATATGGTGGACGGAAGTTGGTAAACGGAAGGAATAGTCTAAACTATTTCATTGGTAAAGTGGGAGGAAGCACCCTCTGAACTGGGAGTGTAGGAAAGATATCTTGGGCAGTCTGGCATTTTATTTTCAGTCTTGCTTCCGCCTTTCTACGGTGCGGCTGCTCTCTGTCCCTGTGCTGGGCTTTCTGCCAAGGCTCCGGCCTTGAGAAAAAAACTGATAAGGCCTGTATTAACTCCTTTCCAATTAACACAAACTGCTTCTAACATTTTTTTTTTCTTTCCTCTCTTTTCTCTCTCTTCCTATCCCACTCTGGGGAAAGGGGGGAGAGAGGGGAGAGCGGAGGTGGGGAACCCCCTCTGTCCAGAGGGGGGTCACTCTCATTTCTGTGTTACTCTGTTGTATATCTTTGTATATATTGTAGATATTGTAAATTTGTAAATATCTCCCTGCAAACCCTACATTGCTTTGTAAATATAGCTCCACTGCTTTGCTAATTCAGCTTGCGAGTTTTTTTTTCCTTTCCCTTCAATTTTTTTTTTCCCCTTTACTTTACAAGGGGGAAGGGAGGAGGCTTCTCAGCCTTACCCCTTCCATCCCACCACATTTTTTTTTATTGGCGCCCAACGTGGGGCAGATAATTAGTTCAATTTATTATTTGATTGATTTAGTGTTTTCTAGCTGAATTAGCAAACATGAAGGTATTGTGGTTTGTGGAGCGATTATTCTTTTCAATTTTTGGGGCTCTGATTTACAGATATTGTTTGGGTTTGATTCTGGATTACCTGGGTAAATATTTGGTGCGGACAATTTATATGTGGGTTATGTATAGAGTTAAATTATGGTATGGAAAATGTATTAATTTATTATGGCCAGTGAGATACAGGAATGTTACCTCCACCACTCTCCCAATTGAGATAAAGGGTTTTAAGATTCCGCCTGAGGAGACAGTAACTTTAGGTGATGCCTGGGATCCAAAGGTGATTTATTTCATGTCTATAATTCTGCTGCTGGTGATAATTATCGTGTATCTCCTGATTTCTTTACGGCGAGAGAGAAAGGTGTCCAGGGCGTGTTTTGTTATTAAAACTAGATCAAAAAGAAAACGCCGTGGCTCTCGATCAGTCCCAGAGTCATCTAGTGATGAGGACTGTGGAGAACCCGTGTCAGTTAAAAAGAAGGCTAAAAAGTTAATTGGTAAAGCAGCTCTAAATGACTTTTCTGCTGATTCTAGCAAGCAGCCAAGGGCATCGGCTGGTATCAACATGGCACCTACTCCTTCTCCTACTCCTTCTCCTTCTTCTTCTCCGTCGGCCATTAATGGAGCAACGTCACTTCCACCCACTCCCTCAGTGGGACCGGAAGTCACTGCCCCAGCAGCTGATTTATCTCAGGACCTGTCAGCTTCCATTAAGGTGGCTGTAAATTCAAACACAGCTCCAGTTAAGGTGGCTCCTTTAAAGACTAGAGCTGGAAAGGGCAAAGATGGAGAAGAAGAGGAGGAGACTGATCCTGGTGAGGGGCCCTCTACTCTAAAAGATCCTGCTCAGGAGGAAGAGAAGGTTTGTTTTAAAGATCTAGCTAACCTAGTGAGATCAAAGCAGGATAGAGATGAAGCTAGGAAGGCAGCTGGCAAAGGTGGTTCTCAGCTTAAAGAGATCCTTAGGAGGATGACAGCAGGATTTTACGGGCAAAGAATTCAGGGAGATGAAGATCAAGATGATATTACAGACTGTTCGTCACCACGGGAGGAATTGAGAAATGTCCGTAAAGATTTCACCAGGGCAGATAAGGAGCCAGTTCTAGCTTGGCTTAGTAGGTGTTATGATACAGGTGCTTCAGCTCTAACAGTTGGAGACAAGTCAGCAGCTCAGTTAGGAACTCTCTCAAGGGACAATGGAATAGATAGACATCTAGGCGAAGCTCTCGGTAAGGTTAATCTGTGGATACGCCTTTTAATAGCGGTTGCCCTGAGATACCCTTCCCGAGATGATCTTCCCTGGAATCCTAAACCCTGGACTACCATAGATGAGGGAATTAAGCGCTTGAGAGAATTTGCTGTTAGAGAGCTACTCTATGGTGAACATGAAACTCTGAATCCTGATGACATTCCTGTGGGTATTGGTCTTGCTAAAAAGATCATCAAACTTGCTCCTTCCAATTATGCAAACATTCTGGCAAGCAGAATTGTGTCAAGAAGTTATGGTGGAGCTTCTCCTACGGTTGGCCAATTCAGTGATCAAATGAGACAATTGGAGGATAGCATGACACGTGGTTCTTTGGTTTCAGCCATTGAAACTCTGTCTGGAAAGATTGAGAATTGCATGAGAGAGTTAAAAGATGAATTTAGAAATTCCATATCCCAATTGGCACAGAAGGATAATTTCAATTCTTCCTCCAGGTGGGTACAAGTCTCATCTGTGAGGAATACATGTCCTCCAAGGAGGTCATTCCAAAACAGGACATTCCAAAACAGGTCATTCCAAAACAGACCACCAAGACAATCACGTAGAACTATTTGGATAACTCTGCGTGATCAGTTTGGTGAGAACATGAACCGCTGGGATGGCCAACCAACTTCTAATCTTTTCAGGAGACTGAGGGAATTGCAAAGTGGCAGAACCCAAGGTAGCAATACCAGAAGGGTAGCTGTTACTTCCACAGTTCCCCAGAACGACTCTTATGGCTCCAACAGTGGCTCCAGTTATAACATGCAAAGTTATAACCCTGCACAATATGTGCAATGCACATGTGCGCATGTTCCCCATAACTAGGGGTGCCCTGCCTCCCGCCAGGGGGAGGAGAGGGATAACAGAGATAACAGAATCTATTGGGATGTGTACATCCAGTGGCCTGGCACTTCACAATTTCGGAAGTACAGGGCCTTGGTTGACACAGGAGCTCAGTGCACCATAATACCATCAAATTATCAGGGATCAGAGTCTATAACTATTCTGGGAGTCACTGGTGGATCTCAAGAGTTAAGTAAGGTAGAGGTTAATATAAGTCTAACTGGTAAACAATGGAGGAAGCATACAGTTGTGACCGGACCTGATGCACCTTGTATTTTGGGAATTGATTTTCTGAGAGAAGGGCGTTTCAAAGACCCTAGAGGTTACAAATGGGCTTTTGGAGTAGCTTCAATAGAAATTGATGGACAAAAATTGAAGCTATCTGCCAGACCTGAACTTTCTGATGAATCTGCAGTTGTGGGACAACATAAGATACAGGACATTAAATTGCCGGTTGCTTCTCAGACTGTGCATCACAGACAATACAGAACCAACCGTGACTCTTTGTTGCCCATTCAGAATCTGATTCGTCAGCTGGAGAGTCAGAAAGTCATCAGCAAAACTCATTCACCTTTCAACAGTCCAGTGTGGCCTGTGCGGAAGCAGAATGGAGACTGGCGTCTGACGGTAGACTACCGAGCCCTGAATGAAGTGACACCACCTATGAGTGCAGCAGTACCAGACATGATGGAACTACAGTATGAGCTGGAATCCAAAGAGGCCAAATGGTATGCTACCATAGACATTGCTAATGCATTTTTCTCTATTCCCATAGCAGAAGAATGCAGGCCTCAGTTTGCTTTCACCTGGAGAGGAATCCAGTACACTTTCAACAGGCTGCCAATGGGCTGGATCCACAGCTCAAGCATCTGTCATGCAGTGATCCACGATGCTCTGGAGAAAGGCGGTGCTCCAGAACACATCCAGTTCATCGATGATATCATCGTCTGGGGTAAAACTGCTGAGGAAGTCTTCAAGAAAGGTAACAAAATCATTGACATTCTTCTGAATGCAGGTTTTGCCATCAAGCGAGACAAAGTGAAAGGACCTACCACAGAGATTCAGTTTCTAGGAGTGCAGTGGCAGGATGGACGCCGACACATTCCAGTGGATGTGGTGAATAGAGTCTCTACCATGGCAAGTCCCACAAACAAGCAAGAGACCCTACGTTTCTTGGGGATAGTGGGATTTTGGAGACTGCACATTCCTGGATATAGTCAGATTGTGAAACCTCTGTATGATGTGACTCGAAAGAGAAACCATTTCCACTGGGGACCTGAGCAACAAGCAGCCTTTGACCAGATAAAGCAAGAGGTAGTTCAAGCAATGGGTCTGGGACCAGTCCGAGATGGTCCAGACATTAAGAACATTTTGTACACGGCTGCAAGTGACAATGGTCCAACCTGGTGCTTGTGGCAAAAAGCTCCAGGTGAGACACGTGGACGACCTCTTGGTTTCTGGAGTCGAGGTTACAGAGGTTCAGAGGCTAACTATACTCCAACAGAGAAAGAAATCTTAGCTGCCTATGAAGGAGTAAAAGCATCTTCTGAAGTGATTGGAACTGAATCACAACTTCTCTTAGCTCCTAGATTACCAGTTTTGAATTGGATGTTCAAAGGCAAAGGATCCACACCACATCATGCCACAGACTCAACCTGGTCTAAATGGATGGCTCTGATAACACAGAGAGCTCGAATGGGAAATCTTGAAAGACCTGGTCTAGTGGAGGTGATCTCAAGTTGGCCTGAAGGTATCAACTGTGCTAAACCTCCAGAGGAGAAAGTGACTCGTGCTGAGGAAGCTCCTCCTTACAATGACCTCTCTGATGATGAAAAGAAATATGCTTTGTTTACAGACGGTTCCTGTCGTCTTGTTGGAAACAAGCGAAGGTGGAAGTCTGCAGTGTGGAGTCCAACACGCCGAGTTGCAGAGGCGAAAGATGGAGAAGGAGAATCCAGTCAGTTTGCAGAGGTAAAAGCTGTCCAGCTAGCTCTCGACGTAGCTGAACGTGAGAGATGGCCAAAGCTTTATCTCTACACCGACTCATGGATGGTAGCCAACGCTCTATGGGGTTGGCTAAAGAACTGGAAAAAGAGTGGTTGGCAGAGGAAAGGAAAACCCATTTGGGCAGCCAACCTGTGGCAGGACATTGCTGATCGAATCGAGAGAATTCCAGTGAAAGTGAGACACATCGATGCTCACATTCCTAAGAGCAAAGCTACTGAGGAACAGCAACACAACCATCAGGCAGATCTAGCTGCAAGAGTTTCTCAAGTAGACATGGACTCTAATCTTGATCTCGACTGGAAACACCGAGGTGAGATATTCTTAGCTCGGTGGGCTCACGATTCGTCAGGACATCAAGGCAGAGATGCAACATACCAATGGGCTCGTGACAGATCCATAGACATTTCCATGGATGCTATCACGCAAGTCATCCATGACTGTGACATTTGTGCTGCTATTAAGCAGGCAAAACGACTTAAGCCCTTGTGGTATGGTGACAGATGGTCCAAGTACAAGTATGGTGAAGCTTGGCAGATTGACTACATCACTCTACCACGTTCTCGTTCTGGTAAGCAATACGTGCTTACTATGGTAGAGGCAAACACTGGGTGGTTGGAAACTTATCCAGTTCCACATGGAACTGCACGCAATACCATTCTCGGTCTGGAGAGACAGATCCTGTGGAGACACGGAACTCCAGAGAGGATTGAGTCAGACAACGGAACTCATTTCAAGAACAACCTTGTAAAGAACTGGGCAAAAGAGCACGGTATTGAGTGGATATTCCACATTCCCTACTATGCACCAGCTTCAGGGAAGATTGAACGCTACAACGGTTTGTTGAAGACCACTCTCAAAGCCATGGGAGGTGGATCTTTGAAAAACTGGGAAAAACATTTAGCACAAGCAACCTGGCTGGTAAATAGTAGAGGTTCAGTGAACCGAGCTGGACCTGCACATTCAGATTTGCTACGGAAAGTAGAAGGTGATAGAGTTCCTGTTGTTAGAGAAAAGAATCTGTTAGGTAAAACTGTTTGGGTATTTTCACCCTCAGGAGAGGCTAAACCTGTCCGAGGGGTGGTTTCAGCTGAAGGTCCGGGTCACACTTATTGGGTGATGCAAGAGAATGGTGAAATTCAGTGTATTCCACAAAGAAATTTAACTTTAGCTGAAAGAGGTTAACTTTGAACTGTTGTACAGCTACATCGCGTCCAGAGGAAGAATCAACGAGGAATCTACGGTGCACGAACCCTGAGATCCCTGAAAGCCCTGAGTCAACTAAGAGACCCTGAGAATCCCTGTTTCCCTTTTCTTCGCTTCGTCGGTGAAGAAATGAACTGTTTTCCATTTTTCTCATTTTCTGATTTTCTTGGACTTTTGAATCATCTACATCTGAGCATAGCCGGAATGGACTATGAACTTTACTCACGAACTGTAAATATCGTTTTGGATTGGATGGACAGTATGAACAGCCAATGAAATTGTTTAGAAGGGGTGGACTGTGGCCGGTTGACGTTGCCCCCTTAAGAAAGGGAATATGGTGGATGGAAGTTGGTAAACGGAAGGAATAGTCTAAACTATTTCATTGGTAAAGTGGGAGGAAGCACCCTCTGAACTGGGAGTGTAGGAAAGATATCTTGGGCAGTCCGGCATTTTATTTTCAGTCTTGCTTCCGCCTTTCTACGGTGCGGCTGCTCTCTGTCCCTGTGCTGGGCTTTCTGCCAAGGCTCCGGCCTTGAGAAAAAAACTGATAAGGCCTGTATTAACTCCTTTCCAATTAACACAAACTGCTTCTAACATTTTTTTTTTCTTTCCTCTCTTTTCTCTCTCTTCCTATCCCACTCTGGGGAAAGGGGGGAGAGAGGGGAGAGCGGAGGTGGGGAACCCCCTCTGTCCAGAGGGGGGTCACTCTCATTTCTGTGTTACTCTGTTGTATATCTTTGTATATATTGTAGATATTGTAAATTTGTAAATATCTCCCTGCAAACCCTACATTGCTTTGTAAATATAGCTCCACTGCTTTGCTAATTCAGCTTGCGAGTCTTTTTTCCTTTCCCTTCAATTTTTTTTTTCCCCTTTACTTTACAAGGGGGAAGGGAGGAGGCTTCTCAGCCTTACCCCTTCCATCCCACCACATTTTTTTTTATTGGCGTACCCAACGTGGGGCAGATAATTAGTTCAATTTATTATTTGATTGATTTAGTGTTTTCTAGCTGAATTAGCAAACATGAAGGTATTGTGGTTTGTGGAGCGATTATTCTTTTCAATTTTTGGGGCTCTGATTTACAGATATTGTTTGGGTTTGATTCTGGATTACCTGGGTAAATATTTGGTGCGGACAATTTATATGTGGGTTATGTATAGAGTTAAATTATGGTATGGAAAATGTATTAATTTATTATGGCCAGTGAGATACAGGAATGTTACCTCCACCACTCTCCCAATTGAGATAAAGGGTTTTAAGATTCCGCCTGAGGAGACAGTAACTTTAGGTGATGCCTGGGATCCAATGGTGATTTATTTCATGTCTATAATTCTGCTGTCATGTGTAACACTGGAGAGGTCCTCCATCTCTCTCTCTTTTCTGTCCCAACATGGTCATATGCTTGACTTAAAGCATGTTTTTCAGTTTTCTGACAAGGCAGCTTGAGAACTGCTGTAGCTACTCTCAGCCTTACTAAAAAGAGCAGTAGCAAGAAATTCAGAAGAATGTCTCAACATGCTGCTACTTTGCAAAATCAGTATCAGGAACATGAGAAATTTTCTGCACCAGAGTGAAAGCAATCCAAGCTCCTTGCTATCTCTCACAGTTATAGGCTGATGCCTAGGAAAATTCTGGAGAAAATAGTAGACATGCAAATAAATTCCCATTGGATGTAAAAGGAAAGTAATTATAAGGTCTAAATAATTCCATTGCCTTGCTAATAGGGATAAAAGTGGTAGCATAAACTATTCTATTTTTTTTTTTTTCTGCTTCTACAATTGAGCTGCTACTAGCTGCTAGCAGCTAGTTTTAGTCTTCTGACAAGGCAGGTTGAGAACTGATAGCTGGTAGCAGCTATTTGCCTTTGCTGACCTTGGCTGCATACCTTGTTGTGGCTAAGTACTAGCAAACTATACCAGCTGCTTTCTCCTCATCTCCTTGGAGGGGGGAGGGGGGAGGAGGTGGGAGCAGCCGACGATGGGGACAGAGAGCGTGGAGGCTGTTTGGCAGCCCCCTGGCTTTGTCCAGAGGGATCTCTGGGTTGTTTATAAACAGTAAATATATATATATATATACACACACATGTATATGTATATGTATACATGAATATGTATATATGTATATACATATTCATCACATTTCATACTTCTAGATTTTAGTTTGCTTGTAAATATAGCTATGGCCAGCAGGAGCAGGGAAGTCATTGTGCCCCTATACTCAGCACTGGATAGGCCACACTTTGAGTCCTGTGTCCAGTTCTGGGCCCCTCAGTTTAGGAAAGATGTTGAGTTGCTGGAATGTGTCCAGAGAAGGGCAACAAAGCTGGGGAGGGGTTTGGAGCACAAGCCCTATGAGGAGAAGCTGAGGGAGCTGTGGTTGCTTAGCCTGGAGAAGAGAAGGCTCAGGGGAGACCTTATTGCTCTCTACAACTACCTGAAGGGAGGTTGTAGCCTGGTGAGGATTGGTCTCTTCTCCCAGGCAACCAGCACCAGAACAAGAGATCACTGTCTCAAGCTGCACCAGGGGAGGTTTAGGCTGGATGTTAGGAAGAAGTTCTTCATAGAAAGAATGATTGGCCATTGGAATGTGCTGCCCAGGGAGGTGGTGGAGTCACCATCACTGGAGGTGTTTAGGAAGAAGCTGGACGGGGCACTTGGTGCCATGGTTTAGTTGATTAGATGGTGTTGGATGATAGGTTGGACTTGATGATCTCAAAGGTCTCTTCCAACCTGGTTAATTCTAATTCTAATTCTAATTCTAATTCTAATTCTAATTCTAATTCTAATTCTAATTCTAATTCTAATTCTAATTCTAATTCATTCTAATGTTAATTCTAATGCTAATTCATTTGCTTCCAAAACCTGCTGAGCTAGTCTCTGTGATTTATTTTGGGGGCAATTCCTAAAACCCATCACACCATCAGGTGTCAGGTAAGTAAGAATGATTTTAAGAAATGCTTTGCCAGCAAGTGGTGCATGCGTGCTTTCTATCCCTGATAAACGTCATTATCATTTTCATGGCATGCATCATGGTGTAAATCACTGTATAGAATCACTTTTAGACTGGTGTGTGTTTTGTGGTTGGCTGTGGATACAGAAAGTAAGAAAGGCATGGAATAAAATTAAGGTAGAGGTGACAGGTTAGATGTAAAAGCCAGGAAACTTTTGGTTTGTCTTTCCCACAAACAGTCCTTGCAGTATTGACACAAGGCAGGCAGAGAGTACGGTGATGGCGTTGATGTTAGCAAGTCTATATGTAAACATTATGTCTGAAGAATAGAGAATGTTGAAAGAGTAATTTCCCATGAGATTTCCAAAGATACAAAAAGCTAGCCAGGAGAGAGATGGCTGTCAGTGAAAGGCTACAAAGAACGTTGATGTATGAACTTATTGGAAGAGCTGAGGGCATAGAGGAAGATCAGTGCAAAAACCATGGAAATAAAATCTGTGTGGTAGGTACTAGTAAGACATGAGGAAAATCTTAGATGGGGTTAGGCATTTTAAAACTCAGTTTTGTAATGAGTTATATAAATCATAGTTGGCATTCTTACATGCCAGCATTCCAGATTGGAGCAGCTACACTATGTCAGCAACTAGCAAAGAAAACAAGCACCAGGTCAGCTGTAAGAGCAAGTCTCTGCTATGACTTTTTCAGAAGTAAATATTTAGCACAGAATATGCAGGAAGAGATCTGTGACCTACATGCATCTCTACATGCTTTATGGACACTTCACCCAAATGAAGTACCAAAGCAGCTTATGAAAGGCTGGCACTTGATATAAGAGTAGCCTGTCAGCCATAAATTAGCTTGGGTCTAGTCTACATGTCCAGACACATTTCACTCACACTTTACATTAAAAGGACTATAAAAGGATTAATTGATGGTTAGTGTGAGTGATAAACATACTGGATAAATAGCAGTATGTGCATAATTATAAGCATACCCATAGAACAAGCTAGTGATGGTTATAAACAAGCTAGTGTGGTACTCAATGATTGGATAATGGCTTTATCAAGTTTCTACAGTTTAATACAGAGTATGAATGACTACAGTTTTTTATCTTAGTGACAAGTCTGTTTCAAGGTGATTTTATGTCCCTCTGGCTTTTCTGTGTTTTTGGAGATGGCTGCTGCTACTTTTGATTTGCAGTAACTGCAATACAATCAAACTCCCAGCTTCCTACGGGCAATTCTATAAGCATGACTGAGGATCAGATTTAATACATCAGCCTTCTTTAGAAATAATCAGACAGCATCAGCTCTGCATGGTAGTTCCTCAGTCAACTGCCCCAAAGCAAATGCCAAACACTAATAATATTTCTGATCTGTCTGGAAATAAGGAAGTCTGCTTCCCTTTAGGTTTAGTTTAAAGTACCATTTTCAAGTGGCTGCAAAATGCAAAGTGCTAAGGATAAGGACCTGCTTTGGGCTGTCAGTCCATTTTGAAATTAATTGTGACAGTCCAGGCAGGGCATGATAGACACACAACTTCTGAACAATTTAAGAGAGAAGCATTTTAGCCCAGGAACTAAAGAAATGTTAACATTTTATATGAGAGCTGTGCCCAGGTGACCAAGAAAGCCAATGGCATCCTGGCCTGCATCAAGAATAGTGTGGCCAGCAGGAACAGGGAAGTCATTGTGCCCCTGTACTCAGCACTGGTTAGGCCACACCTTAAGTCCTGTGTCCAGTTCTGGGCCCCTCAGATTAGAAAGGACATTGAGGCACTTGAATGTGTCCAGAGAAGGGCAATGAGGCTGGGGAGAGGCCTTGAGCACAAGCCCTGTGAGGAGAAGCTGAGGGACCTGGGATTATTTAGCCAGAGAGGAGGAGGCTCAGGGGAGACCTTCTTGCTATCTACAACTACCTGAAGGGTGGTTGTAGCCAGATAGGTGTTGGTCTCTTCTCCCAGGCAACCAGCACCAGAACAAGAGGACACAGTCTCAAGCTGCACCAGGGGAAGTTTAGGCATGAGGTGAGGAGAAAGTTCTTCACTGAGAGAGTCATTCATCATTGGAATGTGCTGCCCAGGAGGTGGTGGAGTCACTGTCCCTGGAGGTGTTCAAGAGGGGATTGGATGTGGCACTTGGTGCCATGGTTTAGTAGTCACGAGGTGTTGGGTGACAGGTTGGACTTGATGATCTTTGAGGTCTTTTCCGACCTTGTTGATTCTATGATTCTATGAATTTCAGAGAATATCACATTAATCTTAATTAAAGGGATGTCATTAAGCAAGTGTTCATTACTGTCAAAATTCCTCTGTGTTTTTGTTTGTTTTCTAATTGGAAATGAAATGTTTCTGTACTTGATTTCTTCCACTTGAGATTAGTGATGACAGAACTTCTCATTGCAGCTGGGAGGCAGTCACTCTGGATTGTTAAAACATGAATGATTATAAGAACTGAATTCCACTAAAGAAAAAGCATAACAATTAATTACGTCAGGGCAAGATGCCTTTGTTGAGTGAGAATTGTAAAAGAGAACTGTAAAATGAATCCTGGGACAGTAGTTTTACCATGAGAGCTACTTATTTGGAGGTTTTAATTGGCTGATGCCTATAAAGTGTGTAGAAATTTCAATGCAACTGAAGCATTTCCTGCTTAGAAAACAGTCCACAAGCTGTGGTTTGGTCCTTTATCCACAGGGCTTGCTTACTGTGAGGTGGAGATGAAAGATCTGCTTTCAAGGCTGCTTCCTGTGTACTTTGCTCAGCCAGGGATGTGGATTCTAGGCTGCTCAGGTTCATCTTCCAATTTGATGGTGGATCCTTCTGTCAAGCTTAAGTCAGGCTTGTGCCACTTCAGCTGAAGGAATTTTTCCATCATGTCAGCTCCCACATTGAAGACCAGAGCCAGCCAGGCCAAGCCAAAAACAATCCAAATTGCAGTTAGGCTCCTGTACACTGGGATATAGTGCTTATTTGGGTTTGTGCCTGAAAAATCCAGGAAACTTTTCATATTAATCTTGACAGACAGTCTGGCAGACAACATACATGCTCTTTACCCCTTTGAAAAACGGTATGTTTAATAAGTTTGTGTGATTTCCACCCTCACTATCCACCCCCTTCCCCCCAAACCCCTCCCGAGTTTTTCCTACTTGTGTTCCAACTCTCAGGTTAAGCTTATCTTAGCTCACAGTTGGCATCAAATCTCTGAAGCTGAGGCTGTATGTTAATCAGGGTTGTACAAAACTGAATGTTTCAAGCCATCCATTAGGATGCATCTTGGAAACCCAATGTTGAATCTGTATTAGCCACAATTTAGTTGAGACACACACAGGGGATCTTAAATGATAGGAAAATACAGTCTACTGCCTCAGTGAGACAGTGATTGCTTTTTGTAGTGTGATATACTTCAGTTACCAGGATTCAAAATCACCTGGAGAATATTCTATGAGAAATACAGACATGTTGAAGAACTAGTTATGGCAATCTTACTCCTCAGTTTGATATTTCTGCAGCATGGCACGGAGCAGCACCACAGCCATTAATTTAGTCTCTGTCATTGAGATCATCATGAAACTGTGCCCATATACAGCATGGGATGGGGTTTTAGCCCCTTTTGGGACATAGTTATGGCTTGTAGGAGGGGAGAGCTGCTACTCATGACATAACAGACTGCAGTGTTTTAATGAATAAACACGCTATACATTATCTGTTAAGAGCATTTGTTCAAATAAGCAGGGGGAAAATAGCTCTTCATGTGTCTGTACTGCTGTGTCTCAGTTTAGATCTCTACAGATTATGTAATCTCTGTGGGTTTGTTTTCTTTCACAGGCATCCTGGAGATGTCAGGAATATTCTCCTTGTATGTACTGATCATTTCATATTGGACAGGACTTCTTACTGGGAGTGGTAGGCACTTGCTGAAACAAATTGCTCTTAGGAGAAGGTGGTTCAAAGGCTTCATACTGACAAAGAGATTTCATTTATATTCCACTCATGGATGACATTTCATATCAGCTTGGACATGGTCACTGTTGAATGGGTGTTCAGTGCCATATGTGAAATGAGTTTGGTAACTCTCAGCTGCCAAGAGAAAATTGCCCATGTCATATAACACATGAGCTCATTAATGCCAGTCGGGCTCAGCTGGCTCTTGTACCAAATTAACAGTGGAATGGATATCTATGCTCTCCCTATTTAGCTTTATATTACAGTAACAAATTTCAACAAAGCTCAATCTAGTTCACCTTCTTTATTACCTACTACATAGTCCCCAAATCCAATGGTGCTCAGGGTGATGAAGGTGAAGTAAAAGCCTTCTCCATAGCTCCAGCCTTCTACATAACTGAATACTAAAGGTGGGAACACTAGAAAAAGCAAGGTCCCGGTGATCAGGAAGGTGGCTACTGCCAGTGTTTGAACCACCTGAAAGACAAAAAGATGGCATCAAAACAGCACCGAGCAGGTGTCTAGTAGAAAATTCTGGGTCTGCTTCTATCTTGAATCACAAACCCTTTCCAATTTGGAACACTGTAAAAAAAAAAAAAAGGAAAGATAAAATGATGCTTTGTCTGATCACAGAAATTCTGCCAGAAATGTCAATTAAGGAGTGATAAGGGGAAAAAAAAACAAATCACATTCCTGAAGTGCTACTAGAAATAGAATAGAATTAACCAGGTTGGAAAAGACCTTTGAGACCATCAAGTCCAACCTATTATCCAAAACCATCTAATCAACCACAGCACCAAGCACCCCATCCAGTCTCTTCCTAAACACCTCCAGTGATGGTGACTCTACCACCTCCCTGGGCAGCACATTCCAATGGCAAATCACTCTTTCTGTGAAGAACTTCTTCCTAACATCCAGCCTAAACTTCCCCTGGCACAGCTTGAGACTGTGTCCTCTTGTTCTGGTGCTGGTTGCCTGGGAGAAGAGACCAACCCCCACCTGGCTACAACCTCCCTTCAGGTAGTTGTAGACAGCAATAAGGTCTCCCCTGAGCTTCCTCTTCTGTACAGGGTCAGAATGACTTTCCTGCTCCTGCTGGTCACACTATTCCTGATGCAGGCCAGGATGCCATTGGCCTTCTTGGCCACCTGGGCACACTGCTGGCTCATGTTCAGCCTAGTATCGATCAGTGTGTTGGTACCCCCCAGGTCCCTTTCTGCCTGGCCACTCTCCAGCCATTCTGACCCCAGCCTGTAGCACTGCATGGGGTTATTGTCTCAGTAATGATGAGGCTATACCAGCATGAAAATCATTCTGGTGGTATAACTGTATGTATTTGAGGTACAGATATAGGTCATGCAGCTCAAGAACTGCTTGCTCTTATAAAAAAAAACCTCTGCATTTGAGAGTGGTTTTATAGCTTCCCTGGTGTAGGTAAAGAACACAATGATTCAGAGATCTTGCAAATGAAAGAGAAAAAGCCACTTGTGCAAGAACTCTGAAATCTTTCAACATATCTAACATATCTGATCTGCCTTTCCCCTTACTAAAGTGGTCAATTAATGGAATCTTTACTCAGAAACATGCACTGACTTTGTTAGAAATGACTTTCACTTATTTTCTGTTATCAGTCCTTCCCTTATTCCAAAACATCTGGAACAGTTCAATGACTCATCACTAAACTATAAGGAGGAGTAGTATTTATTTCCATTAAAAAGAAAAACAATGAAAAGGAAGGAAGTGCTAAATTGCTGGCACAGACAGGGAAGGTAATTCAAGACACATTAGCAGGCCAGTAAAAATAAGTTATCTTTGCACAGTGTAGAGCTAGGTCATGGATAGATGCTGGCATAGGCCAGATAAGAGGAGTTTGATTCAGCAATGTGTGTATGTGCAAGTATTCTGCTAAGGTCATCAGAACTTAAAGACCCTGCTCAAAACTCAGGCTGTGCTTGCTTAATAGTTTTGCTGAGTCAGGTTTTAAAAAGGCAAATCTAGAGTCCTTCCAGGAAAAGCAAATTGCTTTGAAGCTATTGCAGGTAAATAGAGTATATAAATTTTCTGATGTAGAGGGCAATGTAGTTGGCTCGGGTTCAGAAAATTGTAGGTACACAAAAGGAAACCCAATCTGGCACTGGCAGTCCTTATCTGAGAAGAGTACAATAAATAGTTTGAAAACAGTGGAAATAAATGATAGATTGACACTGTACCTGAGCACGGCCTGGCTTTTGCACCCATCTTTCCAGGGTAAGCAGATGACAGTTGAGGCCTTTCCCTAACTGATTAAGGAAGGCCAGGTTGAGGGGCACTCCAAATAAGGCATAAAAGACACAGAAGGTCTGCCCTGCCACCGTGCTGGGTGACAGGTTACCATAACCTGCAAAAACAAAAGAAGAAAGCAGCAGCATGAAAGGCTTTACAGTCAGCCTGCAGGCCATCAGGGGAAGTTCTTAGTCTTGGAAAGGTAACTATGTTAAGTCTCATGAGCCCATGGACCTATGATTTCTGCAATTCCAGAGAAGGGCAACAAAGCTGCTGAGGGGTTTGAAGTGCAAGCCCTCTGTGGAGAGGCTGAGGGAGCTGGGGTTGCTTAGACTGGAGAAGAGGAGGCTCAGAGGAGACCTTCTTGCTGTCTACAACTACCTGTAGGGAGGTTGTAGCCAGGTGGGGGTTGGTCTCTTCTCCCAGGCAACCAGCACCAGAACAAGAGGACATAGTCTCAAGCTGCACCAGGGGAAGTTTAGGCTGGGTGTTAGGAAGAAGTTCTTCATATAAAGAGTAATTTGCCATTGGAATGTGCTGCCCAGGAATGTGGTGGAGTCACCATCACTGGAGGTGTTTAGGAAGAGACTGGCTGTGGCACTTGGTGCCATGATTTAATTGATTAGATAGAGTTGGGTGATGGGTTGGACTCAATGATCTCAAAAGTCTTTTCCAACCTGGTCTGGTCTGGTCTGGTCTGGTCTATCCTATCCTATCCTATCCTATCCTATCCTATCCTATCCTATCCTATCCTATCCTATCCTATCCTATCCTAATTAAAGCTGTCTACAAGTTGCCTGTGATGGAGGTCTGTGCAATCACTACTGCCAACAGAGAATGTAATAGGAAAAATATCATTAAGAGTATTGTAGTTTTCCATGGATCTCTGATTTGAGTGCAACTGAGTGCTTCAAAGCAACCTCAAGATTCATAGATTCATAGAATACCAGGTTGGAAGGTAACTTTAGGTTCACCTAGTCCAACCTTTCAGGTTAAGAATATAGTTTAAATGAAACAGCCCAGCACCCTGTCTAACTGGGCCTTGAAATTGTCTAATGTAGGGGAATCCACCACCTCCCTTGGGAGTTTATTCCAATGTCTAATAGTTTGAGTTGTGAATAAAAGTTTTCTGCAACCCAGTCTGAATCCAGTCTGAAACTCCCCAGTAGCAACTTGTACCCATTACCCTTTGTCTCTACCATGTGACTCTGTAAAAAGGGAGTCTCCCTCCCCATGAGAGCTGTGCTTTGTGCTTGTACATAGTTATGAGGTCTCCCCTAAGACTTCTCTTCTCAAGGCTGAACAAACCCTGTTCTCTCAGCTTTAGAAGCATAGAATCATAGAATCAACAAGGTTGGAAAAGACCTCAAAGACCATCAAGTCCAACCTGTCACCCAACACCTCATGACTACTAAACCATGGCACCAAGTGCCACATCCAATCCCTTCTTGAACAACTCCAGGGACAGTGACTCCACCACCTCCTGGGCAGCACATTTTAATGGCTAACAACTCTCTCAGTGAAGAACTTTCTGCTCACCTCGAGCCTAAACTTCCCCTGGTGCAGCTTGAGACTATGTCTTCTTGCTCTGGTGCTGGTTACCTGGGAGAAGAGACCAACCCCCACCTGGCTACAACCTCCCTTCAGGTAGTTGTAGACAGCAATAAGGTCTCCCTTGAGCCTCCTCTTCTCCAGGCTATATAATCCCAGCTCCCTCAGCCTCTCCTCATATGGCTTGTGCTCCAGGCCTCTGCCCAGCCTCATTGCCCTTCTCTGGACATGTTCAAGAGTCTCAATATCCTTCTTAAATTGAGGGGCCCAGAAGTGGACACAGGATTCAAGGTGTGGCCTAACCAGTGCTGAGTCCAGGGGCAGAATTACTTCCCTGCTCCTGCTGGCCACACTATTCTTCACGTGACAGGTCTTCCAGTCCTCTGATCATTCTTGTGGCTCTTGTATGGACCCTTTCAACCTGTCTGTATTCTTCTCCTATAGCAGGGACCAAAACTGTATGCAGTACTCAGAGTGGTCTGACCAGCGCTGAGCAGAGTGGGAGAATGACATCTTTATCTCTTCTTGTGATACCCTTATTAATGCAACTTAGTATCCTGTTGGCTTTCTTTGCCACTGCAGCACACTGTTCACTCATGTTGAGGCTCCTGTCCACCAAGACCCTCAGGTCCCTCTCCACAGTGCTGGTCACAAGCCAGGTGGCACCCAACCTGAGCGGCATTTGTGGGTTATAAGATGTGCAGTGCATGTACAAAACAATATTGCATGTACCAAGTAGACACTCAGTTGTTTTATGCAGGTGTAATAGGCTGGATACACAATAATAACAAGTAAAATTGAAAAGCAGTAGAAAACCATAGCCCACAGTAGTTAAGATTGTACTGCAGGTGTATTCTGTCCAAGAATTGCATATTTCTGAGGGCTTTACTGGAGGAATGCCCTCTTTATAAGGAAAAGTAAGGAAAATGAGTACCTCACCTATAGTGGTGACAACAGTTCCTGCAAAAAAGAAGGAGTTGCTGAAATCCCAGTTACTGGGATTTGTAGAGTTTCCTTCTGGGTTGACCCCTTTTTCCCATGCTTCCAAGAGGACCTAAGACAAAAAGAGGTCAAAGGAGCAAAGATGAATAACCCATCAGAACAAATCAGGAAGCATGTCAGAAAAAAAAAACAGAGAGAGATAGAAGTAAATACTGCTTTTCATCTTGAACAAGCAGAGCAATTAGCAGATAACAGGGTAAACTCTGATTAAAATGGCTTCATGCTGACATGGTAAAACTTAGAAATAGAGTTGGCCAGGAACTTGAACCCTTGTAGAACCATTTGAAGTAGGAGAGGTTCCATAACTAGTTGAAGACTAAGTAGGAGTGGAGGGAGACCTCCTCCACTGGGAAAAGAATGTAAAGTTATGCCATAAAAAACAAAGGCAGATTCTCTTCTCTCCTTCCCTAGTCTATTCATCTTGTTTCATTACCTGAGCTACAGTTCAGGGCCACCTGTCAGCTAGGCATGTCCAATCCCCTCTTGAACACCTCCAGGGATGGCGACTCCACCACCTCCCTGGGCAGCACGTTCCAATGGCTAACAATTCTCTCTGTGAAGAACTTTCTCCTCACCTCCAGCCTAAACTTCCCCTGGTGCAGCTTGAGACTATGTCCTCTAGTTCTGGTGCTGGTTGCCTGGGAGAAGAGGCCAACCCCCACTTGGCTACAACTTCCCTACAGGTAGTTGTAGACAGCAATAAGGTCTCCCCTGAGCCTCCTCTTCTCCAGGTTAAGCAACCCCAGCTCCCTCAGCCTCTCCTCATAGGGCTTGTGCTCAAGGCCTCTCCCCAGCCTCATTGACCTTCTCTGGACATGTTCAAGTGTCTCAATATCCTTCTTAAATTGAGGGGCCCAAAAGTGAACACAGGACTCAAGGTGTGGTCTAACCAGTGCTGAGTACAAGAGCACAATGACTTCCCTGCTCCTGCTGGCCACACTATTCTTGATGCAGGCCAGGATGCCATTGACCATCTTGGCCACCTGTGCACACTGCTGGCTCATGTTCAGCCAGCTGTCAATCAGTACTCCCAGGTCCCTTTTCTGTTTGGCTGCTCTCCAGCCACTCTGACCCCAGCCTGTAGCACTGCATGGGGTCATTGTGGCCAAAGTGCAGCACTCGGCACTTGGACTTGTTGAATGCCATCATGTTGGACTCTGCCCATCTGTCCAGCCAGTCAAGATCCATCTGCAGAGCCCTTCAACCCTCTAACAGATCAACACCTGCTCCGAACTTGTAGTCATCTGCAAATTTACTGATGACTGACTCAATCCCCTCATCTGGATCGTCAATGAAGATATTAAACAGAATGGGGTAAGAAACATGGGTTGATTCTCATATTCCAGGATTTAGATTTAAAGAACTGGCAATAAAAGGACCTACCTTATACTTTTCAGCTGAGCAGGCTGAATCTAGTGGCTATCTCTCACCACAGCCCGAATACTGTGACTTTTCAGACTGGAATTTCTGATATGATGAACATGCAGCCTTAACCCTATTGTTAAGATGTACAGAGACAAGATTGCTTCCCTGCTTTAGAGTTAAGAGATCTAATATGGAAAGAGTTCTATTCCCTACTATTAACTATCTTAAGAGGTCTTATAGATGACAAGATGAGTCAGAGGGCACCTGCACTTACATTTACATTAAGGACTATAAAGTCTAAGTACTTTGAAGCTTGGTGCATAGTAGGTGATAACTTGGTGCCCTCAGCTGGTTTTGTCTGGAACAGTTTACCAGAGAAATAATTGTATGCAATGCAGCAGACATGCAGCAAAATGTGATTCTCTGAGTAGCAAAGCAGTGCTAAGGGAGCTTCACTCAAGCCAGAGAAAGATTCTACACATGTGAACCCTTCCTAAGTTTTCTAGGGTACCAGAGGTTTAACTAAACCTTTCAATCCTATGATATATTTGGTTTAGAATGAGAATCAGGGTTTTCCTCTTTATAACCATTATCACAGAGATAAAGGAAAGGCAGGTAATATCATCAACTGGTGAAGCTGGAAAAAAAAAAGGGCATGTTTTTAGGCACCTAATTTTTTGAAAACTGCCATAATTTTCTGGCTAATAGCAAATATCCCACAGGGAATATATCACAGTATTAGTAAACAGAACATTGTCATTTTAGACAGAGGTTCATGCACCTGCATTTCCCTTTCTTAGCTGAAATTCACTGTTTGCTTAAATCCACCTACAGAATCTGGGCTTTTTGTCGATCGAAAGCTTATGCTTTTGATCAGGGCAATGTGAAAGTCCTCTGACTTGGACAGTACAAACTTGCAGCATCATTAGAGTTTCTAGACACCTTCTTGCTGTCTACAAATACCTGATGGGATGTTGTAGCCAGGAGGGGGTTTGTCTCTTCTCCCAGGCAACCAGCAACAGAACACGAGGACACAGTCTCAAGCTGCACCAGGGGAAGCTTAGGCTTGAGGTAAGGGGAAAGTTCTTCACTGAGAGACTTGTTGGCCATTGGAATGTGCTGCCCAGGGAGCTGGTGGAGTCACCATCCCTGGAGGTGTTCAAGAGGGGATTGGATGTGGCACTTGGTGCCATGGTTTAGTAGTCATGAGGCGTTGGGTGACAGGTTGGACTTGATGATCTTTGAGGTCTCTTCCAACCTTATTGATTCTATGATTCTTTAACTATGATTCTTAACTATCAGATTTAATGATGCAGTAGAAAGAGTTCAAACTATTTAGATACCCAGTTCTGCAATTTGAAAGAATTTGAACATGAAGAAAGTGGCATTTAAAGGATTTCTGTCCAATCCTTGCAGTACTAGAATGAGAATATGCCTGTTATATCAAGGAAGGTCTAGTAATACATTTTTAGCCAGTTTTGAGGAATAGAATAAAAGTAATTGAAGATGTTGTTAATGGACAGCCCATACTGAGCAAGAGCCCTTTATCTCTTATAAGTGATAACACAGTTCATGATGGTTGACTTAGTTTTTCTTTAGGTGTTTGAAAGTGAAGGACCACCTTCAAAGCTATCAGATGATTTCTAGTACAACATAAAGGCAGAATTTTCACAGGTTTGGACTGCAGAAGCCTGGAAGGGCAACCTACTTCTTATAGGTTCGACTCTTGGTTTTTGTCCCCACACATTACTCCCTTGTGATGATTAATGAGGGAACTGAAGACCATGAAGCTGAAATTTTTGCTAGGTAGTACAAAGGTGCCTCAGCAGATTTGGTGAGTTCATGACTGGGAAAAGAAAGAAGTGCAAGATCAAGATAAAGAGGTATGTGAATGGGCTCGAGAAACCTCTGCCTTTTCTTTGTACAGTTAGTTCTTGATGGCAGATCAATTTACAACATGCTTGGCCACAACAGTGTAATTTCTTCTAACCAAAATAATGCTTGAGTCAAAATAATGGGAACCTGTTCCTCTTACCTGTACAAACTGCTCCAGGGCTTGTCTGTCCAAGCATGTGTAGTTCTGCAGGAACTTGAGCTTCTCCAGCTGGAACTGGTCCCGAAAGTGACTTTCTGCCTGCTTCTCTAGCAGCTGGAACACCATAGCACCCAGGAGGAGGTAAAAGAGATACCCCACAACCAGGAGAGGAGTCCAGCTGATCCGCTGGTTGTGTAGAGTGAAGAGGGGCATGCTGCTGCTCTGTGACTGCCAGTCCCTTCTCAGTAGTTAACAGGATGCTGTTCCAAACCTTGTGCTACCCAGGACACTCAGGAATCACACACCTGTGTTGCCAGCTACTGCATATAGGCCTATATAAAATTGGACTAACAGGCAAATTTTATCCCTCCACATTTTTTCTCTAACCAAATGAAGGGAAGAACATTTATGGATTAATAAGAATGTGAATACTATTTTTCTCCTATTGAAAAACTGTTATCCAAAGATCCCAATCAAATGAATGAAGCCTGACACAAGCCCACTGGGATTGGTATTGTTTTCCAGGCTGGGAAGCCAAAGCAAAACTGTGGTTGAATGACTTACCCAGGGTCACACCAATATAGGATCACAGGCTTTTAAAGTCTTGTCAAGTAAAGCCCTACTCTAAATATTAGACTTCTGTACAAGAAAACACTACAAAGTCTCTAATTACAGCAGACTTCCCAGAGCAAAAAAGACTACAGACCTGAATAAATGGAAAAGTCAATAGCTGCTGTCTGTACCACATAAACTTTGCTGGTACCAGTGAAAACAGCATGATGAAATTCATGAACATCCTGAATTCAGCTTGGTCACAAGTCAGACCTTCTCTTTCTCTTCTAACCCTAATGAGATCAGTCTCCTCACTGCCTGTCCTGCTGCTCCTGAATTCTTTGCCAGATGACTCCGCTCCTTAGTCCATAGAGTTAGAGAATGAACCAATCGTTCCTACTGCTTGCAGTCTCTGTATGGCCTTTTAATCCCAATGCGTAAAGGGGGAAGGATGGCTTAAGGTTAATTGTTAGCTAAAAAAGCATTAGAGGTTCACTCATGAGAGCCTAAATGATTATCATGCACTGGAAATGAGCTGGGCTTGCATATATTTCTGTAGGAAGAGCTTTATGACTGGCGTCATGTATGCCACACTGCTTCTGGAAGAAAACATACACGGGGCAAGAGGGCTGTGTGTCTAGGGCTGCAGCTTTGTCATTAAACTCCCTTCCCATTACAATGTTCTGGATAGAGACATCCATCCTGTTCTTAGTATTCAGATTGTTTTTCACATACCTTCAAACAGCAGTAGTGCTCAAAGACTTAAAATACTGTTTCATTCATATGGGTATCTGGGAAAATCCCTGCACTTGACAGCTGAACTGTGCTCCGAGCCTAGGACCAGTCATCTCTGCCCAAAAGATGATGACTGACCAGCAGCAGAAGGCCACTTGTCACTGTGAAAAGTATTGTTGATAACTGCCAGAAAAATTTCTTGGACTTTGGGATCACTCTCTTGATCAGGGGACAAAAAGATTTTAGTAAAGTTCAACAGCAGGAGCTTGGAGTTTTGGTGCTCTACCATTTCTTTTTAGCTGATACGAAATATTTGGAAGACAGAAGCTATAGTGGCATTGATATCACCAAAAATGCAATAACATTGTAAAAGCAAACTGATCTGAAGCAACTCAGATGTCCAACATCTTATGACTGATGGAATACCTCTTGGTGTGTGCTAAGGAAGATAATTACTTTGAGTATTAACAAGAACTTTTCTCTTACATCTGATTTCCATAATTAAAAGGCACAGCATGTTATTCCATACCTTGTGAAATGTTACAGGTAGAGAAGCCTGGAATATTGCACAACTGTCTGCTATGCTAGCAGGGCTGTCTCTGGTGAGAGATACAGATGTTTGTCATGTAGTTTCTAAGACCTATGTCTACCAGTCCAAGAGAATGCTAGCCTACTGGTTTTCTGGAATGGATGCAGACACATATGCATAGCTGGGCTGAGGCACAGGCTGAGACGAATTCCCACAGCTGAAAGAGGTTTCACAATTAATAGTATGAAACTATCAATTAAGTCATAAATGAACAAATACAGCACTGAATGTCTTTTATGCCCTGTTCTGTTCAATTCGATTCAAACAAAGCATTCCAACTGCCAAACTTGGCAGCCTAAGTTATGCCTTAGAAAAAAAAAGTGCTGGCTGAGGCTTACTTTTAGGAACTTAATTTTCTGAAGGGTTTTCTGAATTGAGTCAGTAAAATTGTCAAGGTGTGTTTACCTCAATATTTTAGACATTCCTACTTAAAGTACTTCAACAGTAAAGGTATATCCTGTTTGGTTGGCCATGTGAAATGATTTGTAATCAACTTTCAGATGAGCTGTTATCATCTTTACCACTATTATTATTTGAAAAGAATGTTAAGAGAAAATAAATTTGGTTAATAGGTAATATAACAAAGAACTGGAAAGAACGTTAAGAGAGACACAGGATATGTGATGTGTCCTGGGGCTGACGTACAAAGCAGTGTTTTTGCAGAAAGATGAAAAAAACCCTAAAAATAATTGTGTGCTCAAGAAACTACAGAGTAAACAACACAGTTGAATGTGGTGCTTGGGTATATGGTTTAGGGGGGAACCTTGTAGAGTAGGGGAATAGAATAGAATAGAAATGTTTTTTTTTCCCAGCAGGATGGTGGCCCTGCTCTCCTCAATGAATCTGTATAAACATTAATTCAGTGTATATTTAGACTAGACTAGACTAGACCAGGTTGGAAGAGACCTTCGAGATCATCACATCCAACCCATCATCCAACACCACCTAATAAACTAAACCATGGCACCAAGCACCCTATCAAGTCTCCTTCCAAACACCTCCAATGATGGTGACTCCACCACCTCCCTGGGCAGCACACTCCAGTGGCCAATCACTCTCTGTAGAATTTCTTCCTAATCTCCAGCCTAAACCTCCCCTGGTGCAGTTTGAGACTGTGTCCTCTTGTTCTCGTGCTGGTTGTCTGGGAGAAGAGACCAACCCCCACCTGGCTACAACCTCCCTTCAGGTAGGTTTATTCTATTCTAAAGTTGTAGAGAGCAATAAGGTCTCCCCTGAGCCTCCTCTTCTCCAGGCTAAGCAGCTCCAGCTCCCTCGGTCTCTAGTCATAGGGCTTGTGCTCCAAATCCATCACCAACTTTGTTGCCCTTCTCTGGACATGTTCCAGCAACTCAACATCTTTCCTAAACTGAGGGGCCCAGAACTGGACAGTACTTGTATATAACGGAGTACAAAAGAAGAAGAAAAGACAGACAGATAAAGATTCTGGCAGAAAGACACTTTAATATAATCTCCAACAAAGCAGACATACAAAAGGGGGAAGACTGTAAATTTTCCTGCCTCAAATCAAATCTTTGAACTCTCTCTTCCCAAAGCAACAGCAGAGTTGAATTTTATCTCACCTTGTGTATTCTAAATACTGCATAAAGCTTACAATTCATGTGTTGGCTGTGCTGACTGTTACACAAAATTAAAATTAAAAAGCTATCACAGCAATATTTCTTAACCAATTGTGTCTTACTTGTTAATTTGAACATATACCTTCTGTAGACTTAAACATACCAATTCACCATGTACTCCTGAACAATTATGGATTTGTCACAGAGTTAATTATCAAGAACTTAAGGAAATGTGCATCAAGAGTGATATGTGACTTCTGTCAATATATTGCTCTATCTTTAAGTGAACAACGCAAACTCTTCCAAATGCACAACTGTAAGTTTTTCACTACTGTGAAAAATGATGACTTCAGTCTGGAATTCTGGGTATCTCAGAGAAATAGACCGTATTTTACACTGCATTTTAATTTTTTTTCTATTCTGAAGTGTGAAAGAAGTTATTGCATAACCAGATATTATGCAATAAAGTAGTATGGAGTCAACAATGACCTTACATTCTATATAAGATCTAACTGCAGTTACATTTTCACATCTCATTTGTGTTTTACAAGTCTTTGCCCTGTGCTGCTTTACCCTTATTGAGTGTCATTCCTTGGGAGGAAAAGACAAGTTAAATCAGCAAAAGGTCTGAGATCAAATTGTATAGAATTTTGTAACCCAGGAAAATGCACGTTTGCACAGACATCTCTGGATGCCAGCTGGGTGTCATTACTACAGCTTTATGCATATTGATACAAACAAAACTACCATCAGTGACAATAGGTGTTCCCCAGATCAAAATGCAGAAGACTACTAGTTCATTAGGTAATTTTAACATTTGGAATACATACAATGAATCTCAATAAACAAACATATTTGCCAGACTCTTGATTGGTTATTTTAGTTTTGCTTAATCTTAATGCAAGCTGAAGATACTGAGTATAATTCTTTGGGGCAATGGATTTAGCTGCCAAAGACAAATAATTTCTATACCTTTACCAATTAAGCCTGGACATCTGAAGTCTATTCATACCTGTTTTTAAAAAGAAGAGGAAGGGAAATAATAAAGGCTATTAACTGTTTTTAAATGGAAATAGTGGACTGCAACAAGAATTTCATTTGTTTCCCAAGCCTGAAAGGAGAAAAAGAATACATTATAATATATTTCAGGTTGTGTTGCCAGTTTTAAAACAAACTTCAGAGACACACAAACACACACACACACACACACACACACACATCTTGTTAATTTAAAACTTTTAAGACAAAAAGACATTAATCTACTCTTCTGTATTTTAATTTCTCTACTTCAAAACTAAATAAGGCCAAAAAAGTGTGTTTGCAGAATAGCCCTTTGAAAGAAGCTTTCCAATGTAACTACAATGCTCTAATAATCCTACCAAGCTCCTTTTTATGTACCTGTTTTAATTCTGCTCTGTTTAGAAACCAAATGGTAGTAACCTATAAACCCTGAGGTAATAATCTCCACTGGGACCTATCATTCCCTCCCTTGAATTATTGTTACTAAGGATACTGAACATTCCCATGCTTTCTGTTTGTGAGACTTATTTTCCACTTAGTTGGCTTCTGCACACATTTTCCCCCACTCTTAGACAGTATAAAATGGGGCCCTGAGTTTGCCTCTAAGATACTGATTTAACAGTGTGAAAGGGTGAGGATCAACAAAGGAAAGTGCAGTAAGTATGTTGACATATTTTAGGCCTAGCAGACTTTGGTTTGGCTGAAACTGCGCTTTCTCATGTTGTTACCTGCAGTACACTTTCTGTGTAAGAATAGAATAGAATAGAATAGAATAGAATAGAATAGAATAGAATAGAATAGAATAGACCAGACCAGACCAGACCAGGTTAGAAAAGACCTTTGAGATCATCGTGTCCAACCTATCAACCAACACTACCTAATCAACTAAACCATGGCACCAAACACCCTATCAAGTCTCTTCCTACACACCTCCAGTGATGGTGACTCCACTACCTCCATGGGCAGCCCATTCCAATGGCTAGTCACTCTTTCTGTAAAGAACTTCTTCCTAACATCCAGTCTAAACCTCCCCTGGTGCAGCTTGAGACTGTGTCCTCTTGTTCTGGTGCTGGTTGCCTGGGAGAAGAGAACAACCCCCTCCTGGCTACAACCTCCCTTCAGGTAGTTGTAGACAGCAATAAGGTCTCCCCTGAGCCTCCTCTTCTCCAGGCTAAACAACCCCAGCTCCCTCAGCCTCTTCTCATAGGGCTTGTGCTCCAAATCCCTCCCCAGCTTTGTTGCCCTTCTCTGGACACGTTCCAGCAACTCAACATCTTTCCTAAACTGAGGGGCCCAGAACTGGACACAGGACTCAAGGTATGGCCTAACCAGTGCTGAGTACAGGGGCACAATGACTTCCCTGCTCCTGCTGGCCACACTATTCCTAATACAGGCCAGGACACCATTGGCCTTCTTGACCACCTGGGCACACTGCTGCCTCATGTTCAGCCTACTATTGACCAGTACCCCTAGGTCCCTTTCTGCCTGGCCGCTATCCAGCCACTCTGTAGCACTGCATGGGGCTGTTGTGACCAATGTGTAGAATCTGGCACTTAGATGTGTTAAATCTCATGCCCTTGGATTCTGCCCATCTGCCAGGCCTGTCAAGGACCCTCTGCAGAGCTCTCCTACCCTCTAACTGACCCCTCTAACTCCCAGCTTGGTGTCACCTGCAAATTTACTGATGATGGACTCAATCCCCTCATCCAGATCATCAATAAACATATTGAACAGAATGGGTCCTGAAATTGAAGAAATCCTTCTCCATCTCAGATGGAGAATTTGAGAAGGAGACAAGAGAGTACTGGAATCAGTACCCTTAGCTTCTATATGAAGCTGTTTGATGCAACTTAGTGACTCTGGGCAATTAGTTTATTTTGTATATGTTTGAAATTTATTGAGGAAAAGTTCTGTGTGAGACTGGTAGCACCTAACTTTTCCCCAAAAAAAAATTCAGTCAGAATACATTCTTTCTTCTTCTACTCTTCCTTTCTGCTTAACTCTCCACTTCCTCTGATAGCTTTCCTTTATGCATAAAACTAAATCCCCATCCTCACTTCCAAAAAGAAATTTCTCCATCTGTTTGCATTGGATGCAACTGTTGTTAGAAACCCCATATAGCCAACAATGCACAAACACTAGAGCAGCTACTGTACCTCTTGTTTCCTTTCAGTCTAGGAATAAATCAGGTATGAGTGATGTGCTCACAGGAAGAGGGGATGCATAAGACTATCACAGATAGGGGAATAGCAGAGTCTTGCCGCCCATTTTCTTCTCCCAGTTAGAAAGGCTACCACTGCACCACATGAATGTCTTTAACTTTCACTGCAGTGCTGAAGCATGAAATATTTCCTTAGTAGTACTAATCTATAGATTTTACCTTCCTTCATCTTGATAAATTAGAATTTACAATTTTTTTTTTCCTAATCAATGGTTCCTGCTATCACTGGCTCCATCCTTCACATCTGTGAGGTTTTCCCCTTCCTCACAAGCAGTCAAGGAAGAAAAACCATCTTTTATCTGCCAGGTTAACTCCAAATCTTCCTCAGAACTTCCTGCTGAGCTGTCTCTTACCTATGACACATCAGGTACCTACATGTTTGTAATATGCAAGTTGTACTTATGAAGCCTCTTTACTTCTCACTCCCCTGCCCATGCTTAGTGATAAGCACTGCTTCTTTTTGGCTACTTAGGGCAGCATGTAGCACATCTTTAAGTGAACTTCAGAACAATTTCATGTGTTGAATGTCCTTTATTCTGCTAGAATTCCCTTTATAACTTGGGGTCTAATAGTTGTCAAAGTTGATAATACCTAGTTCCTTCTGAATCTGGTGACAATAACAGCCCATGGCTGAAAGGGACAGAAAAGGCATTTGAGAGAGACATACTTGATATGGTATGATTTAGGAGATGATCACAGGACAAGATGAGTTACTGTCAGTTAAGATTACTGTGCTTCACATGAATGAAGCATATTTGGTCCTTCTAAAGGCCAGAAAAGTTTCTTGTATATGCTTGTCTTTTACTGTGCTCTGGTGAGCCGCCTATAAATTCAACTTGTGGAAGAAACCTGACAACAGCTTTTCTAAATAAAGAAAAAAGGGATCCCAAAGCCCATGTATGTTAAGTGTTTGTTTTAGGTGAGTGTAAGGGAGGCTGTTTCTTTCTGCCACTGTGTATTTATCTGACAGTCTTCTGATAAGCAGTATGACACTGAAACCTCACTTTGTGACAATGCTAACACCATCTGCCAGGAGCTGACAGCTTGTTGAATAATGCTGTCATCAGCACTCAAGCACTAATGGAAAGTTATTGCTCCACTGACTGCTAACACTTTCATCTCTAATTGGTTGCTGTCACTGGAAACTAAGATAGATAGATAGATAAAGAAAGAAAATAATAAAAATCATGTGTCATTTTTCTTTATCATGATGAATTACTTCTAGCACTTTTAGGCTACCTGGCAGTGCCACTGTTGTGTATTTATTGCTTTCTGCTTCCTGTGTACTTATCTACACCAAAGAATGAACTTTATTGCCTACCTATGATTGGTCTCAGTGACTGACTTGGTGACAAATACCCATAGAAAGTTTCACTAGACCTTGATATAGGGAAATACCTGTTAAGGGCATACTCTTCTAGATGCAGTGGACCAGTCTACCTCGTGAGGTAGGGTACAGTGTAATCATTTGTTTAATCTTTGGTGTCCATTGTTGCAGCTAAATTTGCAGCAGCTGAAAACCAGGCCAGATGGTTTCAAGAAAAAGTATACAGAAAAAAGTGGAGGTATTTTTTTTAGACATCAAGAAAACACATTCAAATTAATTTACTTAAGTGTAAACAAATACATTATGCAAGATGCACAGACATACATGCACCAGAAGTTCACTGGTGATGGCTGAGAAGGACAGCCTTTATAGTTTTACACTGCAGCATTGAGCTAGCACAATAAATGTTAAGAACCTCAAGTACTTAGAACAGCTGATAAGATAACGTAGTGAAACTTAAGCCACTCGCTTCATTGTAAATGTGAACTAAAGCTATTTTGGCTTAAAACACTGTACTGGAGATTCTGGCTTGGCTTCCTATTTTTTGGCAGGATTTACCTTTCTTTTGTAGGATGCTCTGTCTTGCTTTAATGAAAGCTAAGATGTCAGCGTCAGCCTCGCTGTCTCCAGTTAGAGGAACAGAAGTACTTGAATTTGGTGGGGTCCTGAGAAAAGAAAGCATACTTGTGTACCAAACAAAGTAAGTAGGTTACTTTTCTACTCCATTATCTCCTCTCTCTTTTCAGTATGGAGGAATGTGTTCTTCAGATAAAACAGATAAATAGATAAACAGATAAAACAGATAGCATAGCATAGCATAGCATAGGAGAGAATTAACCAGATTGTAAGACCTTAGAGATCATCGACTCCAACCTATCATCCAACACTATCTAATCAACTAAACCATGGCACCAAGCATCCCTTCCAGTCTCTTCTTAAACACCTCCAGTGATGGTGACTCCACTACATCCATGGGCAGCACATTCCAATGGCCAATCACTCTTTCTGGGAAGATCTTCTTCCTAACATCCAGCCTAAATCTCCCCTGGTGCAGCTTGAGACTGTGTCCTCGTGTTCTGGTGCTGGTTGCCTGGGAGAAGAGACCAAGTCCCATCTGGCTACAACCTCCCTTCAGATAGTTGTAGACAGCAATAAGGTCTCCTCTGAGCCTCCTCTTCTCCAGGCTAAGCAACCCTGTTGTTGGAGATGGCACAGTTCAGAGGACAATCAAGCCCAGGACTTCTTAATTCTGTTATTAAGGTTCTTAAGATGAGACAATATATTTTTAGTCTGATAGGGCTACATGCTTAGCAGCTATAAAACCTCTCATAAAGAGTTAAAGGTACGTTACAGCTGAATCAAAGACTTACTGCCAAGCAGAAAAGCCTAGTATAGTGGAATTACCAAAGAAATGATGGATGAGACTATGCCATGAGTTTGCTTTAGGAAAAATCACTGGAAACTACAGGCCTATCAGCCTGACCTCAGTGCCAGGCAAGATTATGGAACAGGTCATCTTGGGGGCAATCACTGCACAACTGAAGGATGGCCAAGGGATCAGGTCCAGCCAGCATGGATTCAGGAAGGGCAGGTCTTGTCTCAACAACCTGATCTCCTTCTATGATCAGGTGACTGCCTGGTGGATGTGAGGAAGGCTGTGGATGTAGTCTACCTGGAATTCAGCAAGGCCTTTGACACCATTCCCCATAGCAAACTCCTGGCCAAGCTGTCAGCCCCTGGCTTGGACCACAACACTCTGTACTGGGTTAGGAACTGGCTGGAGGGCTGAGCCCAGAGAGGGGTGGTGAATGGTGCCACATCCAGCTGGCAGCCAGTCACTAGTGGTGTTCCCCAGGGATCAGTGCTGGGCCCAGTCCTGTTCAATATCTTCACTGACGATCTGGATGAGGGTATTGAGTCAGTCATCAGTAAATTTGCAGATGACACCAAGTTGGGAGCAGGTGTTGATCTGTAAGAGGGTGCAAGAGCTCTGCAGAGTGACAATGACAGGCTGGGCAGATGGGTAGAGTCCAACATGATGGCATTCAAAACATCCAAGTGCCGAGTGCTGCACTTTGGCCTCAACAACCCCATGCAGTGGTACAGGCTGGGGTCAGAGTGGCTGGAGAGAGGCCAAACAAAAAGGGACCTAGGGGTACTGATTGATAGTAGGCTGAACATGAGCCAGCAGTGCACGAAAGTGGCCAAGAAAGCCAATGGCATCCTGGCCTGCATCAGGAATAGTGTGGCCAGCAGGAGCAGGGAAGTCATTGTGCCCCTGGACTCAGCACTGGTTAGGCCACACCTTGAGTCCTGTGTCCAGTTCTGGGCCCCTCAGTTTAAGAAGGACATTGAGACTCTTGAACATGTCCAGAGAAGGGCAGTGAAGCTGGGGAGGGGTTTGGAGCACAAGCTCTGTGAGGAGAGGCTGAGGGAGCTGGGGTTGTTTAGCCTGGAGAAGAGGAGGTTCAGAGGAGACCTTCTTGCTGTCTACAACTACCTGTAGGGAGGTTGTAGCCAGGAGGGGGTTGTTCTCTTCTCCCAGGCAACCAGCACCAGAACAAATGGACACAGTCTCAAGCTGCACCAGGGGAAGTTTAGGCTGGAGGTGAGGTGAAAGTTCTTCACAGAGAGAGTTGTTAGCCATTGGAATGTGCTGCCCAGGGAGGTGGTGGAGTCACGGTCCCTAGAGGTGTTCAAGAGGGGATTGGACGTGGCACTTGGTGCCATGGTTTAGTAGTCATGAGATATTGGGTGACAGGTTGGACTTCATGATCTTTGAAGTCTCTCTCTTCCAGCCTCATTGATTCTATGAATAGTATTTTTGCCTACTGTAAGTTTTCATACATACGTAGAAATAAACAATCATATACCATTTACTGACAGATGCAACTCCTTTGTGCTTCTAAGTCTCCATTTCCAGCTATTTTGTTTATGAAGTTAAATCAGTGATTCTGCTTTTGATAGATCCCCTCCAGTGGTATAAGGTGGTACAGTACAATGAAGCTATCTCAATCAGCTAAGAATTTGGCCTTGTGTCTTTAGCCTTGTTTGAAGATAAAGCATTAATAGTGAAATAACAAATAGAGTAGCAAAAGTTACAACATGGAAGGACAAGCAGAACTGAAGGAAGAACATGGTTTTTTCCCCCACATATCCTACCTAGTTGATCTGCTGGAGGGTAGAGAGGCTCTGCAGAGAGACCTTGACAGGCTGGACAGATGGGCAGAATCCAACGGCATGAGATTTAACACATCCAAATGCCGGGTTCTGCACATTGGCCACAACAACCCCATGCAGTGCTACAGGCTGGGGTCAGAGTGGCTAGAGAGCAGCCAGGCAGAGAGGGACCTGGGGGTGCTGGTTGATGGTAGGCTGAACATGAGCCTGCAGTGTGCCCAGGCAGCCAAGAGGGCCAATGGCATCCTGGCCTGCATGAAGAACAGTGTGGCCAGCAGGAGCAGGGAGGTCATTCTGCCCCTGTACACTGCACTGGTTAGGCCACACCTCAAGTACTGTGTCCAGTTCTGGGCCCCTCAGTTTAGGAAGGATGTTGACTTGCTGGAACGAGTCCAGAGAAGAGCAACAAAGTTGGTGAGGGGTTTGGAACACAAGCCCTATGAGGAGAGGCTGAGGGAGCTGGGGCTGCTTAGCCTGGAGAAGAGGAGACTCAGGGGTGACCTTATCACTCTCTACAACTACCTGAAGGGAGGTTGTAGACAGGCTGATGATGGTCTCTTCTCCCAGGCACCCAGTACCAGAACAAGAGGACACAGTCTCAGGCTGCGCCAGGGGAGGTTCAGGTTGGATGTTAGGAAGAAGTTCTATACAGAAAGAGTGATTGCGCTATGGAATGGGTTACCCGGGGAGGTGGTGGAGTCGCCGTCATTGAAGGTGTTCAGAAGGAGACTTGATGGGGTGCTTGGTGCCATGGGTTAGCTGTTTGGGTGGGTTGGATTGGTTGATGGGTTGGACACGATGATCTTGAAGGTCTCTTCCAACCTGGTTTGGTTTATTCTAATAAAGGTTTATTCTAATACCTTAGTAATTATAGTTCTTTCCACTGTTTCTTACTGACTATTGCAGGAGAATGTCATTGTGCCTACACAAACAGATGTCTGATATCCTTGCCTTTGTGCTACTATTTAAGTCTTCATTTGCTGAATTAGTGAACCATAATGGAAAACATTTACAAGGTGATCTCAGAACACCAGTAAAGGACTATTCTCTTACTGCTTTTAATTCAGTTAGCAACAACATAAAAAATACACAATATATTTGAGAAGGTATTGTCTAATTTCTGTTTTAACTTCTCTTTTCCTTAAACCCAAATTCAGTTTAAAACATTAGGGTTTAGATGATTAAATTTTCCATGATTTGTTGCTATTGTACAGACTGTTTGGAAAATGAAACTCTGTAAGTGTTGAGCACAGTAAGAATGTAGCTTCTGGAAGCATACTTAGAATACAAAATAATTAACCAGGCTGGAAAAGACCTCAGAGATCATCGAGTCCAACCTATCACCCAACACTATCTAATCAACTAAACCATGGCACTAAGTGCCTCATCTAGTCTCCACTGAAACACTTCCAGTGATGGTGACTCCACCACCTCCCTGGGCAGCACATTCCAACGGCCAATTTCTCTTTCTATGAAGAGCGTCTTCCTAGCATCCAGCCTAAAACTCCCCTGGTGCAGCTTGAGACTGTGTCCTCGTGTTCTGGTGCTGGTTGCCTGGGAGAAGAGACCAAGCCCCACCTGGCTACAACCTCCCTTCAGGTATTTGGAGAGAGGTAGAAGGTCTGCCCTGAGCCTCCTCTTCTCCAGGCTAAGCAATCCCAGCTCCCTCAGACTATCCTCATAGGCCTTGTGCTCCAAATCCCTCCTGTGACCGGTTGACGTTGTCCCCTTAAGAAAGGGAATATGGTGGATGGAAGTTGGTAAACGGAAAGAATAATCTAAGCTAATTTCATTGGTGAAGTGGGAGGAAGCACCTTCTGAACTGGGAGTGAACTGGGAGTGAACTGGGCACTCCGGCACTTCTATCTTCAGTCTTGCTTCCGCCTCTTCTTTGGGCAGCAGCTTTCTGTGCTGGGCTTTCTGCCAAGACTTCGGCCTTGAAACTGATAAGATAGAAGGCCTGTATTAACTGCTTTCCAATTAACACAGAACTGCTTTTAACTTCTTTCTTTCTCTTTCTCTTCCTCTTTTCTGACCTACTCTGGGGAAAGGGGGGGAGAGAGGGGAGAGCGGAGGTGGGGAACCCCCTCTGCCGAGGGGGGTTACTCTCATTTCTGTGTTACTCTGCTGTATATCTTTGTATATATTGTAAATTTGTATATATTCCCCTGCATATCCTACATTGCTTTGTAAATATAAAGCTCCACTGCTTTGCTAATTCAGCTTGTGAGTTTTTTTTCCCTTTCCCTTCAATTTTTCTTTCCCCTTACTTACAGGGGGGAGGGAAGAGGCTTCTTGGCCTTACCCTTCCAACCCCACGACATTTTTTTTTCTTGGCGTACCCAGCGTGCGGCAGATAATTAGTTTAATTTATTACTTGATTGATTTAGTGTTTTCTAGCTGAATTAGCAAACACGAAGGTGTTGTGGTTTGTGGAGCAATTATTCTTTTCAATTTTTGGGGCTCTGATTTACAGATATTGTTTGGGTTTGATTTTGGATTACCTGGGTAAATATTTGGTGTGGACAATTTATATGTGGGTTATGTATAGAGTTAGACAATGGTATGGAAAATGTATTAATTTCTTATGGCCAGTGAGATACAGGAATGTTACCTCCACCACTCTCCCAATTGAGATAAAGGGTTTTAGGATTCCGCCTGAGGAGAGAAAAACTTTAGGTGATGCCTGGGATCCAAAGGTGATTTATTTGGTGTGTATAATCCTGCTCTCGGTGGTAATTAACGTGTATCTCCTAATTTCTTTACAGCGAGAGAGAAAGGTGTCCAGAGCTTGTTTTGTTATTAAAACTAGATCAAAAAGAAAATGCCATGGCTCTGGATCAGTCCCAGAGTCATCTAGTGATGAGGAATGTGCAGAATCTGTGTCAGTTAAAAAGAAGGCTAAAAAGTTAATTGGTAAAGCAGCTCTAAATGACTTTGCTGATTCTAGCAAGCTGCCAAGGACGGCGGCTGGTATCAACATGGCGCCTGCTCCTTCTCCTCCTTCTTCTTCTCCGTTGGCCATTAACGGAGCAACGTCACTTCCGCCCACTCCCTCGGTGGGACCGGAAGTCAATGCCCCAGCAGCTGATTTATCTCAGGACCTGTCAGCGTCCATTAAGGTGGCTGTAAATTCAAACACAGCTCCAGTTAAGGTGGCTCCTTTAAAGACTAGAGGTGGAAAGGCCAAAGATGGAGAAGAAGAGGTGGAGACTGATCCTGGTGAGGGGCCCTCTGCTCTAAAAGATCCTGCTCAGGAGGAAGAGAAGATTTGTTTTAAAGATCTAGCTAACCTAGTGAGATCAAAGCAGGATACAGATGAAGTTAGGAATGCAGCTGGCAAAGGTGGTTCTCAGCTTAAAGAGATCCTTAGGAGAATGACAGCAGGATTATATGGACAAAGAATTCAGGGAGACGAAGACGAAGATGATATTTCAGAGTGCTCTTCTCCCCGCGAGGAATTGCGAAATGTCCGTAAAGATTTCACCAGGGCAGATAAGGAGCCAGTTCTAGCTTGGCTTAGTAGGTGTTATGATACAGGTGCTCTGGCTCTAACAGTTGGAGACAAGTCAGCAGCTCAGTTAGGAACTCTCTCAAGGGATAATGGAATAGATAGACATCTAGGAAGGGCTCTCAGTAAGGTTAATCTGTGGATACGCCTTTTAATAGCGGTTGCCCTGAGATACCCTTCCCGAGATGATCTTCCATGGAATCCTAAACCCTGGACTACCATAGATGAGGGAATTAAGCGCTTGAGAGAATTTGCTGTTAGAGAGCTACTCTATGGTGAACATGAAACTCTGAATCCTGATGACATTCCTGTGGGTATTGGTCTTGCTAAAAAGATCATCAAACTTGCTCCTTCTAATTATGCAAACATTCTGGCAAGCAGAATTGTGTCAAGAAGTTATGGTGGAGCTTCTCCTACGGTTGGCCAATTCAGTGATCAAATGAGACAATTGGAGGATAGCATGACACGTGGTTCTTTGGTTTCAGCCATTGAAACTCTGTCTGGAAAGATTGAGAATTGCATGAAGGATCTGAAAGATTCCATATACCAATTGGCACAGAAGGATAATTTCAATTCTTCCTCCAGGTGGATACAAGTTTCATCTGTGAGGAATACACGTCCTCCAAGGAGGTCATTCCAAAACAGGACATTCCAAAACAGGTCATTCCAAAACAGACCACCAAGGCAATCACGTAGAACTATTTGGATAACTCTGTGTGATCAGTTTGGTGAGAACATGAACCGCTGGGATGGCCAACCAACTTCTAATCTTTTCAGGAGACTGAGGGAATTGCAAAGTGGCAGAACCCAAGGTAGCAATACCAGAAGGGTAGCTGTTACTTCCACAGTTCCCCAGAACGACTCTTGTGGCTCCAACAGTGGCTCCAGTTATAACATGCAAAGTTATAACCCTGCAAACTATGTGCAATGCACATGTACACATGTTCCCCATAACTAGGGGTGCCCTGCCTCCCGCCAGGGGGAGGAAAGGGATAACAGAGATAATAGAATCTATTGGGATGTGTACATCCAGTGGCCTGGCACTTCACAATTTCGGAAGTACAGGGCCTTGGTTGACACAGGAGCTCAGTGCACCATAATACCATCAAATTATCAGGGATCAGAGTCTATAACTATTCTGGGAGTCACTGGTGGATCTCAAGAGTTAAGTAAGGTAGAGGTTAATATAAGTTTAACTGGTAAACAATGGAGGAAGCATGCCGTTGTGACCGGACCTGATGCACCTTGTATTTTGGGAATTGATTTTCTGAGAGAAGGGCGTTTCAAAGACCCTAGAGGTTACAAATGGGCTTTTGGAGTAGCTTCTATAGAAATTGATGGACAAAAATTGAAGCTGTCTGCCAGACCTGAACTTTCTGATGAATCTGCAGTTGTGGGACAACACAAGATACAGGACATTAAATTGCCGGTTGCTTCTCAGACTGTGCATCACAGACAATACAGAACCAACCGTGACTCTTTGTTGCCCATTCAGAATCTGATTCGTCAGTTGGAGAGTCAGAAAGTCGTCAGCAAAACTCATTCACCTTTCAACAGTCCAGTGTGGCCTGTGCGGAAGCAGAATGGAGACTGGCGTCTGACGGTAGACTACCGAGCCCTAAATGAAGTGACACCACCTATGAGTGCAGCAGTACCAGACATGATGGAACTACAGTATGAGCTGGAATCAAAGAGGCCAAATGGTATGCTACCATAGACATTGCTAATGCATTTTTCTCTATTCCCATAGCAGAGGAATGCAGGCCTCAGTTTGCTTTCACTTGGAGAGGAATCCAGTACACTTTCAACAGATTGCCAGTGGGCTGGATCCACAGCTCAAGCATCTGTCATGCAGTGATCCACGACGCTCTGGAGAAAGGCGGTGCTCCAGAACACATCCAGTTCATCGATGATATCATCGTCTGGGGTAAAACTGCTGAGGAAGTTTTCGAGAAAGGTAACAAAATCATTGACATTCTTCTGAATGCAGGTTTTGCCATCAAACGAGACAAGGTGAAAGGACCTACCACAGAGATTCAGTTTCTGGGAGTGCAGTGGCAGGATGGACGCCGACACATTCCAGTGGATGTGGTAAATAGAGTCTCTACCATGGCAAATCCCACAAACAAGCAGGAGACCCTACGTTTCTTGGGGATAGTGGGATTTTGGAGACTGCACATTCCTGGATACAGTCAGATCGTGAAACCTCTGTATGATGTGACTAGAAAGAGAAACCATTTCCACTGGGGACCTGAACAACAAGCAGCCTTTGACCAGATAAAGCAAGAGGTAGTTCAAGCAATGGGTCTGGGACCTGTCCGAGATGGTCCAGACATTAAGAACATTTTGTACACGGCTGCAAGTGACAATGGTCCAACCTGGTGCTTGTGGCAAAAAGCTCCAGGTGAGACACGTGGACGACCTCTTGGTTTCTGGAGTCGAGGTTACAGAGGTTCAGAGGCTAACTATACTCCAACAGAGAAAGAAATTTTAGCTGCCTATGAAGGAGTAAAAGCATCTTCTGAAGTGATCGGAACTGAATCACAACTTCTCTTAGCTCCCAGATTACCAGTTTTGAATTGGATGTTCAAAGGCAAAGGCTCCACACCACATCATGCCACAGACTCAACATGGTCTAAGTGGATGGCTCTGATAACACAGAGAGCTCGAATGGGAAATCTTGAAAGACCTGGTCTAGTGGAGGTGATCTCAAGTTGGCCTGAAGGCATCAATTGTGCTAAACCTCCAGAGGAGAAAGTAACTCGTGCTGAGGAAGCTCCTCCTCACAATGACCTTTCTGATGATGAAAAGAAATATGCTTTGTTCACAGACGGTTCCTGTCGTCTTTTTGGAAACAAGCGAAGGTGGAAGTCTGCAGTGTGGAGTCCAACACAACGAGTTGCAGAAGCGAAAGATGGAGAAGGAGAATCCAGTCAGTTTGCAGAGGTAAAAGCTGTCCAGCTAGCTCTCGACGTAGCTGAACGTGAGAGATGGCCAAAGCTTTATCTCTACACCGACTCATGGATGGTAGCCAATGCTCTATGGGGTTGGCTAAAGAACTGGAAAAAGAGTGATTGGCAGAGGAAAGGAAAACCCATTTGGGCAGCCAACCTGTGGCAGGACATTGCTGATCTAATCGAGAGAATTCCAGTGAAAGTGAGACACATCGATGCTCACATTCCTAAGAGCAAAGCTACTGAGGAACAACAACACAACCATCAGGCAGATCTAGCTGCAAGAGTTTCTCAAGTAGACAGGGACTCTAATCTTGATCTCGACTGGTAACACCGGGGTGAGATATTCCTAGCTCGGTGGGCTCATGATTCGTCAGGACATCAAGGCAGAGATGCAACATACCAATGGGCTCGTGACAGATCCATAGACATTTCCATGGATGCTATCACGCAAGTCATCCATGACTGTGACATTTGTGCTGCTATTAAGCAGGCAAAACGACTTAAGCCCTTGTGGTATGGTGACAGATGGTCCAAGTACAAGTATGGTGAAGCTTGGCAGATTGACTACATCACTCTACCACGTTCTCGTTCTGGTAAGCAATACGTGCTTACTATGGTAGAGGCAAACACTGGATGGTTGGAAACTTATCCAGTTCCACATGCAACTGCACGCAACACCATTCTCGGTATGGAGAGACAAATCCTGTGGAGACACGGAACTCCGGAGAGGATTGAGTCAGACAACGGAACTCATTTCAAGAACAACCTTGTAAATAACTGGGCAAAAGAGCATGGTATTGAGTGGATATTCCACATTCCCTACTATGCACCAGCTTCAGGGAAGATTGAATGCTACAACGGTTTGTTGAAGACCACTCTTAAAGCCATGGGGGGTGGATCTTAGAAGAACTGGGAAAAGCATTTAGCACAAGCAACCTGGCTGGTAAATAGTAGAGGTTCAGTGAACCGAGCTGGACCTGCACATTCAGATTTGATACGGAAAGTAGAAGGTGATAGAGTTCCTGTTGTTAGAGAAAAGAATCTGTTAGGTAAAACTGTTTGGGTATTTTCACCCTCAGGAGAGGCTAAACCTGTCCGAGGGGTGGTTTCAGCTGAAGGTCCGGGTCACACTTATTGGGTAATGCAAGAGAATGGTGAAATTCAGTGTATTCCACAAAGAAATTTAACTTTAGCTGAAAGAGGTTAATTTCAAACTGTTGTACAGCTACATCGTGCCCAGAGGAAGAATCAACGAGGAATCTACGGTGCACGAACCCTGAGATCCCTGAGAGCCCTGAGTCAACTAAGAGACCCTGAGAATCCCTGTTTCCCTTTTCTTCGCTTCGCCGGCGAAGGAATGAACTGTTTTCCATTTTTCTCATTTACTGATTTTCTTGGACTTTTGAATCATCTACATCTGAGCATAGCCGGAATGGACTATGAACTTTACTCACGAACTGTAAATATCGGTTTGGATTGGATGGACAGTATGAACGGCCAATGAAATTGTTTAGAAGGGGTGGACTGTGACCGGTTGACGTTGTCCCCTTAAGAAAGGGAATATGGTGGACGGAAGTTGGTAAACGGAAAGAATAATCTAAGCTAATTTCATTGGTGAAGTGGGAGGAAGCACCTTCTGAACTGGGAGTGAACTGGGAGTGAACTGGGCACTCCGGCACTTCTATCTTCAGTCTTGCTTCCGCCTCTTCTTTGGGCAGCAGCTTTCTGTGCTGGGCTTTCTGCCAAGATTTCGGCCTTGAAACTGATAAGATAGAAGGCCTGTATTAACTGCTTTCCAATTAACACAGAACTGCTTTTAACTTCTTTCTTTCTCTTTCTCTTCCTCTTTTCTGACCTACTCTGGGGAAAGGGGGGGAGAGAGGGGAGAGCGGAGATGGGGAACCCCCTCTGCCGAGGGGGGTTACTCTTATTTCTGTGTTACTCTGCTGTATATCTTTGTATATATTGTAAATATTGTAAATTTGTATATATTCCCCTGCATATCCTACATTGCTTTGTAAATATAAAGCTCCACTGCTTTGCTAATTCAGCTTGTGAGTTTTTTTTCCCTTTCCCTTCAATTTTTCTTTCCCCTTACTTACAGGGGGGAGGGAAGAGGCTTCTTGGCCTTACCCTTCCAACCCCACGACACCTCCCCAGCTTTGTTGCCCTTCTCTGGACATGTTCCAGCAACTCAACATCTTTTCTAAAATGAGGGGCCCAGAACTGGACACAGGACTCAAGGTGTGGCTTAACCAGTGCTGAGTTTAGGGGCAGAATGACTTCCCTGCTTCTGCTGGCCACACGTCGTTTGGTGGGAGAGAAGAACCTGGAAATGACCATGCTAGAGAAAACAGAGAAGCAGTAGCAGTTTCTGCTCTCACCAAGTAGGATGTTTTTTCAGAAAATATGACATGTAACCTATGCCAAGCCTGACACAGCTGGGCTGCTGGTGCAATTTCATTTTACTAGAATAATTTGTAGGAAGAAGAGACTGAGCAGACTGTTGTTAATGAGACTGATAGTGAGTTATCTAGGTATTATATTACTTGCTGGTGTACTTTTCCCTCTGAATAGCCCAGGTACTTCTTACCTTGTTTTTAAAGTAGGGTTGCTTGAAGTAATTGAATTATCCTTCCCAGCAGAATTTTCATTGGGGCTGACTCTTGTGGTCTCTGAAGAACTGGAATGGGAGCAGGATGAAGGAAAGACTACAGCCACACACTAACATAATACACACTAGATAACTACAAATACGCTGGTTTTCAAGCTGTTTTATCTCTATAAAGCACTTGTTCACTGGAAGAGGCTTTTCAGTTGAAATCATGTGATTATCAGGTTCATACAGAGAATATGGCTACCAAAAAAAAAAAAAAAAAAAAAAAACAAAAAAAACCAAAAAGACAAACTCCAACAGATTATATGCTTAGCATTTTCCTTCTAAGCACAGCTTGTAAAGCACTTAATTGCATCTGATGTACAGTTTGTAATGGTATATTTAGTTCCTAAACTGACTATTAGCCATGTGAGGCCTCAGCTCATTTTCCATTCTATCTTTAGTCAGGCAAATTATTACCAAAATCAGTGGGAGACTGGATAAAACTCAGTGAGAACTTCAGGATGTGGATTGTTGCTTACAGACAAATTGCAAACAGGTGTTGTGTGCTCCTGTTCCTGCAGATGCTGCTATCAAGGACCCTCTCTGCTAGAAAGGCAGGCTTCTGCCATAGGACGTCTAACAACTCCCTCCTTTCCCCAGGGATTGTGTATGCTGATGGATCTGGTGCCTATCTCGGAGGGGACAATCAGTTGTAGGATTCTTCCAGTAGATGGCAGGATTGGCAAGTTCTTGCTTTTCTAAGTCTGCAGCAGTTCACTGTTGGCTGATGAATTGATATTTCTGGCAGAGAACTTGGAAAGAAATTTATTACTAAAATTTTACTCTATTACACTGTGCCAGGTTCAGTTTTGCAGAAGATATTGCACCCAAGAGTATAAGTGACTTTCAAACGAACAGCTCCAAGTTTATGGAATGCTTCTCTTTAACTCCTCAAGTCCCATACCATTTGCACCTGCCTAAATGGATTAAAATAACCTCAAGACTCAAAGTAATTCAACTAATGCAATATTATACTTAAGGTTAATAATATCCCATTCTCTATTCCACCTGCATATCATATGAGATAGAAAGGATGCGATGTTATTACCTACTATAAGCTTAACGTTATCTGGGAACTTCCCATCATAGTTCTGCTTGAGAATACCCTGAACATTTTTTCCACTGATATGGTAGCTCTTAAGAAGTAAGTGATTTGGGGTCTTAAATTCAGCTTTCTAAAAGGACTCTATCTGTGCCCTGAGATACCCAGGCATGCAAGTCATATAACCATGGTTTCATAGATCACTACACATCAGCTGAACATTAGTAACCATTTATGACTCTGTTTGTAGCCTGCAACAAACACGAGGTGATGTGACTTAATGTGATCCTTGTTCATTGCTTTATTTTTTGATGAAATAAGCTTCTTTGCCTTTATTTCTTTTTGTCAAGAATAGAATGGTGTCAGCTGAAGTAGTTTATTGAATTCAAATGAATATTATTCTCCAAAATTGCTAGATCCCCACTTTAAAGATGATTTGGATCCAGATCTATTTAAAAGGAAAAAAAAAAAAAAAATCTAGACACTTCAGGTGTGGTTCAAGTGGATTTCTGGACTCTGGACAATATGCTAAATTTTGCCTTAGAGTGCATGGGGAGAACAGGGCACCTGATGAATGAGATATTAAAAACCCTCTTAGACTGAGTGAGGTGATGCCTAGAATAGAATAGAATAGAATAGAATAGAATAGAATAGAATAGAATAGAATAGAACAGAACTGAACTAACCAGGTTGGAAAAGACCTTAGAGATCATTGAGTCCAACCTATCATCCCACACCATCTAATCAACTAAACCATGGCATCAAGTACCCCATCCAGTCTCTTCCTAAACACCTCCAGGGATGGTGACTCCACTATCTCCCTGGACAGCCCATTCCAATGGCCAACAACTCTTTCTGTGAACAACTTTCTCCTCACCTCAAGCCTAAACTTCCCCTAGTGCAGCTTGAGACTTTGTCCTCTTGTTCTGGTGCTGGTTGCCTGGGAGAAGAGACCAACCCCCACCTGGCTGCAACCTCCCTTCAGGTAGTTGTAGACAGCAATAATTTATGAAGTGTCAAAGCACTGTTTCCTGACAGCTTCACTAACATTCCTGCTTTCCATGGAGATTAAAGATAATGACATGGATGAAGGGATTGAGTACATCCTCTGTAAGTGTAATGGGTTAGCACAAGGGCTAATCTGCCTGCTCCCTTGACAAAAACGTGAGGGGAAAAGTAACACACAAAATTCAGGGTTCAGATAAATATATATGATAAAGTTTAATATAACATAAGCTATCATAATCACCCTAGCTAATAATCTAATTAATCTAATAGTGCAATGTGTGATCACCTTAGCGTAGCTTGTTTGCAGAAGGAGCACAGTGAAAAAAACACAGCATAAAACAGAAAACCAAACCCATTGCTGTCCCACACCCACATGCCTGTGGAAAGCAGCCAACACCCAAGAATATGGAACACAGCACCAGCAACTGGAACAGGGAGCCTCCCATGCTGCAATCTGAACTTCAAGCTCCACAAAATTTTGTTCCAGTTAGTCCTCTCAATTTTTGAAGCTGGCATGACTGCACCATAGTATTAATAACAGCAGCAGATTCAATTCAATCCATGACAGTAAGCTTGCAGTGTGAGTGTTGACCTGCTCAAAGGTGGCAAGGCCCTGCAGAGGGATCTGTACAGGATGGATCAATGGGCCAGATCAATGATCTATTGTATGAGATTCAACAAGGCCGTGTGCCAGGTCTTGCACCTGGGTCACAACACCACCATGCAATGCTACAGGCTTGGGGAACAGTGGCTGGAAAGCTGCCTAGGGGAAAAGGACCTGGAGTTGCTGGTTGATGGCTGGCTGAACATGAGCCAGCAGTGTGCTCAGGTGGCCAAGAAGGCCAACAGCATCTTGGTCTGTATCAGGAATAATGTGGCCAGCAGGACCGAGGAAGTTTTTGTCTCCCTGTACTCAGCAGTGGTGAAGCCACACCTCAAATACTGCGTTCAGTTTTGAGCCCCTCACTAGCACAACAACATTAAGGTTCTGCAGCAGGTCCAAAGAAGGTCCACAAAAGTAGTAAAAGGTCTACAGTACAAGTCCTATAAGGAGTGGCTGAGGGAACTGGAATTACTTAGTCTGGAGAAAAGGAGGCTGAGGAGAGACCTCACTCTCTACAACTAGAAGATGGTAGTGAGGTGGGTCTTGGTCTGTTCCTCCAAGTACTAAGTGACAACATCAGAAGAAATGTCCTCAAATTGTGCCACAGCAGGTTTAGGTCTTCAAAAAAGGAAAGGAGGACCCAGGGACCTGCAGACCAGTCAGCCTCACCTCCATCCCTGGAAGGATGATGGAACAGCTCATTCTGGAGGCCATCTCTAACGACACAGAAGAAAAGAAGTTTACCAGGAGTCACCAGCATTGATTTACCAATGGAAGATCCTGCCTGACTAATTTGATAGCCTTCTACGAAACCGTGACCAAATGGGTAGACAAAGGAAGAGCAGTGAATGTCTTACACCTTGACTTCAGTAAGGCTTTTGATACTGTTTCCCATAACATTCTCATAGAAAAGCTCAGAAAATGTGGCATAGATGATCGGTCTGTAAGGCAGGTTGCAAACTGGCTCAACAACAGAGTTCAGAAGCAGCAGAGTCAGCTAAGATGTCTGTGGCCAGTGGTGTTCCCCAGGGATCAGTACTGGGCCCAGTTTTGTTCAATATCCTTATTAATGACCAGGATGAGGGGACTGAGAGTACCCTCAACAAGTTTGCTGATGATACAAAACTAGGGGGGGGTGGGGTGGCTGACATCCTATGCAGCCATCCAACAAGATCTGGACAGGCTGGAGAGCTGGGTGCAGGCAAACCTCATGAAGTTCAATAAGGACCAGTGAGGGTCATGCACCTGGGGAGGAATAATAGCAGGCACCAGTACAGGTTAGGGGCTGCCATGCTGGAGAGCAGCTCCATGGAGAAAGACCTTGGAGTCATAGTGGACAGCAAGTTCTCCATGGGACAACAACGTCCCCTTGTGGCTAAGAGGGCCAGTGGTATCCTGGGATGCATCAAGAAAAGTGTGTAAAGCAGATCTAGCGAGGTGTGTCCGGTTTTGGGCTTCCCAGTTCAAGAGAGACAGGGATCTGCTGGACAGAATCCAACAGAGAGTCATGAGGATGATTAGGGGACTTGAGCACCGCCCCTATGAAGAGAGACTGAGAGACCTGGGACTGTTTAGTCTTGAGAAGAGTGAGGGGGGGGTCTCATCAATGTCTATAAATATCTGAGGAGTAGGTGTCAAGTGGAGGTGGCCAAGCTCTTTTCAGTGGTGCACAATAATAAGACAAGGAACAATGGATACAAACTTGAACATAGATGGTTTCACCTCAACATGAGGAGAAACTTCTTTACACTGAGGAGCACTGGAACAGGCTACCCAGTGAGGTGATGAAGTCTCCTTCTCTGGAGTCATTCTGGAGGCATTCCTGTGTGGATTACCCTAACTGATCCTGCTTTTGGCAGGAGGGTTGGACTCAATGATCTCTGGAGGCCCCTACCAACCTCTAATATTCTGTGATTAGGAAAAATTTCTTCACTGAAAGGGTTGTCAGGAACTGGAACAGGCTGCACAGGGAAGTGGTTAAAATGTCATTGATGGAGCTATTTAAATATATGTAGACATGGTGCTCAGGCACATGCATAGTGTAGATTAATGGTTGGACTTGATGATCGTAAAGATCTTTTACAGCCTAAATGATTCTATGATTCTATGGCCTGACCATCTAGCACATAGGGTAGAAGATTTGGAGAGGTGATGGGTGTCATGGTATGAATGCTTGATTTGCCAGCTGAAAAAAAGTGGAAAATTAAGTGGATTAAAATGGAGGGTGTAAAATTTGAAGGTGTGCAACTTTTGCAGTGTTAAAACCCCTCAGCTGTAGTTCTCCAGTCTGAGCCTTGGATGTGAAGGGAACAGATGTTCTGCATAAAGGCAAGCAAGATTCAAATTGCTTAAAATCTGAACATATGAGCATTTGGTTACAAAACCAAATTTGGCCTAACTTGCAAATGCATGGATAAATTGTCCAAGTTAAATTGTTACCAACCAAATGTGAAAGCCTCTGAAAAGTCATCAATCAATGACGTTATTCCCAGATCATATTTAACCATCACGTGACATCGTGGAATATTTGCAGGAATGAAAAATTATTACAACAGAAAATGCTGCAAAATACAGAAACATTTCAGTTGTTTTACTTAGCATTAATATAGGGAGTAAATTCTGCAATTCAGGGCAATAAATGTTCTAATGAGCTAATGCTCGCAGTAATCAGAAGGTATCTCCAAGGGAATCTAAAGTGACAGGAAGATTTTGAAGTTGAAGAGCCAAGGAGTCTTGATTGCTTGATTCAAGAAATTCAACAAGTCCAAGTGCCAGGTGCTGCACTTTGGTCACAACAACCCCACACAGTGCTACAGGCTGGGGTCAGAGAGGCTGGAGAGCAGCCAGGCAGAAAGGGACCTAGGGGTGATCATTGACAGGGGGGCTGAACAGGAGCCAGTAGTGTGCCCAGGTGGCCAAGAAAGCCAATGGCATCCTGGTCTGTATCAGGAATAGTGTGGGCAGCAGGAGCAGGGAAGTCATTGTGCCCCTGGACTCAGCACTGGTTAGGCCACACCTTGAGTCCTGTGTCCAGTTCTGGGCCCCTCAATTTAAGAAGAACATTGAGACTCTTAAATGTGTCCAGAGAAGGGCAACGAGGCTGGGGAGAGGCCTTGAGCACAAGCCCTATGATGAGAGGCTGAGGGAGCTGGGATTGTTTAGCCTGGAGAAGAGGAGGCTCAGGGGAGACCTTATTGCTGTCTACAACTACCAGTAGGGTGGCTGTAGGCAGGATGGGGCTGGTCTCTTCTCCCAGGCAACCACCAACAAAACAAGAGGACACAGTCTCAAGCTGCACCAGCGGAAGTTTAGGCTGGAGGTGAGGAGAAAGTTCTTCACTGAGAGAGTTGTTAGCCATTGGAATTTGCTGCCCAGGGAGGTGGTGGAAGTCACTGTCCCTGGAGGTGTTCAAGAGGGGATTGGATGTGGCACTTGAAGCCATGGTTTAGTAGTCATGAGGTGTTGGGTGACAGGTTGGACTTGATGATCTTTGAGGTCTTTTCCAACCTCGTTGATTCTATGATGCTATGAAATGCTCACTCTTCAACTGTTTTATTAATATAGCTTCATTTGGCACTTAACAATTCAGATGGTTTTTTCTTTGTTTGTTTGTGGTTTTTTAAGTTGAACAAAACATGTTTGGCCATGAATCAAGTACCTTTTACATGCATATATCCTTTTTAAGCCTCAAAAGGATGACCAGTTTCCCCTCTTTGTTATTTCACTAATAAATTGATTTACTCTAAAATGCAGTTTGAGGCTATCATGTTCCCAAAAGTTTGTCATACAATATCAGTCCATGTGAGCTGTGCACTGGAAAGTAATCAAAAGATTTTGCTAAAACATATATAAAACTCAAGAAAGATTATACAACATACCTTTATATGCTGAGATAGATAATTTATTACTTTTAACCTAATCCTGGAGATTCTGTTTATATCCATTCACACTCAAGAGTTTGACTGGATTATTCTACTGCTTGCTTACTCTGTCAACAGCAGTCTTAGAGTTCGGCCATACAGCTCACTGTTATATATCTATTGAACATACCTCTGAATAGAATTTAATCTCATTATATCAAACATAATTTGTCTCAGTTTCTGCTGAGTGAATATAGCAGTATCACTTCAGAGAAAGAGATTCCTCATTTCTAGGTGGGTTAGAAATAAACAGCCATTTGGGTCTTGGGACTATATAACTGAGGAACAACTACAGTCTGTACTCAATCCCACACAATCATGGGAACTGGTAAGTAAAGTTTGTGTGTTAGTTGGGGCCATGGAGATCCTTGGGAAATGAATACTCTACTGTTTTATACTTGCAAAGCCCGTGAAATTTGAACTTTTTACTCTAATATATTATTGCCTCTAGTAGGGGGAAAAGTAAAGTTTCACACACAGTGGGATGTTAAGCCTTCAGCTCCTACCTCACAAATGCAGAAACAGTTTTCTGTTTCCATGTACATCACACTGGAAATTTACCTGTATAAAATATGCCTAAATAACCTAGAATAAAATAAAATTAACTTTCTGGCAATGCAAGGAGGAAAGAGTAGTTAACTTCAAAAGATCATTGCAAGCATATTGTTGGAGATGGGAAAACAAAACTATATTCATGTTGACTCCCTCTGCAATTGAAATTCAAGAAGATGAATGGTCTGGTTCTGTAATATGTATCCAAGGATTATCCACTCAGTCTCAGCCAACATGTCCATTACTTACATAGAGACTCTTCATGGAATTGTTTGCAAGAAATCATGTGGGGCAGCACAGTTCTCTAAAGGTAGGCTTGGCAGCTGAAAGCAACCAGGTACCTTCCCTCATTCCATTCAAAGTTCTAGACATACTTTTCTGAGAACCGTCCTCCAGTAATAAACGCAAATGGTAAAGGCACGTGAAATAAAAGTTCAGAAGAAATTTGTAAAGGAACCAGTTATTCAGTTTTGCTTCTAAGCTAGGGTGGGGGGAGGAGAAATCACCACTCCTGGAGGTCAGTCTCCAATTGTGCTGGAAAGTGCCTGGGGATTATCATATTTTTAATTCTAGTTTAGACTGCAAAAGATATGACTCCCCTGAGCAATGCATCAGCACACCAAGTGGAAGTTGTTATTCCCTAGAATGGGACAGGAAGGTTGAGTATGAGATCTTTAGTTCAATCAGAGGACACAGTCTCAAGCTGCACCAGGGGAAGTTTAGGTTCAAGGTGAGGAGAAAGTTGTTCGCTATTGGAATGTGCTGCCCAGGCAGTGGAGTCACTGTCCCTGGAGGTGTTCAAGAGGAGATTGGACATGGCACTTGCTGCTATGGTTTAGTAGTCATGAGGGGTGACAGGTTGGACTTGATGATCTTTGAGGTCTCTTCCAACCTTTTTGATTCTATGATTCAAAGTTAAAGAGAGTGACAGTCATGGATTGCTTGAACTAATCTGGATAACTTTGTGCAAAAGCTGGACCAAAAATTCTCTCACATTCTCTTGCATCAGCTGTTCTGTGGGACAAGTAAACTTCAGGCTAAACCCAGAAATGAGCAGCTCAAATTAGACCTAAAACTTGCCAGCCATTTGCACAGCGAATAGTCCCTGAGTCTTGAGAGAACACTGAATAAGAACTGAAAGAGAGTAGAGACTACAGCAGGTTTTCATCAGTTTGAGCCATCTGAAAATGCTTCCTTACTCAACTTTAAAGGATTATGTGTTTCATTCTCTGTACTGATTATAGAACTTTTACAATAAATACACAAAAGTATTCAATGAAAATTAGAATATATTTTGCAGTTAAAAAAATCCTGATACCAAACAGTATTCATTATTTAATGGTATATAGGGTGTATTGTTTGCTGTAAAGCAAGAAACATCATTTGTATAAAGTATTGACTTGAATTTGTAGGTAAAGCCACTCATCAGTGAAAGATTAAATGTATAACGAGAAGGAAGGAGAGAGGGAGAAAAATAGAGTAGTGTGGAGAGAAAAGGAAGAGGGAATCTTCTCCCAGGCAACCAGCACCAGAACAAGAGGACACAGTCTCAAGCTGTGCCAGCGGTGGTTTAGGCTGGAGGTTAGGAAGAACTTCTTCACAGAAAGAGTGATTGGCCATTGGAATGTGCTGCCCAGGGAGGTGGTGGAATCACCATCACTAGAGGTGTTTAGGAAGAGACTGGATGGGGTGCTTGGTGCCATGGTTTAGTTGATGAGATGGTGTTGGGTGATAGGTTGGTCTCGATGGTCTTTAAGGTCTTTTCCAACCTGGTTTATTCTATTCTATTCTATTCTATTCTATTCTATTCTATTCTATTCTATTCTATTCTATTCTATTCTATTCTATTCTATTCTATTCTATTCCCTCCATTTATGGTCAATGAATATGGAAACCAGCACATTAAAATCTGTGTTTTCTTGCACTTTATTTCACTTGAAAGCAAAGAAAGATTATTATTGTTGCTAATTTAAATTGAAGGTTTTGAAATCAGAAGTGACTGATGATGAAACAACGAAGATGATTACATTTTTCTACTATAGATGATGCACCACTATTTTACAATATAAAATGTGTTATCATTGAGAAATAATATGCTGCATAAATGTAGCAGCAGGACATTTTTCAATAACTGTGATGGGTTAAGCCCATCCTGAAAGCAGGGGCAGAGGGGTTGTGAGTGCCCTGCTCTCCCCAGAGGCCGGTTTTCCCCCCAGGAAACGGAGTTTGTCTGTTCCACTTCCCCTCCCTTTCCAGCAAGCCTATAAATAAGAAAACACTGCAGTGATTGGCTCTCTTTTGCTTCTGCCTTGCTGGGATGAAAGGACTAAGAGAGTCGCCTCTGATGGCTTCCTAGCTCTCTGCCACGTGGTTCGGCCTGGTCCTCCTCCCTGTTGCATCCACGCTTTTTCAAAGGACCGTTGGTTTTGTATATTTTCCCTATCCATCCTTGTTCCTTATCCTTGTGAACCCTTCCTGTTATTGTTTTTATATATATATTGTTTAAAGAAAAATTTTGCCTCTCTACTTCCAAACTGACTCCAAATTATTTCTTGGTAGATTTACCTCCTCCCTTTTTCCCTTATCCCCCTTTCCTTCTTCCCCCCCCACCCCTTCCCTTAATTCTCTCTATTTTTTCCCCTTCCCTTTTCTTTCAATCAGGAAAGAGGAAGGGGAAGCGGGGGAGGGACTCTCAGCCTTGCCTCCCATCTGAGCTCTTAAATCCCAGTTAAGGCCCAAACCACCCCAATAACAAATCTACATAGGCTATCTATTAAATCAGTTTATAATTTGTTTGCTTGTTTGTTTGCAGCCTACTGAATACACTCCGAAGGAAATACAGTCTCCCTATGGCAAAACTGACTGGCAAGTCATTCTGTGAAGTCAAAAGGACTGAGCTGCAATAAGTTACTTTCACTATGATTGCAAAATAACTGAATGATAAAAATCAATTGTTTACACAGTAATGTTGCTTATAATTGGAAATGCACTGTTTGAGTGTGGTATTTGCAAAAGCATTCTGGTGAACTGCACTTCCAAGAAAACTGCATTTTCTTACTATAAAGGAAGAGGAAAAATGACCAGTTTACCTGCCACTTGAGAGATGTTGTGCGGATTTGATACATTGGGGATAAACAGTTGCAGTATTTGGTAAGCTAATCGCCTCTGGCTTTTCCTGCTGGGTCTAGATTGAAATACAAAATTAATGTAGGAAAGGATATTTTTAGAATGCTTAATATTGGCCTCCATGTCTTAGCAACAAGGTAGGCAATGATTCATTCAGCAAACACAGAGTCTGAACATACAGTATTTTCTTCAATTAGACAAACACTTCTGAACACAAAGAAAAGCATTGAGGATTGGGTTAACTATTTTAAAGCTCAAATTACAGGTTTTTAATATATAACAGCATGTGTCTGCAGATTTGATTTTTTTTTATTTTTTTTTTTAGAGAGCTCAGATGTACAGATAATTCAAAATCCAAGAAATCAGTCCAAATGACTTTTTTTTCCAGTTTTCTAATTTCTGCTGATGAGTCATGAAAGGCTGAATCCTGGAACTCCCCTGTTAAAGGACAGAGGAAACTACACTCCAGTGGATTCAAGAATGCTACTTGCAGTGCTTTGGAAAGCCTAACTATGTAGACATGAGAGTGACTAAAGCATTACTCTCTTTGCCACTCATGCAGCTTGGGATTTTAACTTTAATAGTGTTTTGCAACTATAGCTTGAATTTAAGTAATTAGGTGGCACTTAATGGATAACTCAGATCCTCATGTTAAAGGCCATATTTCCTTTTGGCTCTTTTCTTAAAAATACATTTTAAGTTTAAACAAAATGCTAGCTAAATACTGTTTTGTTCATAACTTTTTCACAAAGAGTATATGGGGTCAGAATGGCTGGAGAGCAGCCAGGCAGAAAGGGACCTGGGGGTACTGGTTGATAGCTGGCTGAACATGAGCCAGTAGTGTGCCCAGGTAGCCAAGAAGGTCAATGGCATCCTGGCCTGTGTGGCCAGCAGGAACAGGGAAGTCATTGTGCCCCTGTACTCAGCACTGGTTAGGCCACACCTTGTGTACTGTGTCCAGCTCTGGGCCACTCAATTTAAGAAGGACATTGAGACTCTTGAATGTGTCCAGAGAAGGGCAATGAGGCTGTGGAGAGGCTGAGGGAGCTGGAATTGTTTAGCCTGGAGAAGAGGAGGCTCAGTGGATACCTTCTTGCTGTCTACAACTACATGAAGGGAGGTTGTAGCCCGGAGGGGTTTGGTCTCTTCTCCCAGGCAACCAGCACCAGAACAAGAGGACATGGTCTCAAGCTGTGCCAGGGGAAGTTTAGGCTGGAGGTGAGGAGAAAGTTCTTCACTGAGAGAGTCATTCGTCATTGGAATGTGCTGCCCAGGGAGGTGGTGGAGTCACCATCCCTGGAGGTGTTCAAAAAGGGATTGGACGTGGCACTTGGTGCCATAGTTTAGTAGTCATGAGGTGTCAGGTGACAGGTTGGACTTGATGATTTGTGAGGCCTTTCCCAACCTTATTGATTCTATGATTCAAGGAGTTTGCATGGGTTTAATTCATACAAGTATAATTCACATTATCTTTGTCTAATTTATGTTGCCATAAGCACAGGTCAATCACACACCAAATTTAATCTGTCAATTAACTACTTCTATAAGAAGTGTTGTATTAACATGGTAATGGAATAAATATGAGGATATTTCCTACCTGTAGATTGATTGACTCTTGAGACCACCAGACTTCAAAGTCTTTTTGCAGCTTCATCTTGAGTTTCTCCATAAGAAGCTGCAGATGCTCAATCTCTATCTTCAGTCCTTTCAAGTGGCCAAACATTTCTTTATAACTAATATGAGAAGAAGAAAGCATATTAGAGATCCTACATAGAATAGTTACAAATTGAAACTACAAAAGAACATATAATAACCAGAGATGCAAGGGACAGACTAAGTGGTGCTAGGAAAAGACATCTTGTATCTTACAAGTGCTTCATGTGTGCTAAGTACAAGAACATTCCACAAAGTTTTTATTTCACTAATGTGACAGTTTAGGCTGTGCCTTTAATGAAAGGACAGCTGCAGAATTCTCTAGCTGAATGTTTGGGTGTAAGAAGGAAAACAAAGATTAATTCTAAATTAATTTCATTGGTCAGATGTGAGATGTACCATAGCTAATATCTCTCACATTATTTTCTCTCACTCATTGCAGCTTCAGTCTGTTTGGACTTTTCATTTCTTGGCCAGAGAGCATGCAGCTGACCCTGGACTGAAAGTGATAAGGTAAGAGAAACTAACATTCTTAACAACTGCTTTGAGCTAACAAATTTCCCTTAATATCCTTTTCTCTCTCTTTCTCCTTTTTTGGCTAATTAACTACTAGGGGAAAGGGAAGGATGGGGAGAGAGGTTTGGGGGAACCCGAAGTGGGATCCTCCTGAGTGGGGGATTTCAGTGTTTGTGTTCTTTCCTGTAAATTCTTCCATAACATTGTAAATATTGTATATTTTGTATATGTTCATTGCATTTCATTATTGCTTGTAAAATACAGCCTTCATTCGCTTGTCCAACTGGGTTAGCTGTGCTTTATTGTTGGTGTGGGTGGATCAAACCATCTAAACCACTACAACTAGAGAAATTACTGCATTTCAAATGGGCACAATGTTGATTAACAGTTAAAATACAAGTTCAAACAAATATGTCAGCCATTTATTTTGATTTCTCAGCATATTACCATTAAGTAAACCACTTGTCACCAGAGCCTGGATTCAGATAGGAGCTTCTCTTTCAGATGGAAGCTTCATTAACAAGGCTTCTTGGTTAACATACAGTTGGAGATCTAGCAGTAGTATGAAATAGCTGGAAGTGTCCCCACAGACTGCACATAACAGGAATGTTAACAAATTACTTAGAAATGATATCCCTGTGTCTGTTTTCTTTTATCCTCCTAGCTACATTAGAGCAATGAATGGTTAACCAATGTGTGTTCTGCATATTATTTACACTTAGTCAATCCTGCATAGCCTGAAGATTTTTCTTAGGTCAAGGAAGGCAGGACATTTCTGAATCAACCAAAAGTGTTCACGCTACATTTAGATTCAAACAATAAGTTTCTAACACTAACCCTCAAGGAGAACATTAAACTACTTTCATTTATTTTTAGCTGTTAGCTCAAGCGTAGATTTTTTCCCCCCACTCAGGTACTGTGGCATCTTAGAGAGAAGCCAACAGCATACACACAAATTTAAAACTATTTACTGAACCACAAATCTGACATTTTTAAAATGTCAGAGGAAACCCTGAGGGTAGCTGTGTGTGCAGAATTGTGATTCAAATACAGTGTCAGTACAACTTATCTTCTGAAGGTCAGCAGAAGTTCAAGGCAGAGCTAATACCTTTTCTTTTCTTCCTCCATTTGTATTCGAAGCTTCTCTTCTACCAGATCAAGGGTATTTAGCTCTTCAGAAGGACTGGAAACAGCTATAGGAGAAATGATAAGATGTAAGCTGGACTCGATGATCTCAAAGGTCTTTTCCAACCTGGTTAATTCTATTCTATTCTATTCTAAGCAATAACCATAAGATGCCAAAAGAAGCAACTTTTAATTAGAATAAAAGCTGGTTTTTCAAGAGGCAGGTAATGAGATAGGGGTTCATTAACCACTTATATCTTCTGGAAATGTTTCTTCAAATTCCTTATTAATGTCTTAATTAGTACAAGAGGCCTTAAATAAGGAGTTATGTTAATTAAGTTGCTTTTAATATTTACTCCCCCCCCACCCCACAGTAAAGTCTGAATTATTAATTTCAGTGAGTTTCCCAGATCATTGTAAAAGTTCATCTTTGGTATAAAACTCTACCAAATGCACTCAACCTGACAGTTTTGGCTACAAAGAAAGAGTGTTCAAGATGGGACTGTACGTGGCACTTGGCGCCATCGTTTAGTCATGAGGTCTGTGGTGACAGGTTGGACTTGATAATCTTTGGGGGCTCTTCCAACCTTGGTGATTCTGTGATTCTGTGACCAGAACAGCAAATCTGCTGCTAAAAGATACAGTAGTTGTACTAGTGCCTGGCAATACAGTGACAGAAAGATGAATGAGACGTAGCCTAAAGGAGAAAGCAACTCCTTAAGCAGTAAGCAATAAATTCAGAGAATTAGTATGAATAAGGAAAGCATCCTGAAACTATGTGAAAACTTTTTGAAGGAAAAGGAGAAATGAAGAAATACCTCAAGAGGAGCTCGAGTTAACATAAGAAAGCAGCTTAGGATTTCCCTGACATGTAAAAGAGCTAGGTAGCATGCAATACACAGCATGTTCTTTCTGGGAGATAGCGAAACAGTCTTTTCCCTTATGTGTTATATGTTCAGCACTGCAAGGAAATGTTACCTATTAGTATTGCAAGAGTTCATGTTTCCAAGATGAATGAGAACAGTTTAAGGTTCCCAAGAAAACATGTTTAACATTTTTAACTGAAGAAAAAAGTAAGAAATATTTGCTGTACAATACATGCAAGTTTCCATCCTGACTATTATTTCTGCCAAGACAATCAGTTCTGTGTCAACCTGTCTTGAGGCCTGAGCAGTGCAACCTTTCTTCAAGGAGTAGAATTCTGTCAGGAACAAGCAGGCAGTAATGACCCTTTCTCCACCTGTCAGCGTGCCAACTGAAACCACTAATCTTTTGTTGTAGCACCCTGTATCTTAACACAGATTAATTAATTTCAGCCCATGCACAGTTCTCATTTCATACGTTGAAAGGCTTTTCTGGATGTACAGACTACAAAAGGATAGGGTGAACACATTTGTGGTGGAAAGGGTACCATCAAATATTAAAAGTGTAAACTGCTTGGAATGTTAATATGATTCACAAGCCAGGAAGTGCAAACATTTTGCCAGAGGTGATCCTACAACAGTGGGATTGTATGACAAGTTAATTCCAAACACAATGAACAACAAGGCCATCAGGGAGGTCATTCTGTCCCTGTACTCAGCACTGGTTAGGCCACCCCTTGAGTCCTGTGTCCAGTTCTGGGCCTCGCAGTTTAGGAAAGATGTTGAGTTGCTGGAACATGTCCATAGAAGGGCAAGAAAGCTGGGGAGGAGTTTGGAACACAAGTCCTATGAGGAGAGGCTGAGGGAGCTGGGGTTGCTTAGCCTGGAGAAGAGGAGGTTCAGAGGAGACCTTATTGCTGTCTGCAACTACCTGAAGGGAGGTTGTTGCTAGGTGGAGGTTGGTCTCTTCTCCCAGACAACCAGAACCAGAACAAGAGGACACAGTCTCAAGCTGCAACAGGGGAGGTTTAGGCTGGATATTAGGAAGAACTTCTTCCCAGAAAGAGTGATTTGCCATTGGAATGGGCTGCCCGGGGAGGTGGTGGAGTCACCATCACTGGAGGTGTTTAGGAAGAGACTGGATGGGGTGCTTAGTTGCATAGTTTTGTTGATTAGATGGTGTTGGACTCGATGATCTCAAAGGTGTCTTCCAACCTGGTTAATTCTGTTCTGTTCTAGTCTATTCTATGTACATTTTTAAATTATAATAAAGGCTTTTATATAAGATAAAAACCTCTATCACACAAAGGCCCCAGCTTCCTCAACCTTGGATGCAGCTACACCCATTGTCTCTAGCAATGTGCTGCTGCTGACATTAAGAAACTTAACTGTGGGCTAGGTGAGCAGCACAAAGTTTTGTGTATGTACAAAATGATGAGTGTGGGGCTCTTTCCTAATGCTCAAGGCACGAGAGATCTATGGTCTGGTAGCATGTATTTCAACATCTTTTTTTGCTGGTGTCTTCTCATTCCCTACTACTTATTTTCTTCCATCTCCCCTTGATCTTTTCTGAAGCCCTAAAGCGGCCTTTTTTCTGCCCTTGGGTTCCTGCTGCTTCTGCCTCTCCTCCCACCAGCCCAGTGAATTTCTGCTACAGCTAAAGCTAGGAAGCTAAGGCAGAGGTTACTGGCTCATTCTGTTTCACATCTAATATTGAAAGCTGGTGAGGGAAAGCTGGTGAGGGACTTTTTTAGGGTGTCAGGTAATGATAGGACCAGGGGGAATGGAACAAAAATAGAAGTGGGTAGATTCAGATTGGATGTTAGGAAGAAATTCTTCCCCATGAGGGTGGTGAGACACTGGAACAGGTTGCCCAGGGAGGTGGTAGAAGCCTCATCCCTGGAGGTTTTTAAGGCCAGGCTGGATGTGGCTCTGAGCAGCTCTGATTTAGTGTGAGTTGTCCCTGCCCATGGCACGGGGCTTGGAACTAGATCATCCTTGAGGTCCCTTCCAATCCTAACAATTCTATGCTTAGCATTCTTCAAGTCAGGCTCAGTTATTTTAAAATAACATACATGGACAACTGAGTGAACAGATAGTAAAACATAGAGAGCATATTTTGGCACAAATTTAAGATAGATTCCTAAGAAGCAATACTGTCTTTTTACTAGTTTTTAGTATCTCTACAGAGTTTCTGATTATTGAATATGTCTGCCTGCCCATATAGAAATGGAAAATACTTATTAAAACATCAAACAATTTTATCTATGCATTAAACCACACATAGGAAGTTCATGTAAATTAAGGAAACCTGGAAACTCATCACGAGACCAAATTTTGTCCATTTACACAAAAATATTGCAACACATTGAAAACTGCAAAGATGCTGCTGCTGAAATATTAACTACAGGAAATAATTTCTGCAACTGAAAGAAGAACACAAAGTGGTTTCTGCTTTGTTCACTCAAGGTTAACTTTTAGATTCACTGACTGACTGTCACATGAAACTTGGTTGTACAGTCTAGCTCTGTGCTTCTAGTACAACAGCTGAGATGAACCATTCAGCTGATTTGACTTCTGGGAAGCAATGGCTCGGTCTGACCCTGGATAATGTAGACCCAGGTTTCAGGGGTGCAGAGGAGGCATGAAATTCATGCTAAGGAAAACATTCCCTCTGTGTATGCTAGGGGTTTCTGTTGGCATACCTCCATTCAATTCTATACAACAGTCATTTTAGTAGAAGTCAGCAATAAGGTGTATTAGGTTTTTTCACATTGCTATAACTGAACATCAGCTGAGTGTCAAAAATTAAGAACCCTATATTGTGAAGTCTTTTGGCGAGGGTACTAAGACACATGATGTAAAGAACAGATTTTGACAGTGCAACATTGTGAAGAAAAATAGCTAATAACTTTGATATTTATCTTCAGGACAGTTGTTTTTTTTTTTTTCATCTTCAGATACAACCCATTTGGTGAAGTGAGACATATGATACAACTGATACCAGCTGCCTGCTTAGAGGAAGGTGAGCTCGCATGAGTTGGCACTCAGTCCACATCACAAGGGTTTGGGGTTTTTGGCTATTTTTGTTTTTCCCATAAGGCAGATTGCAAGAGGCATTTGTAGTTTGGAGCACAGAAAGCAGTAAATTCTACAACACATTCCACATCACCAAATCACCCAATACAAGAAAAAGATAGAGCACCTGATAGCTGGATCACTATTTCAAAGCAGTATGGAAAGCATGGATGAAAACCACTATTTCTAGTATGAGATAGCAAGTGTTATCATAGTTTACGGCAAGCTGGCAACAACTTGAAATACTCTGGCAGATTCTTGTCTATAGTCAGAAAAATTTTGCAAGAAACTCTCTGTGACCCTGAACTTTATACTCTCGGGGGCACTCACATATATCTTGCCACCTGAGTGTATCCTGGAGTTCAAATTCCTACGGATTTGCTGTCTTGTGCCTTAAATAGTATCATGCCTTGCCCTCCAGCTGTATTTTAGCAGTCAAAATTTTTTATTTTACCACTGGATAGTCTTGTGTTTATCTGCATAAATGTAGAGTCACTTTATCTGCATAAAATGTAGAGCAACCAAATATAGAATTGTATCCAGTTAATATTTTCACTGCTTATCTCCCAGCTTTGCAGCTTCTGGCACACTGGAGCTTTAGTGCTTTCAAACTGGAATGCATGCTGCCTTTTGGATCTTTTAAAAAGAAATACCTGTCCACCTTTATTCAGGATCAGCTTACAAGTAATTCATCCCTTGCAAGATTAAGGACATGTGTATTTTGGTGATTTTTATTTTAATCACTGAATTTAGTAAAAGGGTGTTGACAGAGGCGTTGCCTTCATGCCAGATGCACTCAAGCCATAAGAGTTTCTGAAACCATCAAGGCTAAAACTACCTGAAGGGAAGTTGTAGCCAGGTGGTGGTTGGTCTCTTCTCCCAGGCAACCAGCACCAGAACAAGAGGACACAGTCTCAAGCTGCAACAGGGGAGGTTTAGGCTGGATGTTAGGAAGAAGTTCTTAACAGAAAGAGTGATTGGCCATTGGAATGTGCTGCCCAGGGAGGTGGTGGAGTCACCATCACTGGAGGCATTTAGGAAGAGACTGGATGGGGCGCATGGTGCCATGGTTTAGCTGATTAGATGGTGTTGGGTGATAGGTTGGACTCGATGATCTCAAAGGTCTTTTCAATCTGGTCCATTCCATTCCATTCCATTCCATTCCATTCCATTCCATTCCATTCCATTCCATTCCATTCCATTCCATTCCATTCCATTCCTATTCTATCTGTACTTCTAGCTAGGGACTCTCAGGTGAGCAGTTCTGGGAAATGGCAGCAATATGTGCACCAACAATATACATAGGTATGCAGAGTAAATCCCATGCTTGCAGGTCATGTTCAGGAATGTGATGCCTGCAGCAACTGTGGGATCAATTCAATAGCTCTAATGTTTTCTAAAAATAATGGGTGTTAGAATATGCACTCTGCTTGGAAGTCTGGCTGTGGTTGTCAGCACGAACACTCATGAAAATGCACAAAAGCATTTATTTTGGCTTGTACACTGAATTTATAGAATGCCTTTTAAAAGAATATTAAGGAAGAATATGCATACTTAGATGGTTCTGTTTCAGCTACATATAGGTATCACAGAATCATGGAATCAATAAGGTTGGAAGAGACCTCAAAGATCATCAAGTCCAAACTGTCATCCAAGATCTCATGACTACTAAACCATGCACCAAGTGCCACATACAAATCCCCTCTTGAACACCACCAGGGGCAGCAGATTCCAATGGCCAACAACTCTCTCTGTGAAGAACTTTCTCCGCACCTCAAGCCTAAACTTGCCCTGGTACAGGTTGTGACTGTGTCCTCTTGTTCTGGTGCTGGTTGCCTGAGAGAAGAGACCAACCCCCACCTGGCTACAACCTCCCTACAGGTAGTTGTAGACAGCAATAAGGTCTCTAAGCCTCCTCTTCTCCAGGCCAAACAGACCCAGCTCCCTCAGCCTCTCATCATAGGGCTTTTACTCCCAGACCTCTCCGCAGCCTCACTGCCATTCTCTGGACACACTCAAGAGTCTCAATGTCCTTCTTACATTGAAGGCCCCAGAACTGGACACAGGACTCAAGGTGTGGCCTAACCAGTGCTGAGTCCAGGGGCAGAATGACTTCCCCTATAGAGGGGTCACACAACTGATGCCTCACTTCAGGTCAGGCAATAAAAGGAAATTTGACCTTGATTTAAGAGGTTACTATTAACCAAACAAATGTTTATGGTGGTATCAGCCAAAACAATTTTGTTCTTGCTGCTATATCAGTAAAAGACCTTTCATCTGCAAGAAAGAAGTAGAGGTGATGGAAAACAGAAAGGAAAAATACACTATTGTTGATTAAATCAATATATTATGAGCATGAGGTTGTAATGTAAACTGTTTAGTTTAACCCTTGCCTCAAATAAGACAAAATACATTAGGCCTGAAAAACCTCTGATAAATCTAATATTCTTCTGTGCAAATAGCAGAGATAGGTGATAAGATGCCGCTTAGGTAAGTGCACCATAAAGACCAAAGTACCATAGAAGTTTTGTTTCCACTCTCCCAGATAGCTACTCCACCAACCCTCAAAAAGAACTTCCTGCATGTTTTTCTAAATGTTGGTAGGATGCATGAGCTCTCCAGAAAATTTCTGAAGCCACAACCATAGCATTTCATATCAGCAGGAATCATAGAATCATAAAAAGATATGGAGGGCCTGTGAACCAAATGTCACACTGACTGAAAAGACCTCAAAGATCATCAAGTCCAACCTGTCACCCAACACTTCATGACTGCTTGACAATGGCACCAAGTGCCATGTCCAATCCCCTCTTGAACATCTCCAGGGATGGTGACTCCACCACCTCCCTGGGCAGCCCATTCCAATGGCCAAGAACTCTCTCTGTGAAGAACTTTCTTCTCACCTCAAGCCTAAACTTCCCCTGGTGCAGCTTGAGACTGTGTCCTCTTGTTCTGGTGCTGGTTGCCTGGAAGAGACCAACCCCCTCCTGCCTATAACCATGTTACCCTTTAGGAAGATTGATTTTGATGCTATTCAGTGTTCTGGCACATGTGCTAGATCTGGGCCATATACAACTGGGGCAGTTGTAGGCAGATGATGTTTCCAGAACCCTCTGTCCCTGCTGGTCACACTCATACCCCACACTGAGTACCAACCTTTGCTAGTCCTCTCATGCACATACCCATTGGCTGCAGCTGCAGAACAGCCAGGCTGTCTGTGCTGGGCTACCAGCTCAAGAAGGTGCAAGAAGTATATATGTGTTTAGGCATTTCTCATAACTTGGACAATTCTTTCTTATGACCTGAGATGGAAAGGATATTGAACTTGATGGTCTGGTAGCTGTCAACTGGATTATGCTTGTACAGTACTCTAAGAAGAGACCATTCCAAAGCATCCACAAACAACTACAACTTATCCACAAGATTCTTATCTGGAGAAACATATTCAACCTCTGCATATTTGTGGGATATTACTAGCAACTACTTTTTTGCAAGTCATTATTTTCTTTAATTTTAGACATGCAATTTTTTTTGAGCAAAGAAGTAGTGAATGGATTTATTTTAGCCCTTTCAGGGAAAAAAAAAAAAAAAAAAAAAAGTAAAAATGGAAGAAGTTCTTCCATCAGATTTGAGCTTGTTCTTAAATACTGGTTATCATATTAATCATGCTGTTTCTCATTCACTCCTTGTCCTGTGCTTTATGTGACCAGATGGGAATTGCTGTTCTGGATCTGACCTTTACCGTGAAAACAGTCGAGGAAACAGAGATGTGAAAGAGCTCTGTTTGTTGTGTTACATTCTTTACATTATGTAATTTTTGTTTATTACAAAGAGCTCTCACAGAAGAAACCTTGACTGACAAAGGGCTACTCTTGCTGCCCAACACCCCCCAGACGTGGTCAGAAGAAAAATGTTAGCTGCATTTTGAACTGCACATTATTCTTAGTTATTCTACCAGGTTTTCAATATCTTTATGAATGATCTGGATGAGGGTATTGAGTCCATCATCATTAAGTTTGCAGATGACACCAAGCTAGGGGCAGGTGTTGAACTGTTAGAGGGTAGGAGAGCTCTGCAGAGGGACCTTGACAGGTTGGACAGATGGGCAGAGTCCAAGGGCATGAGATTTAACACATCTAAGTGCCAGGTTCTACACATTGAGGAGAGGCTGAGGGAGCTGGGGTTGTTTAACCTGGAGAAGAGAAGGCTCAGGGGAGACCTTACTGCTCTCTACAAGTACCTGAAGGGGGATTGTAGCCAGGTGGGGGTTGGTCTCTTCTCCCAGGCAACTAGCAGCAGAACAAGAGGACACAGTCTCAAGCTGCACCAGGGAAGGTTTAGGCTGGAGGTTAGGAAGAAGTTCTTCATAGAGAGAGTGATTTGCCATTGGAATGTGCTGCCCAGGGAGGTGGTGGAGTCACCATCACTGGAGGTGTTTAGGAAGAGACTGGATGGGGCACTTAGTGCCATGGTTTAGTTGATTAGATGGTGTTAGGTGTTAGGTTGGACTTGATCTCAAAGGTCTTTTCAACCTGGTTAATTCTATTCTATTCTATTCTTTTTGGAGCCAATAGTCTACTCTGAGGTACACAGAAACCAAAGTAAACAAGCTTCAGCCGAGGAACAGTAGAAAGTGTGCATAAACCAAAATTTACTTTTTGCTCACTCCACCTCTAGTCCTGTTTTTGAATTACAGAATCATTCTGGTTGGAAGGGACCTTGGAAGGCTGAGTGGTCTAACCTACTGCTCAAAGCTGGGTGAAAACTGAATCAGACTAGGTCATTCAGGCATGTTATGCAAGTCTCCAAGGACAGAGATTCTGCAAACTTCTCTGACGATCTCTTTCAATATGTAATTATCCTCATAGCACCTTTTCCCTGATGTCTTCATTTCAGTAGACCAAATTGGAGAAACGACAGTTGCTAGTCACTGTGAGTCTTTAACTAGCAATGTAACTCACACTGAACTTTTCAGCATTTCAGAAAAAAAACTTATTGCAGGAAAGCTCACAGAGACTGCAAGCTGTTCCAACAACAGTGAAATGCTGAAGTCAGTGTCAACAAAACTGAGAACTGACTAGCTGTGCTGCAAGTTCATGACTCCTAATAAAAATATCACTTGATCCAAAGATGTCTTTCCTCTCTTTTGAGATCTAATAAGATGAATTTGAGTGAGTCACATGAGAAGCTTAATAGAAACACATTGAGTAACCTCAGAATTTTCTCTGACAGTTCAAGAGAACATACTCGCAAATGTCTCCAGTAATAATGCAGTATTGACTTTCCTGACGACACCATAAAAGAGAAAACACGTGTCTGCCTCTAGACTTTTTGGCAAGACACATCTTTGTGGGCATGAGGCCTGAAAGGTTAGGTGTATGAAGTATCTTCTTATTTTACTGTGTCATGGGGTCTGAGTTGATGGGTTGGACTCGATGATCCTCGAGGTCCTTTCCAACCTAAGTTATACTGTGATACTGTGAACATCCTCCTGATTCCTAAATAATACTGGGAAAAACAGAGAATCACAGAATCACCAAGGTTGGAAGAGACCTCAAAGATCATCAAGTCCAACCTGTCACCACAGACCTCATGACTAAACCATGGCACCAAGTGCCACATCCAATCCCCTCTTGAACACCTCCAGGGATGGTGACTCCACCACCTCCCTGGGCAGCTCATTCCAATGGCTAACGACTCTCTCAGTGAGGAACCTTCTCACCTTGAGCCTAAACTTCTCCTGGTGCAGCTTGAGACTATGTCCTCTTGTTCTGGCGCTGATTGCCTGGGAGAAGAGACCAACCCCCACCTGGCTACAGCCACCCTTCAGGTAGTTGTAGAATAGCAATAAGGCCTCCCCTGAGCCTCCTTTTCTCCAGGCTAAACAATCCCAGCAAAAAACATATTATCTTAAAAGAAACCTCAAGTAGTGCTCCAAGGGATTAATTGCTGCTTGTCTAGCTGCTGCATTGAATTAGTGGTTCTTTTTCCTGATTGTGATCATCTTTACAGAAGAACTTGGTATATACAATAATACAAAAGCTCTTCAAGAACTCAGAGTTTTAGCCACATATCCTGCTGACTTGAAACACAAAACAGCATGCAAGAAAGAACCAAGAAAGTTTGTTAATGGTGTTTAGCTTCACAGCTGCCACAGGCGAGAGCTTATGTATTTTTCCTCCAGGACAAGTCTGGAATAACTACAATCATTTAAATACTACCTGTAGTAGCAAGAAGCTCTGAAGTTCCTCTAATCTACTTATAATATCCTATTTACTACTTACATGTGTTTTCAAAGTTAATTGTCCATCAGTATTTCAATCATATGCTTGAAAACTGATTTGGCAAATATTTCTAAAAGCACTTCCTATGTTACAGTAATTGCTCAAAGCAAATTAAGAATATCTTTATCTTTGTCAGAGTAAAAGTCAGTGTCAAAAAAAAAAAAGGGAAAGGGGCACTGGATTTTGAACTTTCAGCCAGTTTTGCTACTAACAGGCTGGACAGATGGGCAGAGTCCAAGGGCATGAAATTTAACACATCCAAGTGCCAGGTTCTGCACATCAGCCACAACAACCCCATGCAATGCTACAGGCTGGGGTCAGAGTGGCTGGAGAGAAGCCAGGCAGAGAGGGACCTAGGGGTACTGGTTGATAGTAGGCTGAACATGAGCCAGCAGTGTGCCCAGGTGGCCAAGAAGGCCAATCGCATCCTGGCCTGCATCAGAAATAGTATGGCCAGCAGGAGCAGGGAATTCATTGTGCCCCTGTACTCAGCACTGGTTAGGCCACACCTTGAATCCTGTGTCCAGTTCTGGGCCACTCAGTTTGGGAAAGATGTTGACTTGCTGAAATGTGTCCAGAGAAGGGCAAGAAAGCTGGGGAGGGGTTTGGAGCACAAGTCCTATGAGGAGAGACTGAGGGAGCTGGGGTTGTTTAACCTGGAGAAGAGGAGGCTCAGGGGAGACCTTACTGCTCTCTACAAGTACCTGAAGGGAGGTTGTAGCCAGGTGGGGCTTGGTCTCTTCTCCCAGGCAACCAGCACCAGAACAAGAGGACACAGTCTCAAGCTGCACCAGGGAAGGTTTAGACTGGAAGTTAGGAAGACATTCTTCATAGAGAGAGTGATTGCCCATTGGAATGTACTGCTCAGGGAGGTGGTGGAGTCACCATCACTGGAGGTGTTTAGAAGACTTGATGGGGTGCTTAGTGCCATGGTTTAGTTGATTAGATGGTGTTGGATGATGGGGTGGACACAATGATCTTGAAGGTCTCTTCCCACCTGATTAATTCTATATTTTATTCTATATTCTACATTCTACATTAGGATATTAGCATTGGAATAGGCTGCCGACAGAGGTGGACATGGCATTTTAGGATATGTTTTAATGGCCATAGTGGTGTTAGATTGATGGTTGGACTTAATGATCTTAGAGGTCTTTTCCAACTAAAATATTTCTATGATTCTATTCTATGATTCTGATGTCTTTGTCTTTGCAACAGTGGAAAATCATCATCCTTTTTAACAAGAATATTACCAGATTTCTGTCAGTCTTAGAATTTAAATAATAATAATTTAAAAAGCCTAAAGCAAAGCATTTCTGATTTTTTCCCCCCTTTGAAACAAGAAGACTGAATAAATGAAACCCATAGCTAAATAGATTGGCCTTGATACCACTAGAGGTCACCCTAGGAATATAATAAGTGCCTGCATGAGCAAGACAAACCCTGTTGCTTGATATTTCAGGCATAGATGTGTAAAACATAACGGCAGAAACATTGGGCATAACAAAATTCTTAGCTTCTAAGAGTAATCTTTCCCTTATTCTGAGGCCATTGCAAACTAACTAAACTAGTCTTCCACCCCCCTACCCCTAAAAGTAGCATACTTTACACACTGGAAATACATGAACCCACCTACGTGGTTTATGAGAAAGCATCTTTGAGCGCCTAGCAGCACTGGATACATGTTGCTTTATCTCTTGTAAAATAATAATAATAATAATCTTCAAATTTTGGACTTGAAACAGATTATTTAAGTGCTTTATTCAGCCCATACATAAGAGATCATTTTTCAGCACCAGGAATGATGGTATTAAACTAGGCCATCTACTATTCTCTATGGACTGTGCTGGATTTGTGTGGGGAAAAACAGACTGCTACTTTCCTCAGCTTCTGTCATTATGTGATTGAAAACACTTGTGTCTCTTCATTTCATGGTGTTAGTACAGTTCAAGACTCTATTGCTTCATATGAACAAAGTTAAATGTCATCTGAATTATAAGATCACATAATCAAAGAAACATTCAGGTTGGAAAAGACCCTCAGGATCACCAATAACCCCAATCTACAAGGTTCACCCCTAAACTATATCCACGAGCACCACATACAAATGGCCTTTAAAAACATCCAGGGTTGGTGACTCAACCACTTCCCTGGGCAACACATTCCAATGCCTGGCCACTCTTTCTGTGAAATTTTTTTTCCTAATGTCCAGTCCAAACCTATCCAGTCACAGCTTGAGGTCATTCCCTCTTATTCATAACTTTCACCACTGAGAAGAGACAAGCACCAGCCTCTCTACAACATCCTTTCAGGTGGTTTTAGAGAGCAATGAGGTCTCCTCTAAGCCTCCTCATTTCCAAACTGAACAGCCCCAGCTCCTTCAGTTGCTCTTCATTAGAATAGAATAGAATAGAATAGAACAGGTTGGAAGAGACCTTCAAGATCATCACGTCCAACCTATCTCCCAACACCACCCAATCAACTAACCCATGTAACCAAGCACCCTGTCAAGTCTCCTCCTGAACACCTCCAGTGATGGCAACTCCACCACCTCCCCAGGCAGTCCATTCCAATGGGCAATCACTCTCTCCGTGTAAAACTTCCTCCTGACCTCCAGCCTGAACTTCCCCTGGCGCAGCCTGAGACTGTGTCCTCTTGTTCTGGTGCTGGCTGCCTGGGAGAAGAGACCAACCTCTGCCTGTTTACAATCCCCCTTCAGGTAGTTGTAGAGAGCAATAAGGTCACCCCTGAGTCTCCTCCTCTCCAGGCTAAGCAGCCCCAGCTCCCTCAGTCTCTCCTCATAGGGCTTGTGTTCCAAGCCCCTCGCTAACTTCGTTGCCCTTCTCTGGACTCGTTCCAGCAAGTCAACATCCTTCCTAAACTGAGGGGCCCAGAACTGGACACAGTACTCGAGGTGTGGCCTAACCAGTGCTGAGTACAGGGGCAGAATGACCTCCCTGCTCCTGCTGGCCACACTGTTCTTAATGCAGGCCAGGATGCCATTGGCCCTCTTGGCTGCCTGGGCACACTGCAGGCTCATGTTCAGCCTACCATCAACCAGCACCCCCAGGTCCCTCTCTGCCTGGCTGCTCTCCAGCCACTCTGACCCCAGCCTGTAGCACTGCATGGGGTTGTTGTGGCCAATGTGCAGAACCCGGCACTTGGATGCGTTAAATCTCATGCCGAATAAGATTTATTCTCCAGGCCCTTCACAGCTTTGTTGCCCTCCCCTGCACTTGCTCCAGCACTTCCACATCTCTCTTGTATTGAGGTGCCCAAAACTGAACTGTGGCCTCACCAGAGCTGAGTAAAAGGGGACAACCACCTCCCTACTCCTGTTAGACACAGCATTTATAGTACAAGCCAGGATGTCATTGGCATTCATAGGCACCTGGCCACACTGCTTGCTCATATTCAGCTGCTTGTCACTTAGAACCTCCAGGTCCCTTTCTGCTGGACAGCTTTCCAGTCACACTTCCCCAAGCCTGTAGTGTTGCTTGGGGTTGTTGTAACCCAAATGCAGGACCTGGCATTTGGCCTTGTTGAAGCTCATCCTGTTAATGTTGACCCATTGATCCAATCTATCCAAGTCCCTCTGTTGAGCCTCCCTACCCTGGTGCAGATGAACACCTGCAAACTCACTGATGACACTCTCTATGTCTTCATCAGGATCATCAATAAAGATGTTAAACAGAAGTGGTCCCAGCACTGAGCCCTGAGGAGCACTACTTGTGACCGGCTGTCAGCTGGATTTAACTCCACTGACCACCACTCTTTGTGCCTGTTTGCCCAGCCAGTGCTTTATCCGGCAGCATGTGCACTCATCCAAGCCATGAGCAGCCAGTTTGTCCATGAAAATTCTGTGGGAAACAGTGTCAAAGGCTTTTTGAAAGCCTGGGTAGACAATATCCACAGCCTTTCCCTCATCCAACAGTCAGGTCATCTTGTCATAAAAGGAGATCAGGTTGGTCAGGCAGGACCTGCCCTTCATTAAACCCATGCTGACTGGTCCTGATCCCCTGGTTGTCCTCTATGTGTTGTGTAATAGCACTTGAGCTGACCTGCTCCATGACCTTCCCTGGTCCCGAGGTCAGACTGACAGGTCTATAGTTTCCTGCATCCTCCTTCCATCCTTTCTTCTAGATATAAAGCAATGAAAGAAACTGAATACAGTTTATTTAAATATGAATTTATTTAATTAAGAGACTAACTCTGATGCAATCCAGCAGTTTGGAAGTGCATTTGCATTCACAAGATCACAGCAGATGAGTTCAAGACACTTTCTAATTATTAGCCTGATTAACGTTATGTATGTCTGTAAGATGCTGCTATGGTTGTAGAGAAAACTAGCATACACTCTCTAAGCATAGCTTATATCCACACTAGATATAAACCATGTTGGCCTGGCTTTTCTAGTGGCATAGGCTATATTGGAAGGGTTCAAGGTCAGGCTGGACAGGGCAGTGCACAACCTGAGTAGTGAAAGATGTCCCTACCCATGGCAGAAAGGCTAGACTTTAAACCCAAATTTCAACCCAAATTGTTCTGTGATTCTATGACATCTCACTCTGGACAAGCAGGAATAGCAGTTTCCAATTCTATTGCTTCAGATATGCATCAGACAACACATTTGCACCCAACCAGGTATAGGATATATAGTAGTGGCAGTTTCTTGGAGCATAACAAACTAGTGCATTGGAGAAACAGTCTCTTTGAAATTCCAAGCACTAGCTGCATTATACAGGACTGTCTGCCCTTGCTTTATTTTGGTACTGATCACATTCTTTCACTTCTAATCAAGGGAATCAAGAGTGAAGCACATTATAAACACATAGCAGGGCAGCAAGAGCCTGAACTATTTGTAATGTGGTGTGTTGAAGTTTCCCCCCAACATTAACTTTGCCAGACCAACTCAGTTAGAAGCAAATGAAGCTGTATTGACAAGCAAACTCTACACTCTACAATGGAGTGCAATGAATACGTACAAAACATAGAGGAGTTACAATATTATACAGATATTTACAATTAATAAACAGCACAAGGACTCCCCTGGCCAAGGACCAGGGGAAGCTACGCCCCTCACTCCCCTGTACAAAAGGGACAAGAGAAAGGAGCAGGGAAGTTAGACTTAACCAAGGCCAGCTGATAAGTAGGATATCTCTCCCAAGTGAAGCAAAATCAGCCGAGATCAGAAGAGAGGAGAAAAAGGGAAGAATTGTTATGGTACAGTTATCCTCTTATTCCAGATATTTACCCAATGAATTTCATAGAATCATGGAATCGTAGAATCAACAAGGTTGGAAAAGACCTCAAGGATCATCAAGTCCAACCTGTCACCCAAGACCTCATGACTATTAGACCATGGTGATTTGTTTAGAGTAATCTTTTGTTTTCCTTTTTACACTCAACAGTGATTTATTTATATTTTTCTAATTTTCTGCTCGAAATCTGTAACTAAATTTTACAGGCATAGCCCCAAAACCCACCACACTATTACTAACATCTTTAGAACAGGTATGCAACTTTGAAAATGTCAGAAAAGCTATAGAGGGAACAAAGATAAGGAGAAAGCTCTCTACTTGTGTTTCAAGCTAACACACATTACAAATCCAAATGTAAAAATAACAGATGCCCAATCCTTGCTGTCAGGCATTTGCCACACTAAATTAAATGCTAGTGTACATTTTCAGGGATTCAAACATAGCTGTTATTTCTGACTCACCTAGTCATTTTAATTTTTTAAGAAGGAATTAGCTGTTTCAAAGGAAGTTTGCTCAAAAAACCCTCCAAGCTCCTTGAATAACAGTAAAATCCAAAAAATCTTATTTCTAAAACCCAAGTAACAAAATCTGGGGGGATAAAAGTTTTTCTTAAATGTCAACAAAATGTTGATAAAACTGGGCCTTAATGATGAAATCCATGGAAAGGCTTCTGATTCCTTATAGAATATTTGCCATCTTTACCCATGTTAGATTGTGCTTTTCCCTTTTCCTTTTCCTATAGCCCTACAGAGACAATGGAGTTGGACAGAAAAAAGATTAAATTGGTCTCAACAAACCTCCCCAGGAGCAGAAAGATTTTGCCTTTTCTTGAGTATTTTCAGAAGAATCCCCAAAAAAGGATGGGATGGGATAGAATGGAATGGAATGGAACCAGACCAGACCAGGTTGGAAAAGAACTCTGAGATTGAGTCCAACCACTATCTAATCAACTAAACCATGGCACCAAGTGCCCCATCCAGTCTCTTCCTAAACACCTCCAGTGATGGTGACTCCACCACCTCCCTGGGCAGCACATTCCAATGGCCAATCACGCTTTCTGTGAAGAACTTCTTCCTAACATCCAGCCTAAACTTCCCCTGGTGCAGCTTGAGACTTTGTCCTCTTGTTCTGGTGCTGGCTGCCTGGGAGAAGAGACCAACCCCCACCTGACTGCAACCTCCCTCCAAGTAGATGTAGACAGCAAGAAGGGCTGCCCTGAACCTCCTCTTCTCCAGGCTAAGCAACCTCAGCTCCCTCAGCCTCTCCTCATAGGGCTTGTGCTCCAAACCCCTCCCCAGCTTTGTTGCCCTTCTCTGGACATGTTCCAGCAACTCAACATCGTAGGTCACTACTAGGCTGGATTTCAAAACTTACATAAAAAGAGAAGAGAGGAACATGATGAATAAGGGAAGTATTTGAGACGGGAAGCTGCAAATCTGCATTTTAACTAAACTGATGAAGTAATTGCAATTATCAATGACAAGGGACATGCTGTGCTAATGAGAGGCATGCTGCACTGCTGGCCACAGATTCTACCATTTGTGTTAATTTAGAATGCATCCTTCAGACTGTGCTTTGTCAGGATCTTAAGCTGTCTGAACAACATGAGGGACTTTGGAATTTACTAAACATTTCTGCTGATATGGATACATCAGTCTGGAGTATATTCAAGGGCCTTCCCTAACTTCCAGAGTTGACCCAACAGAGGCCTCCACTCAAGGTATAGCTGAAAGGTGCAACTGTGCAAGTCCCAAGACATAACTGTGCAAGTCTTAGTGTAGTTGCTTCAGTAATAGAAAATTATTGCAGAAAATATGTCTTTGCTAGCATGACTGCATCCCCATAGAAGCATTACACTGTGTCATAGAACTTCCTATGTCATCGGGCCAGGTCCAACTTAGTATTCAGTCTTCCCCCAGCGCTGGTGAGTAATAATACAGTAGTCTGACTGCCTGGGTGCAATCATGTGTCCAGAGAAGGGCAACAAGGCTGATGAGAGACCTCTAGCACAAGCCCTGCGAGGAGAAGCTGAGTGAGCAGGGGTTGTTTAGCCTGGAGAAGAGGAGGCTCAAGGGAGACCTTCTTGCTGTCTACAACTACCTGAAGGGAGGTTGTAGCCAGGAGGGGGTTGGTATCTCCTCCCAGGCAACCAGCACCAGAACAAGAGGACACAGTCTCAAGCTGTGCCAGGGGAAGTTTAGGCGTGAGGTGAGGAGAAAGTTCTTCACAGAGAGAGCTGTTAGTCATTGGAATGGGCTACTCAGGGAGGTGGTGGAGTCACCATCCCTGGAGGTGTTCAAGAGGGTATTGGATGCGGCAATTGGTGCCACGGTTTAGTAGTCATGAGGTGTTGGGTGACAGGTTGGACTTGATGATCTGTCTCAAGATCATCAGATCTTGTCCTTGTTGGTGACTTCAACCTCCCAGATATCTGCTGGGAACTTAATTCAGCAGGGAGGAGGCAGTCCAGAAGATTCCTGGAGCTAATGGAGGACTGCTTCCTGACACAGCTGTTAAGCGAGCCTACCAGGGGACAGGCTCTGCTTGACCTGCTGCTCTCCAATAGGGAAGGGCTGGTGGGAGACGTGATCGTGGGAGGCTGCCTAGGGTGCAGTGACCACGAGATAGTGAAGTTTTCAATATGCAGGGAGATAGGGAGGAGCACCAACAGAACCTTCACCTTGGACTTCCGAAGGGCGAACTTCAGCCTATTTAAAAAACTTGTCTGCAAAGTCCCCTGGGTACCAGCCCTCATGAACCAAGGGGTTCAGGAGGGTTGGACCTACTTCAAACAGGAGCTCTTGAAGGCACAGGAATTGGCAGTTCCCACGTGCCAGAAGGCAAGCCGGCAGGGAAGGCGACCAGCCTGGATGAGCAAGCAGCTCCTGGAGGATTTAAGGGGGAAGAGGAGGCTGTATCACCTTTGGAAGGAGGGGAAGGCTTCTCGAGGTATGTTCAAGGAAGCTGTTAGATTATGTAGGAATAAAATTAGGGAGGCTAAGGCCCAGCTGGAACTGAAGCTGGCCACCTCAGTCAAAGACAATAAAAAGCATTTTTATAAATATATTAACAATAAGAAGAAGGGCAGGAAGAACCTGCACTCCCTAGTGGACCTGGAGGGGAACGCGGTGACTGAGGATGAGGAGAAAGCTGAGGTCCTGAACACCTTCTTTGCCTCAATGTTTAACAGCAAGGCAGGAGGAGTTCAAGACGAGTGGCCTCCGGAGCTGGGCGATGGGGTCAGGGAGCAGTGTAATACCCTGAAAATCCATGAGGAGCTAGTTTGGGACCTGCTGAGCCACTTGGATATCCACAAGTCCATGGGACCGGATGGGATCCATCCTAGGGTGCTGAGAGAGCTGGCAGATGTGCTAGCTAGGCCACTCTCCATCATTTTCCTCCAGTCCTGGCTCACCGGTGAGGTCCCAGATGACTGGAAACTGGCCAACGTGGTCCCCATCCACAAGAAGGGTCGGATGGAGGAACCTGGAAACTACAGGCTGGTCAGCCTGACCTCAGTGCCAGGGAAAGTGATGGAGCAGATTATCCTGGCGGCAATAACTGCGCACCTGAAGGATGGCCAAGGGCTCAGGTCCAGCCAACATGGATTCAGGAAGGGCAGATCCTGCCTCTCCAACCTGATCTCTTTCTATGATCAGGTGACCCGCCTGGTGGATGTGGGGAGGCCTGTGGATGTGGTCTACCTGGACTTCAGCAAGGCCTTTGACACCGTCCCCCACAGCAAACTGCTGACTAAGCTGTCAGCCCGTGGATTGGACCATTACACTCTGTGCTGGGTTAGGAACTGGCTGGAGGGCTGAGCCCAGAGAGTGGTAGTGAATGGTGCCACATCCAGCTGGAGGCCACTCACCAGTGGTGTCCCCCAGGGATCAGTGCTGGGCCCTGTCCTCTTCAACATATTCGTTGATGATCTGGATGAAGGGGTAGAGTCAGTCATCAGCAAGTTTGCAGATGACACAAAGTTAGGGGCAGATGTTAGTCAGTTAGAGGGTAGAAAGGCTCTGCAGAGGGACCTCGACCGACTGGACAGATGGGCAGAGTCCAATGGGATGGCTTTCAACAAGTCCAAGTGCCGAGTGCTGCACTTTGGCTACGGCAACCCCATGCAGAGCTATAGGCTGGGGTCGGAGTGGCTGGAGAGCTCCCAAACAGAGAGGGACCTGGGGGTGCTGATCGACAGCCACCTGAATATGAGCCAGCAGTGTGCCCAGGTGGCCAGGAGGGCCAATAGCATCCTGGCCTGCATTAGGAATAGTGTGGCCAGCAGGAGCAGGGAAGTCATAGTGCCCCTGTACTCTGCTCTGGTTAGGCCGCACCTTGAGTCCTGTGTCCAGTTCTGGGCCCCTCAGTTTAAGAAGGACATCGAAACACTTGAGCATGTCCAGAGAAGGGCAACAAGGCTGGTGAGAGGCCTTGAACACAAGCCCTATGAGGAGAGGCTGAGGGAGCAGGGATTGTTTAGCCTGGAGAAGAGGAGGCTCAGGGGTGACCTCATTGCCCTCTACAACTACCTGAAGGGTGGTTGTAGCCAGGAGGGGGTTGGCCTCTTCTCCCAGGCAACCAGCACCAGAACAAGGGGACACAGTCTCAAGCTGCGCCAGGGGAGATTCAGACTCGAGGTGAGGAGGAAGTTCTTCACCGAGCGAGTCATTCGGCATTGGAACCGGTTGCCCAGGGAGGTGGTTGAGTCATCGACCCTGGAGGCGTTCAAGAGGAGATTGGACGTGGCACTTGGTGCCATGGTCTAGTCATGGGGTCTGTGTTGATAGGTTGGACTCGATGATCCCCGAGGTCCTTTCCAACCTAAGTGATACTGTGAGGTTTTTTCCAACCTTATCAATTCTATGATTCTATGTTGTTTCAATGCAGAAGTTGAGAAAGACAATAAAGAATCAAATTCTGTATTTTACAGAAATGCTAATTTAAAATATATCTTAATATAACATTTCACTAGAATAACATAAAATATGTATTTTCTTCTACAACATTGCAAACCTCAGGGAAAGCTTTTCTTTTGCCTGATTTCTTCCACTTTTTCCATGCAGAAGTATGCTGATGACCCAGTGGCTTTGCTCTGTCAGTATTTCAACAACATATATGCTATTTCATTTTAATAACTGCCTAAAAATGCAGTTAGGCATGCCAAAGGAATTTAAAATCCTGTCTAAAAATGCAGATAAACATGTTACTGTGAAAGATTTTACTGAGTAAAACAAGTTATTTGAGTAATAAGGTATTTTTATAGTTAATAAAGATGAAAATCACACTGAGAGTGAATCCCTGAAATTTTACACAAAGTATTCAATGTTTTCTCATTGAGTATTGAAAAAACGTGGAGCACCTCACTGCTCTCAATGAAAACTCTCATCAAATTGTGTCCTTTGTTAATTCCCAGCATATGTTATATTAAAAAAGATAGCTAGGAATAATGGGGTAAGTAATGGAGTTTCTCACAGACGGATCTAAACTGTTTAAAATCCAACTAGAATAGTTTCTTGAAGACTCTTAACTGTAAAATGCTTTAAGTTCAGAAAAAAAAAAAAAAAAAGACAGATGGAAGATGTTAAATTGGTTTCTTATTGAAACAATAGCGTGTTTTTATTTATGTTGAGTTTTCAACAGACTCTTAATTAGACTCCTTACCATGCAGTTTTCATTTAAAAATATCTTTGTGACATTCTGGTTGTCAAGATGATGCTGAGAGACTTAACACCTGATACTCCTTGAAAGAACATTCATCCAACAAGGCAAACAGGCAAGTAATATTCCCCAATTCACAGAATATACACAGAGA